>NC_045965.1:46333753-46644272 GCF_010909765.2 Amblyraja radiata
TAAAAAAAACGGGATGGGATTATCTGGGGACTCTCAGCTTTATTCACCCTGAAATAACGCACAAATGAAATATTTGATCCTCTTGATACATTGTTCCATGCAATTTGCAAGTACTGTAGTCTTTCCTAATGTTACAACCTCAAAATTGCTATCAATAAACACTTTGCGATGTCTTATGGTTTTGAAGAGCAGTATGTTTTTGCTCTTTATTAGATTAGATAGCCTTTATTGTCATTATTGCCAATTAACTCCAGGATCACCTTTACAAGTTTAGATATTAGTAATAAATTGAATGGCAATGTATTCTGAGTTCTATAGTATTCTAAGAGTTCAATCATTGAGGAACAGAGAAAAGTCCTTCTATGAAGAATTTGCTTTTGAGAAGATGCAGTGTGTAGTGAGCAAGTATGTGATTTAGCAAATGCAAACCATTATTTAATCCAAATTTAATTTGTATGTTGTACAAAAATGAAAAAATCCCAAAATGCCACTTCGAGAGTTTCAACAGCTTGGAGTTACTGAGCAAAATGTGTCATGGCATTAAGTATTCAGGTCCCATTTGTGCAACACCTGTTATATTATCTTCCACAACCACCTTTTTTCATACAATTATTCTATCAAATCCACATAAAAGTCACATTTTTTCACAGCAATAGTTTCGATTTATTTTCCCAGATGAAAATAATGAGTTTGATATGACCAGGTTTATCTATCAAGATGTATTTCATGCCTCTGATCCTACTATTCCTTTCAATATCTTTAAAGTTTTATATACCAGAGCTCCACTTAACGCTCCCCCTGAGTGCTCGTTCATAATAGCACTTTTGATCCTCCAATTCAAAGACTCACAAGTACATACTTTCTTACACTCTACCCCCAAAAAAAGCCGACTATGCATACCTGTGCTAGTAACTTGATGCCATCCCTCACACTCCTAAATGCTGTTTTTGCCAGGAACTTGGCACAAACTAGTGGCTTTCCTGATGCTGCCTACCGTTATGCTGGAAACCCAATGTAAATCCCTCCCCACTGCTCACATACCCACTGCAATGAATTGCACATGGCTTGGTGAAGGTAACATGCAATGGCTATTGTCGGGTGAGCTGAGACAATCAGTACAGCTGCTCAGTTTCGGAGAACTTAGGCAGAGAGCTGTACTTGAGCCAGCATGGCAGATGCATTCTACTGAAGATAGACACAAAATGCTGGAGTAACTCAGCGGGATAGGCAGTATCACTGGGGAGAAGGAATGGATGACGTTTCAGGTCGAGGCCCCCTTTCAGACCTCGACCTGAAACGTCACCCATTCCTCCTCTCCAATAATTCCTCATTCCTGCCTGTCCCGCTGAGTTACTCCAGCATTTTGTGTCTATCTTCAGTGTAAACCAGCATCTGCAGTTCCTTCCTACACAGATATATTCTACTGTTGGGATGATTACTCCTCATATTTACCCCATTTCACAACTGCAGAGTAAAGGATGTTCAACACTATTTCTATTCTATTGTTTATAGTTTTCAATAAAGGCAGCCTGCACCTTTCTTCCTCCTTCTCCTCTGCAGTGTTTTTGGGAGCTAGATCTACAAGAAAATCACAAAGTAACATCCTATTTTATGTTACCTAATTTTAATCAAATAAATTTAGTTTTGAACCCTCTAAAATATTCTCACTCTTTAGAACTGAATCATTCATTAACAGAATCATCCTCTGCTTTGATTTGCAACTCCAGTGAGCTCTTAAAGATAGCGGAGTCAAGGGAAATGGGGAGAAGGCAGGAACGGGGTACTGATTATGGATGATCAGCCATGATCACAGTGAATGGCGATGCTGGCTCGAAGGGCCAAATGGCCTACTCCTGCACCAATTGACTATTGTCTAAACAATATTTTTCTGAAATAATCAGAAAATACATCTGAATATTCCCCTTTTAAATGCTACTGTGGTTGAACAATAGTCAATGCTTTTGTTTTAGGTCATATTTCTCTACCTCCTTTTTAATAAATGAAAGTACTACAATACTTGTGGCAGCAAGCCCACTTC
This sequence comes from Amblyraja radiata, assembly GCF_010909765.2. Taxonomy (NCBI): domain Eukaryota; kingdom Metazoa; phylum Chordata; class Chondrichthyes; order Rajiformes; family Rajidae; genus Amblyraja; species Amblyraja radiata. The sequence goes on from NC_045965.1 coordinate 46,335,792, forward strand.
ACTAGAAGCCAAACATGAATTTAAATATTTTCCCAATGTAGCCAGAATGAGTATCTTCTGAGTCTGAATCAGTCTGAAGAAGGGTTTCGGCCCGACACGTCGCCTATTTCCTTTGCTCCATAGATGCTGCTGCACCCGCTGAGTTTCTCCAGCATTTTTGTGTACCTGAGTATCTTCAAGATGCTCTACAACAAGTCACCATAGCTTCTTCAACTGCACCTTTCAAACCAATGACCTCTAATGTTGAGAAAGTCGAGGACAAGTGTTTGGGATATTTTTTGGTTGGAAGATTTCCCTCAAGTGACATGTCATTCTGACATGGTGTCATTTCTTCATAAATACGGGGTTAAATGTAAAGTAAAAAGAGAAATGTATTTGAATATACAGGTCAAGCAGTATCTTGTGGGGTGTTGTTATCCCAAATAATATTGTGGAACGTGTCCCCCTTCTACCACCCTGGTGTGAAGTCTCCCTAATCATCCGCTCAATAGTGTCACTGATTTTAAGGTGACGTCCTTTTCCAAAATTTCTATCAACAGTGTCAAACAATCTCTTTCAAAAGAATTATAATACGCCCAGGGCTCTAGAAGCAAGTTTAACCGCACTTATGGTAATGGAAATAGGGAACAAAAAGAGCAGGAGTCATTGGGGAACATCTGATCATTTACGCACATTGCGTATTACTGCCAAATTCTCGCTTAGATTCACAGGGGTGAGAGGAAAGACATTGCAAAAGCTGTCGACCCTCTCCCCCATCACGATATGCAATTAGTAACCAAATCTCACATCTTAATGTCGATCCAATATACGAGTGTAATCATAAAACAACAGTCGATGATTAGTGTAAGCATTCGCAGGAAGGAAGATAGGTGAATTTCGTAACTTCATTCTAACCCTTGATCTTCAGCTGCAAAGGGGTGGGTGGAATAATGTATTAATTAAATAGATCCTCAAGGCGACACAGTGTGTGGACGACAATTTGATGGGAAAGGCTCGGTCGCGGTTTGCAAGCTGGAGGGAGAGTGGGGAGGGAGCCGGTGCGGCGGGTCGGGTCGGGCAGAGGAGGGTTCAGGGCCGTCGATGCCCCACAGCCCCGGCCTATCTTGCTCCCACCACCGCTGGGCCCCCGCACCCGGCCTTCTCCCCACCGCTGCTCCTTACCTACGACGACGATGGTGGACCAAAAGGCCACGGTGATGCCGGTGTAGAGTAGCGTGTAGCCGTTCATTTTCCGCAGTTTTCTCTCTCTCCCTCCCCCTCGTACCTTCCTCGTTCACCGCCGTCTCCTCTCAGCTGGGCTCGAGCGGGTGGGGGGGGGGGGGCGGCGGCTGGTCACGTGGGGGGCGGCTGGTCACGTGTGGGGAGGCTGGTCACGTGGGGGGCGGCTGGTCACGTGCAAAGATCCTCTAGCTATATCTTTGGTCACGTGTGGTGGCGCGGTCACGTGGCCGGCGTCATGACGAGCTGTCGTCCGGAACTACAACTCCCAGCATGCCTCGCAGCGCTTCTTTTTAAAAAAAAACTAACTTTATTCATAATAACAAAAGAAGATGGGCACAGATGCTGGAGTAACTCAGCAGGACAGGCAGCATCTCTGCTGGGTGATGGTTCAGGTCGAGACTGAGTCAGGGGGACATAGGGATGTGAGATGTGAAAATTATAGCTCAAAGGGACCATTGTTCATCATTCTACATTTTCCCTGATCTACAACAACTTTTCTTCACTAATTTTCACACCGTACCCTGTCTAAATTTAACTTGGAGGAAGGGACTGCTGTGAAGGGGTCTCGACCTGAAGCATCACTCATTCCTTCTCTCCAAATACACTACCTGTCCCGCTGAGTTACTCCAGCATTTTTTTTAATCTATCTTCAGTGTAAACCAGTATCTGCAGTTCTTTCCTACACATTATTCATAATAACAAATATATACAAAACAAAAACTGTGCCACCTCTTCATACATTCTCAGTGTCTATACACTCAATAGGAATCAGGGATAACTTTTTCACACAGAGGGTGGTGGGAACATGGAACAAGCTGCCAGAGGAGGTTGCTGAGGCAGGGACTATCGCAACATTTAAGAAACAATTAAACAGGTACAGGTACATGGATAGGACAAGTTTGGAGGGATATGGGCAAAACACAGAGAGGGACTAGTGTAGCTGGGACATGTTGGCCGGTGTGGACAAGTTAGGCTGAAGAGCCTGTTACCACGTTGTATGACTCTGATTCTAATAGTGTCATATGTGTTTGCACCTCTCTTTAAAGAAAGCACACTTGCAACTCAGTGCCAATGTGGGATGATAATCCCTTCCCTTGTCTGAGGGGTGTCCCCACCTGAGTACCCCCTCAATGTCTGGTAGAAGGATCCTAGACAGACACAAAATGCTGGTGTAACTCAGCGGGATAGGCAGCAGCTCTGGATAAAAGGAATGGGTGACATTTCGGGTCAAGACCTTTCTTTAGACTGAATCGGGAGAGGGAGATACAGATAAAAGGGAATGTAAGGTGCAAAAATGAGACAAAGGGGATGGGGATCAAGGAAAATGTAGAATAGATCATTGTTAGCTAGGAGAAGGAGATATCCTCATTCTTTAGGGAACATGGGATCCCCTCTTCCATCATAGATGAGGCCCTCACTAGGGTCTCCTCGATATCTCACATTACTCTTGCTACCCCTCCCCCCCAGTTGCAACAGGGACAGTCCCCCTCGTCCTCACCTTTCACCCCATCAGCCATCGCATATAGCACATATTCCTCTGGCATTTTCGCCACCTTGAACGAGATCTCACCTGGTTAACTTGTTCCTTCCCGCCCAAACCATCCCCTCCCCAGGTACTTTCCCCTGCAACGGCAGGAGATGCAACATCTGTCCCTATACCTCCCCCCTCAACTCCGTCCAAGGACCCTAGCAGTCTTTTCAGGTAAGGCAGAGGATCACTTGTACCTCCTCCAACTTCATCTACTGTATCCGCTATTCCAGGTGTGGACTCCTATATATTGGCGAGACTAAGCACAGGCTTGGTGATCTACCTGATCTCCCGGTTGCTAAACACTTTAACTCCCCCTCCCATTCCCACACTTACCTTTCAGTCCTGGGCCTCCTCCATTGTTAGGATGAGGCCCAGCGCAAATTGGAGGAACAACACCTCATATTTTGCTTGAGCAGCTTACACCCCAGTGGTATGAACATTGACTTCTCTAACTTCAAGTAACCTTTGCCTTCCCTCTCTCTCCAACTCTCCCCCCTTCCCAGCAAAGATCTTATAGCGGAGCTATAAGATCTTTGCTTCCCAGTTCACTGACTAGTCTGACTGTGCTCGTTTACATTTTATATCTGTTTGCTTTGTTCTTACCTTTGCCCAGCTAACAATGATCTAATCTACATTTCAACAAGCGTCACCCATTCCTTCAATCCAGCAATGCTGCCTGTGTTTAAGAAGGAACTGCAGATGCTGGAAAATCGAAGGTACAAAAAAAAGCTGGAGAAACTCAGCGGGTGCAGCAGCATCTATGGAGCGAAGGAAAAAGGCAACGTTGCCTTTTTCCTTCGCTCCATAGATGCTGCTGCACCCGCTGAGTTTCTCCAGCTTTTTTGTGTACCAGCAATGCTGCCTGTCCTACTGAGTTATTCCAGCAAACCAGCATCAGCAGTTCCTTCCTACTACGTAAGGATCCTAGAGTTTGGTCGTCGTCCCCCTTCCCTACCTACCCCCACCCCCACTATCCCCCACCCCCACTACCCCCACCACATGTTGGCTGCACCAAACTTCAGTGTGGCCCTCAGCACGTACTCCTGCCGACAAATGGGCCAATTGGCAGCATTCTCTAACGGACATCTTGCTGAGCTGGAAGACCAACAAGTTTCGGTGAGACCACAGAGCGTTTTCCAGCAGTGCTTGATGTCCATCTCCAACTGACCCATAAATCATTGAGTCCATTGTTACGGAGCTGTTGGGGATGAGCTATGACCAGGATCCTTGCATCTTTCTCCAGGTCCTCTTTGCATATCCACACTTTGTGAAGTGCTGGACAACCATCTCTTCTCCGTAATAGCTGGCCAAGAGCAACATGCACCGGTGGTGACACTCCAATGGTACAGGCCTCTCAAGCCATCCAATGCAATCTGCAATTGACCACAGCCCCACTTTCCTTCCTGTTTCTGTAATATTCAACTTCCTTTTACACCAAAAACCTGCTATTACTGCCTTGCATAAATTTAACGACTCAGCTTTCACTACTCTGGGGTGGAGAATATGAAAGATTCACTTCCCTCTGAGACTTCCTTCTCATCGCTGTCTTAAATGGCGAACTCATTATTCTTTAACCCAGAGAGGAAACTGGGGATTTCTCAGCATATACGCTGTCAATAACTCCAAGAAACTCTGAATTAATGAAGTGGCATCAGTATACAGGACATTGTAGACTCTTGAGTCTCAATCTGAAGGACCAGAATTCAGAAAGTCACATGAAATTGCAAATCTTGCAATTTTGAGCTAAAAACAAACTGGTAGTGCTTCAAGTCTGAAGAAGAGTCCCGACCCTCTACTTCACCGATCCATGTTCTCCAGAGATGCAGCCTGACCCGCTGAGTTACTCCAGCACTTTGTGTCCTTTTTTGTAAACCAGCATTTGCAGTTCAATGTTTCTACACTTGACCACTTCACCTGCTTCAAGTGTTCCCTTCATCGGCACTCCTGGGGTTTAGTGGCGAGTGTTAAAGTTAAAACCCCACAAGAATTACAAGGGCCACTGGTATCTATCATGGCAGGCTTTGAAATAATCTGTGTTCAAACCACACTGCAGATTTGAAGCCATTAACCAGGTTAACCTAAATATTGAACATACCTGAATGTCATGATATTAAAGAAACCACCCTTTGAATGAGATTAAACTGTGGCTCAATTTATCTGTTCAAATTTATCATTTATTCATTTATCTGGTCAACTCTTCCATTTTCTGAAAATAAATCTCAACCTCGCAGCATCCTAATTAACTATTTTGATTACTCTGTGTCATTAAAACAAAATAACATTAAATGTCTTTATTTCTGCAATGCCGTTAAAATAATAAGGAAGCAGAAGGCGAGCCCAAGTAGCAAAATCCAACAACATTTGACACAGCCATGAATGGAGATATTAGCTAAAATTTCCACCATGCTGATTTTTGTTGTGAAAGCATCATCATGGGTCACTCTGACAACACATGATTTTGTTTGGTTAAAACACAAGAACTTTAATTGCAAGTTTCACAGATCAGCCTTGATTGGATCCACTGAAGCTGACTTTATCAGTGTTGACAGTGCTTGCAGTTCCCAAACAAATATAATCTATGCAGATTGTTAAAGGGACAAACCAAAATGCAAGCAACATTCTTCCAGCTACCAAGGAGTATTACTACCAACTGAATTTACACAATGGTTGGATAAGTTCCCTGGTGGACGTAGAGAGTTGGACAGACTGGTGAAGAATGGTGCCTACCAAAGGCATGTTTTTTGTGCAAAGGGTCCACTTGTTCCCAACAGGATTTTACCAGAGAGGTTTCTATAAGGACATAAATGCATGCTATAAATGCCCACACATTGGGAAAGTCTATAATACAGATAAAGCATGGCTCTGCTCCTGTGTGCTGAAGGAAAAGGAGATGAAGCTTCTTCTCCTTGAATTTGGGTCACCTCGTTCATGAAGCAATTGGCAGCAAACAAAGAGATGTCACAGAAATCAGCAGCAGCAGCTGCTTGGGATGGTTCTGAAAACTGAATTCTAGGAAGCTGAGAGTGTCCTTGACTCTGACCTCCATGGGCAGGGCTGTCGCTGTACATGGGAGAATGTTTCTGAAGTCAGAGGAGGTCGCGGATTTGTGTGAGCACAAAAAATGCAGTTCAAATGTTAGTTCTTTAAAGGCACGATTTGGGAGAAATAAGGGTTGGAAAATCTTATTTTTCTGTGAGTAAATAACAATTGTTTTTCTTTTCAGATCAGTGAGTTTGCAAATCTTATCAAAAACATATTTTGCATCTTGCACTACTGTCCAAATCATTTGGGGGAATTTAACACCAAAATAAAAATACTGATCAAAATGAAAATCTCATTGGGGAAGAAGGAATACAATTTCTGATGGCTGCTGATGCCCTCCAGAAATGTGTGCAATAATTCTCTGTCACACATTAACCCGATTTCCAACAGTGCCACAGGATTTTCTTTTAGTCATTGAATGAATGAAAGTCAAAAGAGCGTAATTCTAAGGGTGGGAGTCAGAACTAGCAAATGTTCACCTCGATAATCATTAAGCACATTATGGATTAATGCATAAGCACATGCATGAGTAATAGAAACATAGAAAATAGGTGCAGGAGTAGGCCATTCGGCCCTTTGAGCCTGCACCGCCATTCAATATGATCATGGCTGATCATCCAACTCAGTATCCTGTACCTGCCTTCTCTCCATACCCCCTGATCCCTTTAGCCACAAGGGCCACATCTAACTCCCTCTTAAATATAGCCAATGAACTGGCCTCAACTACCTTCTGCGGGAGAGAATTCCACAGATTCGCCACTCTCTGTGTGAAAAAAGTTTTCCTCATCTCGGTCCTAAAAGATTTCCCCTTTATCCTTAAACTGTGACCCCTTGTTCTGGACTTCCCCAACATCGGGAACAATCTTCCTGCATCTAGCCTGTCCAACCCCTTAAGAATTTTGTACGTTTCTATAAGATCCCCCCTCAATCTTCTAAATTCTAGCGAGTACAAACCGAGTCTATCCAGTCTTTCTTCATATGAAAGTCCTGACATCCCAGGAATCAGTCTGGTGAACCTTCTCTGTACTCCCTCTATGGCAAGAATGTCTTTCCTCAGATTAGGAGACCAAAACTGTACGCAATACTCCAGGTGTGGTCTCACCAAGACCCTGTACAACTGCAGTAGAACCTCCCTGCTCCTATACTCAAATCCTGACTGCAATGTTTTTCCAAAAGCAGTGAAATTTAAAGTTTGGTAAATGAAGCAATTTGAAGGAGCAATTTCAAGGAGGAGGGGATTAAAATAATACCAGAGCAGGGGGCCTCGGCAATGAAAGGCATAGTTGCCAGAAGTAGATTAATTTAAAGCTAAATGCTTATGAAATGTGGAGAAATGAGATGGACATTACCTGCTCATTCATGATCATACTGTGCATCTCAGCAGACCTGAAAGTAAAAAGACCACAGGTGTACTGCTCTTTGTATTATTTTAGAGAAGAGAAAATGGAGATTGGCAAAAATATAATTGGGTGATAAGATTTTTTTGTTGTTGCAGAAATGACGAGGGAAGCCACTGCAAACAAATCTCTGGGTATGATAGAATGGGCGGAGATGGAATCAAACTTGTGCAGTTATTCATTAGTCATTGACAAGACATGGTTAGTTTAGTTCATTCTCCACATTGGCTTGCCCATTAGTTTTACTAGCAATTTCAACAATTTAAAGCAATCTCTGCAATTTATAGTAGAACATTTCTGTTTGGCTGGAGAAGGTAGTGGAGGCAATGGAGAAGGATTATATGGTCTTCTTTGTAAAAAGCAGCAGAAATATGTAAAAATTTGAGAAAATGTATATCACATCACAAACAAATTGAATCATATCTGTGATGCTGGTAGTGAACTAATCATACAGTTCATTGCTTTTGTGGAAATTTGACAGTGAAAAATTTAGCTTCTCCACTTCCTTTTATCATGGTTGAACAGTAATAAAAATTTTTAAAAAATATCTACCATGGAGACCTATCAAAGGACAATTTATATAGTTCCTCTCAAATACTTAGGATCCCTCATCATGATTCACTGCCAATTGAACTGTACTCACAACCAATGCCGGAATTACTGCACCAAAATTACTATCCATCCTAATAAAAATAAATCAGTGCGCACGTCATGTCAGGATTCATTCTATTAATTAACTCTGGGATTTATTGTGAAATATGCAAACTTGTGTTTGTTCCAACATTGTGACTTTGAAGAGGTGCAGCTTGCTGACAGCTTGCTCAAAGACATAAAAATAATGGTGAGGCAAATAGTGTTCTCCATTATTTAAGAGGAAATTAGACAGTGATATGGAATGACATGCATGTGACGCTAAAAGGAAGAGTGAGGGAATTGCAGTCTAAGGTGCCTGTACCTCTTGTGCTCTTCCGGTTTGAGCGTTATTTCTGTATGTGCAAAAATGGTACGCGATTATGCTACAATTTTTCACCAGGTTACTCGCCGTTCTCCTGTGCTGCGAGTGCAACAAGTTGCGTTCCGATCGGTGGTATATTGTAAAAGTTATCGAGGTTTAAAAATCTTTAAAACCGCACGTGCACAAATTCCTTCAGTCAGCGCCACGCAGATTGGTCTCTTCTCCTGTCAGTCAATGCCACGGCCAGGATGGCGACGCCCCTTCCTGTCCCACCGGTGGCGGCGCCTCACTCACAAACTCCTCTCTCCCCTCCTCACAGTAACTTGTCTATCGTCGCCCCCGCCACTGGCGGCGGCCATGGGGGTGGGGGGGTGGTGGTGTTCAGTGAAGGCCCAGTAGTGAAGGCCCAGTGGAGGCCCTGGTCCCGTCTCCCTCTCCCCCGCCCGCCCTCTGCGGCAATGGTGGTCCCGTCTACCCGTCCCCCCGGGTCTGCCTCCTCCGCCGTCGTCGTTGCGGTAACTCACCTTCACGGCCTTCTCGGAGGAGACCTTCTCCATCAGCTCATCGAAACTCGTGGTACCCACCGTGATGAACATTGACTCCATCCCCCCCCACGTGGCCCGGCGGCGGCAGCGAGCAGGCAGGCAGGTGGGCAGGGACGGGCCAAACAGTAGCTCCGACTTAGTCTAGTTATTCAAATATATTATTATCTAAATGGAGATTATGACAAGCAAGGTGCAGAGGAATCGAGGCGTTCTTTTACATGAATCACAAGAAAGTTATCTGGCAGCTGCAGCAGATGGTTAGGATGGAAAGTAGCCTATTAGCCTCTATTGCCAGGGGGTTGGAGTTTCGCAAAAGCGAAATGTTGCTACAATTATACGATACTGGTGAGACCACAAATAGAGTACTTTGCAGAGATTTGGTCACTTTATTTAAGAAAGGATGTACTGGCATTGGAGAAAGCTCAAAAGAGGTTTGCTGGGCTAATTACTGGGATGAGATGATTGCCCCATCATGAAATAAATTTGAGCGATATTCTTTGGTGTTTGATAGGATGAGAAGTATAGTAATGCACTGAAATATTTTAGCACTTTAGCGAGCATCACAGGGGACATGTCAAGGTGTTTCCACTACTGGGAGAATCGTGAATTAGGGAACATCGGTACAAGAGTAGGGGATTGAATAATATAATTATGAAAAATACTATTTTATTTTTCCATGGAATTTTGCTTTTTTTTCCTTAGCCCTGAGATCTAACACTATAACTAGGTCTAAAACAACAAAGACAATAGCATACTCAATAACATTATTAAATTGCTTGTATTTGTACAGGAGAAATTTGTTTAGTCTGCTCCAATCTTGCTCTCGTTTTGGTCACAATAAAGTTTTTATGTCATTCTGGTTACTGCCTGTTTCTGTATTGCTTTAAGATTACTTCTGCCTATTTACTAATTGGGAACGGAGTATATCTCTCGTTCTTTGCCTTCTTAGTACAGGTAGTTATAACACTTGTTTTCACACTGTAAATTGTGTGTAACACAATTGATGAATCAGAGAACACGACTGTATTTGTATTACACTGCTGAATTGGTTATAACGGAATTTCAATGGGACTTGAGAACTACTTAAAAATTACTTTGGAAATTGACAAGTAGAAATAAAAGCTTGTTACAAGATAAAAAATGTCTAGGGAAAAATAAAACTCTTTCTATGTAATCTCCCACAGGTATCAGATACCATTATCTCTTAAAAATAGTCTGACAAGGAATCACTGGAGTTTAGAAGATTGAGGGGAAAACCTCAATGAAACTTGCAGAATAATGAAAGGCATAGATAGAGTGGATGTGGAAAGGATGTTTCCACTGGTGGGAGAGTCTAGGACCAGAGGTCATAGCCTCGGAATTAAAGGGTGCTCTTTTAAAAAGGAGGTGAAGAGGAAGACTAGTCAGTCGGTAGTTAATCTGTGAAACTCATTGCCACAGAGGGCTGTGGAGGCCAAGTCAGTGGATATTTTGAAACGCGGAGATAGACAAATCCTTGATTAGAACAGGTGTCAAGCGTTATGGGGAGGAGGCAGGAAAACGTGATTAGGAGGCAGAGATCAGCCATGATTGTTGTGCTAAAGCAAAGCAAGTATTTCATTGTCCTATCAGGGACACAGGACACTAAAACTCTCTTGAACTCTTGAGTAGAATCGATGGGCCGAATGGCCTAATTCTACTCCTATAACTTGTGAACTTTTGAAGTTAAGACAATACATTTGTAACAACTTTGAGACGTGAAAGATACAAGATGTCGCCCGAAACATGGTGACTCTTATGTTCTGCTACAGTGTAATCTATTATTCTTACACCCTTATACTTAAGTATGATTGTGCATATGCCAAGGAACATTTTTGCTGAATTGTTTGGAAAAATTGCATTTCAATGTATCAAGCAAAGATACTAGAGGAGCACCAAGGCACATGTGACAATAAAGTACCGTTGAATCAATGAACCACAATTCATTCATTTGTAATTTGATATTATGTGGGCCTGGTTTTGCATTGAAATCCACGATATAAACATTTTCTGAGGGAACTTCAAGAATTAATTCAGAAGATCACCACACTGTTGAAATTGCCCTACCCCCAAATGTTTAGTTTAGTTTAGAGATATAGTGCGGAAACAGGCCCTTCAGCCCATTGAGTCCAAGCCAACCAGCGATTCCCGCACTAACATAAGAGACAATTTGCAATTTTACCAAGCCAATTAACCTACATACCAGTACGTCTTTGCAGTGTGGGAGGAAACAGGAGCTCCCGGAGAAAAACCACGCAGGTCATAGAAACATAGAAACATAGAAATTAAGTGCAGGAGTAGGCCATTCGGCCCTTCGAGCCTGCACCACCATTCAATATGATCATGGCTGATCATCCAACTCAGTATCCCGTACCTGCCTTCTCTCCATACCCTCTGATCCCTTTAGCCACAAGGGCCACATCTAACTCCCTCTTAAATATAGCCAATGAACTGGCCTCAACTACACTCTGTGGCAGAGAGTTCCAGAGATTCACCACTCTCTGTGTGAAAAAAGTTTTTCTCATCTCGGTTTTAAAGGATTTCCCCCTTATGCTTAAGCTGTGACCCCTTGTCCTGGACTTCCCCAACATCGGGAACAATCTTTCTGCATCTAGCCTGTTCAACCCCTTAAGAATTTTGTAAGTTTCTATAAGGTCCCCTCTCAATCTCCTAAATTCTAGAGAGTATAAACCAAGTCTATCCAGTCTTTCTTCATAAGACAGTCCTGACATCCCAGCAATCAGTCTGGTGAACCTTCTCTGCACTCCCTCTATGGCAATAATGTCCTTCCTCAGATTTGGAGACCAAAACTGTACGCAATACTCCAGGCGTGGTCTCACCAAGACCCTGTACAACTGCAGTAGAACCTCCCTGCTCCTATACTCAAATCCTTTTGCTATGAAAGCTAACATACCATTCGCTTTCTTCACTGCCTGCTGCACCTGCATGCCTACTTTCAATGACTGGTGTACCATGACACCCAGGTCTCGTTGCATCTCCCCTTTTCCTAATCGGCCACCATTTAGATAATAGTCTGCTTTCCTGTTTTTGCCACCAAAATGGATAACCTCACATTTATCCACATTACACTGCATCTGCCAAACATTTGCCCACTCACCCAGCCTATCCAAGTCACCTTGCAGTCTCCTAGCATCCTCCTCACAGCTAACACTGCCCCCCAGCTTAGTGTCATCCGCAAACTTGGAGATATTGCCTTCAATTCCCTCATCCAGATCATTAATATATATTGTAAATAGCTGGGGTCCCAGCACTGAGCCTTGCGGTACCCCACTAGTCACTGCCCGCCATTGTGAAAAGGACCCGTTTACTCCTACTCTTTGCTTCCTGTTTGCCAGCCAGTTCTCTATCCACATCAATACTGAACCCCCAATGCCATGTGCTTTAAGTTTGTATACTAATCTCTTATGTGGGACCTTGTTGAAAGCCTTCTGGAAGTCCAGATACACCACATCCACTGGTTCTCCCCTATCCACGCTACTAGTTACATCCTCGAAAAATTCTATAAGATTCGTCAGACATGATTTACCTTTCGTAAATCCATGCTGACTTTGTCCAATGATTTCACCACTTTCCAAATGTGCTGCTATCCCATCTTTAATAACTGACTCTAGCAGTTTCCCCACTACCGATGTTAGACTAACTGGTCTGTAATTCCCCGTTTTCTCTCTCCTTCCCTTCTTAAAAAGTGGGGTTACGTTTGCTACCCGCCAATCCTCAGGAACTACTCCAAAATCTAAAGAGTTTTGAAAGATTATTACTAATGCATCCACTATTTCTGGAGCTACTTCCTTAAGTACTCTGGGATGCAGCCTATCTGGCCCTGGGGATTTATCGGCCTTTAATCCATTCAATTTACCCAACACCACTTCCCGACTAACCTGGATTTCACTCAATTCCTCCAACTCCTTTGACCCGCGGTCCCCAGCTATTTCCGGCAGATTATTTATGTCTTCCTTAGTGAAGACGGAACCAAAGTAGTTATTCAATTGGTCCGCCATATCCTTGTTCCCCATGATCAACTCACCTGTTTCTGACTGCAAGGGACCTACATTTGTTTTAACTAATCTCTTTCTTTTCACATATCTATAAAAACTTTTGCAGTCAGTTTTTATGTTCCCTGCCAGTTTTCTTTCATAATCTATTTTTCCTTTCCTAATTAAGCCCTTTGTCCTCCTCTGCTGGTTTCTCCCAGTCCTCTGGTATGCTGCTTTTTCTGGCTAATTTGTACGCATCATCCTTCGCTTTGATACTATCCCTGATTTCCCTTGTTATCCATGGATGCACTACCTTCCCTGATTTATTCTTTTGCCAAACTGGGATGAACAATTTTTGTAGTTCATCCATGCAGTCTTTAAATGTCTTCCATTGCATATCCACCGTCAACCCTTTTAGAATTAATTGCCAGTCAATCTTGGCCAATTCACGTCTCATACCCTCAAAGTTACCTTTCTTTAAGTTCAGAACCATTGTTTCTGAATTAACAATGTCACTCTCCATCCTAATGAAGAACTCAACCATATTATGGTCACTCTTGCCCAAGGGGGCACGTACAACAAGACTGCTAACTAACCCTTCCTCATTACTCAATACCCAGTCTAAAATAGCCTGCTCTTTCGTTGGTTCCTCTAAATGTTGATTTAGATAACTATCCCGCTTACATTCCAAGAAATCCTCTTCCTCAGCACCCCTGCCAATTTGATTCACCCAATCTATATGTAGATTAAAGTCACCCATTATAACTGTTTTGCCTTTGTCGCACGCATTTCTAATTTCCTGTTTGATACCATCTCCAACTTCACTACTACTGTTAGGTGGTCTGTACACAACACCCACCAGCGTTTTCTGCCCCTTAGTGTTTCGCAGCTCTACCCATACCGATTCCACATCCTCCAAACTAATGTCCTTCCTTTCCATTACGTTAATCTCCTCTCTAACCAGCAACGCTACCCCACCTCCTTTTCCTTTCTCTCTATCCCTCCTGAATATTGAATATCCCTGGATGTTCAGCTCCCAGCCTTGGTCACCCTGGAGCCATGTCTCCGTGATCCCAACTATATCATAATCATTAATGGCTATCTGCACGTTCAACTCATCCACCTTATTACGAATACTCCTTGCATTGAGACACAAAGCCTTCAGGCTTGTTTTTACAACGCTCTTACCCCTTATACAATTATGTTGAAAAGTGGCCCTTTTTGATTTTTGCCCTGGATTTGTCTGCCTGCCACTTTTACTTTTCACCTTGCTACCTATTGCTTCTACCCTCATTTTACACCCCCTTGCCTCTCTGCTCTTGTACCCATCCCCCTGCCACATTAGTTTAAATCCTCCCCGACAGCACTAGCAAACACTCCCCCAAGGACATTGGTTCCATTCCAGCCCAGGTGCAGACCGTCCTGTTTGTACTGGTCCCACCTCCCCCAGAACTGGTTCCAATGCCCTAAAAATTTGAATCCCTCCCCCTTGCACCATTTTTCAAGCCACGTATTCATCTGCAATATCCTCCTATTTCTACTCTGACTAGCCCGTGGCACTGGTAGTAATCCAGAGATTATTACCTTTGAGGTCCTACTTTTAAGTTTATCTCCTAGCTCCCTAAATTCATCTTGTAGGACCTCATCCCTTATTTTACCTATATCGTTGGTGCCAATATGCACCACGACAACTGACTGTTCACCCTCCCCCTCCAGAATGTTCTGCAGCCGTTCAGTGACATCCCTGACCCTTGCACCAGGGAGGCAACATACCATCCTGGAGTCTTGTTTGCGGCCGCAGAAACGCCTATCTATTCCCCTGTGTTAGTCGCTCCCCCCCTGGAGAATGCTATGTACTTACCTTTCTCTGTTTCTCTCCCGAGTGCAGGCCTCGTGACTGTGAGTCTGGAATCACGGGGTTAAAGGCTCCTGTACCCGATTGGCCAAGCTGCGTCAGGTAACGGGTGACTCATCTGAAGCTTAAATACCAGAGTCTCCCAGGATTCTCGCTCTTTTTCGTCAACCCTGACTTAAGAACAGACTGCTGGTGTGAGCTGCGGAAGGCCTGGCCACATGGCATAGAACTTTGTGTACTTTCACCATTACTTGTTAACAAATATTGAATTGGGACGGATAAGTGCTGACCTTAGTGTTTTGTGTATTTTGTTTCAGGGTTATATCTCTTTAGGCAGGTTTTAGAGTCTCCGGTTCGACGGTCCATCATGTGGCTGGCTGGAGCACTGTTAAATTGTTTGTCAGTCCATCCATATCCCTGACTGGGTTGTTTGAATCAGGTTTGGGTTTTGTGTTCCATTGAATAATTAAAACTATTTTTGAACTTGAACCTGGTTTTTGAATTATGTTACGCGGCTCTGAAGTACTTGCATTCTGGAGTCGTAACAAAATGGGGGCTCGTCCTAAGCTTTGAGGACCCTAGACGTTTTTGGGGGGGTTTTTTGGTAGGCTTCTGGTGACTGAGGAAGTCTGTGCTGTGAGGGAATTTTTTCTTCCCTGTTTTTGGTAGCATTGGTGCCCAGGGCTTAGGTGGTGGTTTGTTGCTACATTTGATATGGAGTTTAAAGGGAAGGACTTTATTGAGGCTCCTAGTCGGGAGTTGTTTGATAGATGTACGAAGGAACATTTGATTTTGCTGGCAGAGAACTATGACGTGCCTATTGACAAGCATTCAAAGAAACAGTCCATTAAACGGTGTTGTGGGCTGCGTTGGTGGAGGGTGGGGTTTTGCCTGGCTGTGCAGACAGTCCCCCACCTTCTGTTCAGCCTGGTCAGGACATGGAGGCAGTCATTAGGTTGAAGGAGTTAGAGCTGGCAATGAGAGAGGAGGAGACCAAAAGAGCAGAGTTTCAGCTGCGTGGGGCTGAGGAGGAAACCAAGAGGGCAGAGATCAGGCTGCGGGAGAAGGAATTGGATGCCTCCCGGGTTTCTTCTAGGGAACGGGAGTTTGATATGAGCAAGAACATCCGCCTGGTTCCCCCGTTTAGTGAGAAGGATGTGGACAAGTTTTTCAGTGTTTGAACGGGTGGCTTTGTCCTTGAAGTGGTCTAGGGACGTGTGGACCTTGCTATTGCAGTGTGTCCTTGTGGGTAAAGCACGGGAGGTGTACTCGTCTTTGTCTGTTGAAAGCAGTCTGGACTATGAGTGTGTGAAGTCTACAGTATTAAGGGCTTATGAATTAGTTCCAGAGGCGTACCGGCAGAAATTCTGGCGCTTTAGGAAGTTTGATAGTCAGACTTATGTGGAGTTTGCTAGGGCGAAGGAGGCACTTTTTGACAGGTGGTGCGCTTCTCAAGGAGTGAAGGATATTGGGCAACTGCGGGCCTTGATGATTTGGAAGACTTTAAGAACTGTCTCCCTGAGAGGGTTACTACTTACCTTAATGAGCAGAAGGTGAATGAGGTGTCTAAGCCCGCGGTGTTGGCAGATGAGTATGTATTGACTCATAAAACTGATTTTGTTGGGCGATCATATAGTTTTGGTGCACGGCCGGTTGATCGTGGTGGTGTCGCCGGTGACAGTGTCAAAGGTGTTTCTGTGCCTGCAAGTGACAGCACGTTGATACAGGGGGAGGTCCGAGCTGATAAGGTTGACGGAAATTTGAGGACTAAGGAAGGTCCTGTGTGCTACTATTGTAGAGGGAGAGGGCACATGTTAAAGTCGTGTCCCGTTCTGAAGCAGAAAAATGCAAAGCCTGTGGCTTTGGTAGGTACACAGAAGGCACCTGTGGCACCTGAGGTGCCTGAATCTGATGAGTGTAGGAATTATTCTGCATTCATCATGAATAGTTTTGTTTCTCTGGAGGATGGGGGTGATAGAGTTCCTGTATCCATCTTGCGTGATACTGGTGCTACTCAGTCCTTTATATTGGATAGTGTACTGCCGTTTTCTGGGGAATCATCGGTTGGGTCAAGTGTCCCTGTGGTAGGATTTGGGATGGATGGCATGGTAGTGCCTTTGCATACCGTGAGTCTCGAGTCCGAGTTGGTTTCAGGCCGGGTAACTGTTGGGTTACGGCCGTGTTTTCCCGTTGGGGGAGTTTCTGTGATTTTGGGGAATGACTTGGCAGGAGGTAGAGTTTTAGTTACTCCTGAGGTGACGGCTGTTCCGATGGTGCAGAGTCCTGATAGATTGGCTATGCAGCATCCGATGGTCTTCGCAGCTTGTGCTGTCACCAGGGCTATGGCTAAGAGCCAGGCGAAGTTTGGGGATGTGGTGGACCTGAGTGAGGGCATTTTTGGGGATCAGGATGATAGATCTTGTGTTGTGAAGGGTGTTTCTACATCTCAAGATGGGGTAGTGTCTGGAAATGGGCCGGTGTCACTGTCACGTGACCGGCTGGTTGAGGAGCAAAAGAGCAAAAGAGTGATCCAGGTTTATCTGATCTGTGCGACTGCGCAGTGCCTGAGGGGGATATGGATTCCACAGCAAAGGGGTATTTTCTAAGGGAGGGCTTACTGATGCGAAAGTGGTCTCCCTTGGATATATCTGGGCATGATGATTGGAGCGTGGTTGATCAGATTGTGATACCTCGTCGGTATAGGGACGAGATACTCTGTTTGGCTCATGATGGTCCTCTGGGTGGACATTTGGGGGTCAATAAGATGTATGACCGTATCTTACGTAATTTTTTTTGGCCAGGGTTGAAAAAGGACCTGAAACAGCAGTGCAGGTGTTGTCACATTTGCCAGGTGGCAGGAAAGCCGAACCAATCGATTGTTCCTGCGCCTCGGACAAGGGTGAGCAACAAGTTTTTATTGACAATTATGTGTGCGTCTACCCGCTTTCTGGAGGTGGTCCCTTTGCGTAGAATTACTGCCCCTACCAATGTGAAGTCTCTCACTAAGTTTTTTTCGTTGTTCGGTTTGCCCAAGGTTGTGCAGAGTGACCAAGGTTCCAACTTCATGTCGAAGGTTTTTGGTCAGGTAATGAAGTTGTTAGATATTAAGCATTGTTACTCCAGTGCGTATCATCCTGAGAGCCAGGGAGCTCTTGAGAGGTTTCACCAGACTTTGAAATCTATGTTGAGGACTTACTGCCTGGAGTTTGAAAAAGACTGGGATGAGGGGGTTCATCTAGTTATGTTTGCGGTGCGTGAGGTCGTGCAGGAGTCTTTAGGGTTCAGTCCTGCTGACCTGGTGTTCACGCATACTGTACGTGGTCCGTTGAGGGTCCTGAAGGAGAAATGGTTGCAGGAGGATACAAAACGTAGTATTTTAGTCCACGTCTGTACTTTTCGGTCTAGACTGAGGAGGGCATGCGAACTGGCAATGGGTAATCTTGCTTCTGCTCAGTCTAGGATGAAGGACTGGTTCGACAGGAAGGCTTCTAGTAGGAATTTTTCTCCAGGTGACAAGGTCCTGGTGTTGTTGCCTATTCCTGGTTCCAGTCTGCAGGCCCTATCAGGTGGTTAAGAAGGTTGGTGCGAGGGATTACGTTATTGGTACCCCTGATCGGAGACGTAAGACTCAGCTCTGTCATGTCAACATGCTGAAGCAGTACCATGAGCAGGAGCCTGTGGAGGTTGACGGGGAGGAGCTGTGTCCTTCGGTTTCGTCTAAGCCTGTTTTGGCTGCAGTGTTGCTGCCCCCTGACACGGGTGGTGATATGGGGGAGGCACGGTTGTCTGTGGCAGTGACGCAGGGAAAGCTGTGTAACTCTGAGGCTTTGGAGTCGCTTCCCTTGCGGTTGTCTCATTTGACTGAAAGTCAGCGGGGTGATCTGCTTGCTTTGGTGGAGTCAAATAGGTCACTGTTCTCGGATGTGCCTTCTCAGACGTCTGTGCTGCAGCATGACATTGACGTGGCCGGTGCTGCGCCAATTAAACAGCATCCGTATCGGGTCAACCCTGACAGGCGTCATCGTCTAAGGAGTCAGGTTGACTATATGCTGCGGCATGGCATTGCTGAACCTAGTTGTAGTCCGTGGAGTTCTCCGTGTCCACTGGTTACGAAGGCTAATGGGGAGGACAGGTTTTGCACGGACTTTCGGAAAGTGAATGGTGTAATTAAGCCGGATTGCTATCCTCTCCCACGGATGGAGGATTGCGTGGATCGTGTGGGAAGTGCATCTTTTGTGTCTAAGTTGG
Source organism: Amblyraja radiata (assembly GCF_010909765.2). Lineage (NCBI taxonomy): Eukaryota > Metazoa > Chordata > Chondrichthyes > Rajiformes > Rajidae > Amblyraja > Amblyraja radiata. The sequence goes on from NC_045965.1 coordinate 46,354,599, forward strand.
ACTTGTTAAAAGGGTATTGGCAAGTCCCTTTGACTAGGCGGGCGAGGGAAATCTCTGCGTTCGTTACGCCTGATGACTTTCTTCAGTACACGGTAATGGCATTTGGGATGCGCAATGCACCGGCAACCTTCCAACGGTTGGTGAACATTGTATTGTCTGGTTTGTCCTTCTGTGAGGCATACCTTGATGATTTGGTTGTGTGCTCCAGGTCGTGGATCGAACACATCGGTCATCTGAAGGAGGTATTTCATCGTCTAGCGGAGGCAAACCTAACGATCAATCTGGGGAAGTGTGAGTTTGGCCAGGCCACGGTAACGTATCTGGGTAAGGTAGTGGGCCGGGGTCAGGTTCGCACTCTCAAGGAAAAGGTGGGGCATATTGTCGCATTTCCTGCTCCAACCTCTAGGACTGAACTCCGTAGGTATCTGGCTATGGTTGGGTACTATAGAGGATTCTGTCCAAACTTCTCTGCGGTGGCTGCCCCTTTGACGGATTTGCTGAGTCCGAAGGTAGTTTTTGTGTGGTCCGCAGAGTGTCAACAAGCCTTTGATCATACTAAGTCTTCTGGTGCGCGCACCTGTGCTTGCGGCACCTGATTTTGAGCGTCCATTTAAGCTGGCAGTGGATGCTAGTGATCGTGGGGTTGGTGGAGTTCTTCTACAGGATGATTCAGATGGGGTGGAGCATCCAGTTTCGTACTTCTCTAAGAAGTTTAATCGTCATCAGAAGTGGTACTCCACCATTGAGAAAGAAACCCTTGCTATTTTAATGTCTCTGAATCATTTCGAGGTTTATGTTGGCTCCTCGAATGTCCCTGTCATCGTACTCACGGATCATAATCCTTTGGTATTTTTGCAGAGTATGAAGAATAAGAACCGGCGGTTAATGAGCTGGAGTTTGCAGCTGCAAGATTACAACCTGGAGGTCAGGCATATCCGTGGCAAGGATAATGTCTTGGCTGACGCCTTGTCGCGCCAGTAGTGTTTTAGCTACTGAATAGTTTCTGGGATTTGGTGGTGTTTTTTCTCTCTTCTTCCGAAACTTATTCAGTATCTTTGGGTAGGGGTGTTAGGCGCTCCCCCCCCCCCCCCCTGGTGAATGCTATGTACTTACCTTTCTCTGTTTCTCTCCCGAGTGCAGGCCTCGTGGCTGAGTCTGGAATCACGGGGTTAAAGGCTCCTGTACCCGATTGGCCAAGCTGCGTCAGGTGACGGGTGACTCATCTGAAGCTTAAATACCAGAGTCTCCCAGGATTCTCGCTCTTTTTCGTCGACCCTGACTTAAGAGCAGACTGCGGAAGGCCTGGCCACATGGCATAGAACTTTGTGTACTTTCACCATTACTTGTTAACAAATATTGAATTGGGACGGATAAGGGCTGACCTTAGTGTTTTTGTGTATTTTGTTTCAGGGTTGTATCTCTTTAGGCAGGTTTTAGAGTCTCCGGTTCAACGGTCCATCACGTGGCTGGCTGGAGCACTGTTAAATTGTTTGTCAGTCCATCCATATCCCTGACTGGGTTGTTTGAATCAGGTTTGGGTTTTGTGTTCCATTGAATAATTAAAACAATTTTTGAACTTGAACCTGGTTTTTGAATTATGTTACGCGGCTCTGAAGTACCTGCATTCGGGAGTCGTAACACCTGACAATTGAATCCCCTATTACTATTGCCCTTCCACTCTTTTTCCCCCCCTCATGTGCCGCAGAGCCACCCATGGTGCCATGAACTTGGCTGCTGCTGCATTCCCCTGATGAGCCATCTCCCTCAACAGTATCCAAAATGGTATACCTGTTTAGGAGGGAGATGACCGCAGGGGACTCCTGCACTACCTGCCTACTGCTTTGCTGGCTATTGGCCACCCGTTCCCTTTCTGTCCTCTTACCTTTTACCTGCGGTGTGACCAACTCGCTGTACTAACTCATGGGGAGAACATACAAACTCCGTACAAACAGTAGTCAGGATCGAACTCGGGTCTCTGGCGCTGAAAGGTAGCAACTCTACCACTGTGCCACCGTACGGCCCTTAGCAAAAATGTCTTAAAAATGTCTTTTGTTCAAAAATTGTGAATATCGGTGCAGAATCCTTATTAAACATTATAAAAGTGAAAAACATTATTAAAGGTACGTAGTCAAAATCTTACCCAAAACACCCAGCTAGTAGAACCATTCCCTCACATATCCAGTGACCTGGGTTTGATTCTGACATTTGATGCTCTTTCTGTGTAGTTTACGGAAGCTATCTGTGACCAGCATGTGCTGCAGTTTCCTCCCACATTCCAAAGATATGCAGACAGATAGAACAATTGGCCACTGTAACTTGCCCCTTGTGTGTGGATTTTAAGGGGTGAATTAAGAAGAATGTGGGGGGCATAAAATGTAGCATTCATGGAGGATTGTGGAAATGGGTAGTCAGCCTAGCTTTGGTGGACTGAAGGACCTGTTTTCTTGCTGTAGCTCTCTATGATTCAAAGATAGACACAAAATGCTGGAGTAACTTAGCGGGACATGCAGCATCTCTGGAGAGAAGGAATAGGTGACGTTCCGGGTCGAGGCCCTTCTTCAGACTTTATGACTCAATTTCCTTCTCTCTATTTTGAGTTGATTCCAGAAGTAAACCTTGCAGTGATAGGCCTCCCATGGTAAAATTAATTACGCTGGCTAAGAAAATTGGCTGATGACTTTACAGATAACGGCACCAAAGGTCTTGTGGTTAAACATTGCAGATTCTGAACCAGTTAGTACATCTGTCCATTTCCTTTTGTCAGAGCCATTCCCATCTCAAAAGTTTAGAGAGCTGGTGGTGAATTCTCCCCAGAACAAATAATCCTGAATTTATAGAATTGACAGCCTGCCTGCGGCGACTTTTGCGGAGCTCCGGAAAATAAAAGGCTCAACTACAACTTCCAACAACTTACCTGGATCAGAAAAACGGCAGATATCGGTGCCGTTTCGGACAACCTGCTTGAGATCCTCAAGGCTCTCGCAATTTCGCGAGCTCCCGCAGCTGCGGGAATCCAGGACTTTAAACTTTCCCACACTGGCTGTGGAACTCCCGACCCGACTGAGGATCACAGGTACTGTACCTTGAAACCCCGGGATGACCCCCAGAGCCGACGGGCTGGATCTTCCAGCAACAACGGAGCTGCAGTTGCCGACTTTGAGGGAACCCCTGTTCGTTACGGAGCTGGAGCTGCCGTCTGTGAGGGAATCCCCGTTCCAGCGCAGGTCCGCAGAAACAGCAGGTACAGCAAGCACAGTACCTGGAAACAAAGGGGAAGCCTCCATTGTGTCCGGAAACGTGGCCGTCGGGCAGGACTTCAGGTCAGAATGAAGCGCAGGGGCCTCCGGCCCCCTCTCCCTACTATCCTACTGGCTAATGTACAGTCCCTTGAAAACAAAGTGGAGGACTTAAGGGCAAGACTGCTTTATCAAAGGGAGCTGAGGGAATGCTCTGTGTTCTGTTTCACAGAGACATGGCTCACCCCCAGCTCCCCAGACTCAGCGGTCCAGCCTGAAGGGTTCTCCATCCACCGCATGGACCGTACCCTGGCATCTGGGAAAGGGAGAGGAGGGGGCGTCTGCCTCATGGTCAACTCTGCGTGGTGTTCCGACGTGGCAGTCCTGTCCAACTCATGCTCTCCACACCTCGAACATCTGGCGGTGAAGTGCCGTCCCTTCTACCTCCCGAGAGAATTCACCTCCGTTATCCTGACCGCGGTCTACATCCCACCCCAGGCAGACGTCCGTCTGGCACTGGAGGAGCTGCAGGCCGTGGTCAACAAACACCAGACGTCTTACCCCGAGGCATTTACCACCATTGCTGGGGACTTCAATAAGGCGAACCTCAAGAAATCACTCCCCAACTTCCACCAACATGTCTCCTGCTGCACCAGAGGACCAAACACCCTCGACCACTGCTACACCACCATCAAGAATGCCTATCGTTCTATCCCTCGCCCTCACTTCGGTAAATCCGACCATACCGCGGTGCTGCTTCTTCCTGCCTACAAGCAGCAATTAAAGAGCGCACCCCCAGAAGTGAGGACAGCACAGAGCTGGTCGGGGGGGGGGGCAGAAGAACAACTCCAGGACTGTTTGGAGTCTGTAGACTGGGCAATGTTCAAGGACTCGGCAACGGACTTGAACGAATACGCCACAGTCGTTACAGACTTCATAAAGAAATGTGTGGAGGACTGCATCCCTACAAAAACCTTCCGAGTGTTTCCCAATCAGAAACCTTGGATGAACTTTGAGATCCGCACTCTCCTGAAGTCCAGACACAGGGCATTCACCTCCGATGATACAGTGGCCTACATGAAGACCAGATACGACCTTGGTAAGGCCATCAGAAAGGCCAAAAGGGACTTCTGCTCCAAACTGGAGGACGAGACAGATGTTCGGCAGCTGTGGCAGGGTCTGAATGCAATCACCTCCTACAAGGCAAAACCAGGAGGCAGCTCGAATGCCGGTGTAACATCACTCCCTGACGAGCTCAATGCATTTTACGCACGCTTTGACAGGGAGAATACTGATGTGCCTTCCCGATCCCCCATTCGCTGCGATGGCATTTCAGTCTCAGTCACAGAGGCCGATGTCAGGAAATCCTTCAGAGGGGTGAACCCCCGAAAAGCACCTGGTCCTGATGGTATACCCGGCCGTGTTCTAAAAACCTGTGCGGACCAACTGGCGGGAGTTTTTACGGACATTTTCAATCTCTCACTTCTGAGGTCTGAGGTCCCCACCTGCTTTAAAAGGGCATCAATTATACCGGTGCCCAAGAAGAGTAAGGTGACATGCCTCAATGACTATCGACCAGTGGCACTAACGCCGGTGGTGATGAAGTGCTTTGAGAGGTTGATCATGGAGCAAATCAACTCCTACATCGACAAAAACCTGGACCCACTGCAGTTCGCGTACCGCCACAACAGATCAACGGTGGATGCGATCTCGCTGGCCCTCCACTCCGCACTGGACCACTTGGACAACAAAAACTCATATGTCAGGCTGTTATTCATTGATTACAGCTCGGCATTTAACACAATCATCCCCTCCAAACTGGTTACCAAACTCGCAGAACTGGGTCTCTGCGCATCCCTCTGCAACTGGATCCTCGACTTCCTCGTCCACAGACCACAGTCTGTTCGTATTGGTGGAAATGTGTCAGCCTCAATAACAATCAGCACGGGAGCACCTCAAGGCTGCGTGCTCAGCCCCCTGCTGTACTCACTCTATACCCATGACTGCGTAGCGAACCACAGTGCGAACTCCATCATCAAGTTCGCTGACGACACCACTATTGTGGGGCGTATCACTGATGGGGATGAGTCAGAGTACAGAAGAGAGATCGAGCAACTGTCCATATGGTGCCAGCGCAATAACCTGGCCCTCAACACCAGCAAAACCAAGGAACTGATTGTGGACTTTGGAAGGAGTAGGAGGGGGACCCACAGCCCCATTTATATCAACGGGTCGATGGTTGAAAGGGTCAAGAGCTTCAAATTCCTGGGCGTGCACATCTCTGAAGATCTTTCCTGGTCCGAGAACACTAATGCAATCATCAAAAAAGCACATCAGCGCCTCTACTTCCTGAGAAGATTACGGAGAGTCGGATTGTCAAGGAAGACTCTCTCTAACTTCTACAGGTGCACAGTCGAGAGCATGCTGACCGGTTGCATCGTGGCTTGGTTCGGCAATTTGAGCGCCCTGGAAAGGAAAAGACTACAAAAAGTAGTAAACACTGCCCAGTCCATCATCGGCTCTGACCTTCCTTCCATCGAGGGGATCTATCGCAGTCGCTGCCTCAAAAAGGCTGGCAGTATCATGAAAGACCCACACCATCCTGGCCACACACTCATCTCCCTGCTACCTTCAGGTAGAAGGTACAGGAGCCTGAAGACTGCAACAACCAGGTTCAGGAATAGTTACTTCCCCTCAGCCATCAGGCTATTAAACCTGGCTCGGACAAAACTCTGATTATTACCAACCACTTTCTGTTATTTGCACTATCAGTTTATTTATTCATGTGTGTATATATTTATATCATGGTATATGGACACATTTATCTGTTTTGTAGTAAATGCCTACTATTTTCTGTGTGCTTAAGCAAAGCAAGAATTTCATTGTCCTATACAGGGACACATGACAATAAACTAACTTAACTTGAACTTGAACTTGAACTTCTGCATTTCATGCAATCTCCCTGAGCATTTTTAACTTTGTTTGCAATTGCTCCCTCTTGTGGAGTTAGCTCTGTAGTGCGTAATCTGGCAGTTCAGTTTCACCTTAAACATCCTGGAAATCGAAGGAACTAAAATATTTAGGAAAGAACTGCAGTTTCTGGTTTAAACCAAAGATAGACACAAAAAGTTGGAGTAACTCAGCAGGACCGGCAGCGTCTCTGGAGAGATGGAATGGGTGACGTTTCGGGTCAAGACCCTTCTTCTGACCTCGACCTGAAACGTCACCCATTCCTTCTCTCCAGAGATGCTGCCTGTCCCGCTGAGTTACCCCAGCTTTTTGTCTATCTTCGATCTAAAATATTTGCCAGATAGTGAAAAATAGCCTCTCCAATAAAAAGGTTTAATTTTCTAAAGTCCAACAGAAGAGATTAATTTCTCTTTTGCTATTTTAGTATTCATAAAATGGTAATATACATTACTTACAAGGTGAGTAGTAGCAACTAGGCTCTCTGAAGAAGGTCTCCAATGGAACATCACCCATTCCTTCTCTCCAGAAATCATGCCTGTCCTGCTGAGTTGCTCCAGTATTTTGTGTCTCTTTGATATAAACCAGCATCTGCAGTTCCTTCCTACATATGATTTAAGTTGAGTGGACTGTAGTCTTTACAAAATCATACTGTTTTGTACAATGTAGCTTCAGCACTAAGCATTCCATTCCTGTATGACATCCAGGCAAATCTTGGATATCTTTATCTTTCAGGGGACTCTTCTAATCTCTCATAGTAAGTAGGTAAGGAGCCACCTACTCATGACATGGAATATGGTTTGGAAATTATCAGATAGGCCCAGAAAATAACAGCCAGTAGGTGCGTGGGAATAGATAAGATTTCAAAGAGTAGGGATTAACGGGTCCCATTCAGAATAGCAGGCAGTGACTAGTGGGGTACTGCAAGGCTCGGTGCTGGGACTGCAGCTATTTACAATATACATCAATGATTTAGATTAAGGGATTCAAAATAACATTAGCAAATTTGCAGATGACACAAAGCTGGGTGGCAGTGTGAACTGTGAGGAGGATGCTATGAGAATGCAGGGTGATTTGTACAGGTTGGGTGAGTGGGCAAATGCATGGCAGATGCAGTTTAATGTGGATTAATGTGAGGTTATCCACTTTGGTAGCAAAAACAGGAAGGCAGATTATTATCTAAATTGTGTCAAGTTGGGAAAAGGGGAAGTACAATGGAATCTGGGGGTCCTTATTCATCAGTCAATTAAAGTTAGCATGCAGGTACAGCAGGCAGTGAAGAATGCGAATGGCTTGTTGGCTTTCATAACAAGAGGAGTTGAGTATAGGAGCAAAGAGGTCCTTCTGCAGTTGTCTAGGGCCCTGGTGAGACAACAGCTGGAGTATTGTGTGCAGTTTTGGTTCCCTAATTTGAGGAAGGGTATTCTTGCTATTGAGGAAGTGCAGCATAGGTTCACAAGGTTAATTACCGGGATGGCGGGACTGTCATATGCTGAGAGAATGGAGAGGCTGGGCTTGTATACTCTGGAATTTAGAAGGATGAGAGGGTATCTTATTGAAACTTATAAGATTATTAAGGGTTTGGACACGCTAGAGGTAGGAACATGTTCCCGATGTTGGGGGAGTCCAGAAGCAGGGGCCACAGTTTAAGAATAAGGGGTAAGGCATTTAGAACGGAGATGAGGAAACACTTTTTCCCACAGAGAGTTGTGAGTCTGTGGAATTCTCTGCCTCCGAGGGCGGTGGAGGCCGGTTCTTTGGATACTTTCAAGAGAGAGCTTAATAGGGCTCTTAAAGATAGCAGAGTCAGGGAATATGTGGAGAAGGCAGGAACGGGGTACTGATTGTGGATGATCAGCCATGATCACGTTGCATGGCGGTGCTGGCTCGAAGGGCCGAATGGCCTACTCCTGCACCTATTGTCTTTTATCTATTTCTGGCTGCATTATTGAAACAAAAAGTGCAAGAAAAGTCCTTCCACTATCAACGCTTTTGGACTTTTAAAATTTGGCACCGTTCAGAAAGATGGAAGTCCTGGAGTTCTTTTACCCCCTTCCAAATATTAACATTTGCCTAAAGCTTTCCTTTCAGTTTTCATTATCACAGAGTAACTTAGAATGTGAAACTTTCCGTTTTACAGGATACTAAACTGAATTAATGCCAGAAAGTTAAACTTAATCATTGATAGGTGAGATGATTCCAGATTAGAGATGGTTCAATATGTTGCATGGAGAAGTGAGATTGCAATACATTGTGACTGCTTCGAATAAAACAGTATGTAGTGTCTGAAAAGACTACAATAAGAGTTGTGTTTAGTGTTTGCAGTCTCAGGAGGTAGGAGTTGAATCAAGGACCATTTTTCTTTTACAAATAATAAATGATGGACTACAGCTCAAAAAAAGACTTGATGTGATGGTGGGAAATAATGGGCTTAACTGAGCTGATTTCAATGTTTGCCAAGCAAAAGTGTAATTCCAAGAGGAGTGGGAGGACTGATAACAGTGCATCTGATCCACACTGTGCAGCTGAGCTCATCTTTTGGCCAGATATATACTCTCAGAAAACCTGAAATTATACACAGTGTTGTCTTCCTCTATTGGTATTGGTTTTGTTATATTGACATCTGTACCGAGATACAGCAAAAACATTTATTTTGCATGCTATACAGTCAAATCATACCATATAGTACAATCAAGCCAGACACAACAGAGAAAAGTAACTAGAGTTCAGAATATAGTATTACAGGATTACAGTGATACAGCTACAGAGAGATGCAGATAAAGGAAATGCAATGGTTCAGATGGGTCAATGGCAGGGAGGCTGCTTAGTGTAATGGACTGAGCTACATCCACAACTATCCACAATTTCTCGCGGTCTTGCCAAACCACATTAGGATGCATCCTGATTGGGTGCTTTCTACTGTGCATCTATAGAAATTGGTAAGACTTGCTGGAGACATGCCAAAACTCCTCCTAGACGTTGGTGTATATTCTTGGCCGTAGTGTCGACAAGTCTTTTCCAGAACAAATCACTCATTGACTCGGTGAACAAATTTATTGACTGGGTAGAAAAATGTCAGTGCAGGAAGTACTTCAGTGATTTAACTTTATTTTAATGTTTTTAATTAATCACATTTCTTGTTCGATATAATTTGCTAAATGGTTTTAATTTATCAATTGTATGGCAAGTTTGAATAATTTTGAGATGTTACCAGCAAAGACATTTATAAAAAAGTTCACCAGCCCTTGACACTGGAGAGTTGGGCTTTGTATGAGGAAGCTCTACCTGAGGCTGATTTGCCTCATGGTGCCAGCACCACCTTGGAGGACACCTCTGTTATGGAGGGTGAAATGTTCCAAAGTTCTGCATCCATAAAATTAGGGTGGAGCACAGGTATTGGCCGGTGGCAGGTCTGGGTTGCCCTTGTATTGCAAAGACCGCCAACTGCCATGCCAATAACATAAACCATGTTGGTGGCATGGTGGCGCAGCGGTAGAGTTGCTGCCTTACAGCGCCGGAGATTCGGGTTCAATACCGACTACGGGTGCTGTCTGTAAGGAGTTTGTACGTTCTCCCCGTGACCGCGTGGATTTTCTCCGAGATCTTCGGTTTCCTCCCTCACTCCAAAGACGTACAGGTATGTAGGTAAATTGGCTTGGTAAATGTAAACAATTGTCCCTCCTGTGCGTAGGATAGTGTTAATGTGCAGGGATCACTGGTCAGTGCGGACTCGGTGGGCTGATGGGCCTGTTTTCCCCCCTGTATCGCTAAATTAAACTAAACCATCTTTGCACTGTCTCAGCTGAATGCCCACTGAAACTCACACTCAGCCCTACCTTTGGAACTATAGACTATGGTGTGGATCTCTTAGTTCAAGTCATAAATCCCATCCTGTCAGCTGCAGAGGAGCTCTGTTGAATGGTCAGTGATGACAGCACTCAGGTTTAGCAGCCAGTCACATTGAATAATTATAGACACTAACCCCAGGAATAATCTTTAACTAGTTTATAAAATATTTTACAGAGGTCAAAACAAAACTTTTGGTGAGTAGGTTTATTGCTGGTCATAAGGCTAAGGACTCAAAGACAAGTTCAAGTTTGCACCTTGACTTAAAACTTTTAATGAACCACCCAGATCCAGTAAATCCCAATGCTGTTGGTATTGAGGAACATCAATATTTACAACCAAGATGAAAACAAATATATCACGATATCTGTATCTTAAATTGTGACCAAAATAACAGGGCAAAGATGAAGAGAACTATTATTTGTTTCATCTTTTCTGTGCTCTAATTGGTAATGTCTATTTAATAACCTTTAACTAATTAAAATCAAATTTAGCATTAAAAATATATAATTTAATCAAATCGCTAAAAATCAATAGTCGACTTGAATTTGGATTTACATTAGCTCAAACTCAAACTTCACTGAAGACCTGTCTGGCAATGGGCCAACTCACTTCTTTCTGTGCCAGTGGTTTCTTTGATATATTAGGGATTGTTTACAGTTGTTAAGTTAATATTTGGCTATATCCACTTAGTTCATATTGAAGTAATTTCTTTTTTATGATATTTTTCCTAAAACTCAGGGTCAAAACTGAATATTAATTAAATATTACAACAGTCTGTTCTGTTTATTACATATGTGAAGAACAGAGTAGGGAAGAGTGTTGGCTGGGCAACAATTGCTGTTACTTATAGTGATACTACTTAAAAGAAAATTCGGTGCTTTGTAAATTTTGCATCCTTAGTGTTGACTCCTGAATAAAAATTACGCCCTCTGCTGGCCGATTTGAATTGAAAATTAACGTGGTGGAAAGACTGGGATTTACACAAAAATCATGAAATAGAATTGGAAACTATTATATTTAATTACAATAAAAAGTAACACATAGAAATGTATGCACTTTGAAAGTGTAAGCCGTAACATACTTTAAACTCGGAATTTTAGCAGTTTTAGGGGGAGATCGATTATCTATCGCTGGGCATAGACCCAAAAAGCTGGAGTAGCAGCGGGACAGGCAGCATCTCTGGAGAGAAGGAATGGGTGACATTTTGGGTCGAGACCCTTCTTCAGATGGTTAGGGATATGGGGAAACGAGAGATATAGATGGTGATGTGGAGGGATAAAGAACAATGAATGAAAGATATGCATAAAAGTAACGATGATAAAAGATACAGGCCATTGGAAGCTGTTTGTGGGGTGAAAATGAGAAGCTGGTGTGACTTGGGTGGGGGAGGGATAGAGAGAGAGCTACCTGAAGTGAGAGAAATCAATATTCATACCACTGGGCTGTAAACTGCCCAAGCAAAATATGAGATGCTGTTCCTCCAATTTGCGTTTAGCCTCACTCTGACAATGGAGGAGATAGAGGACAGAAAGGTATATGCAGGAATGGGAAGGAGAATTAAAGTGTCCAGCAACCGGGAGATCAGGTTGGTTCACATGGGCTCTCGGTCTCCTCCATTGTCACAGGGGGATAATCTACCATTGTGAATTGGCAAGCTGAGCAGAGAAAGGAGGTATGAATAAGCAAGTCAAGTTTGGAGTGGGAGAATGTGACTCATTGGGTGCTGTGAGAATTCATAATCTAAATCAATGATTTGGATAAAATGACCAGGAGAAATATGTTCAAGTTTGTTAATTATATTAATTTGGGTGGCAGTGGAGGTTCTGAGGAAGGCAACGTGAGGGTTCAAAGGGCCATAGAGAGGCTAAGGAGGCGTGAGGATTTTGCAGACAGAACAAGTCAAGTCAACTCGAATGTACTGTCCTATACAAAAGTACGATGAGGTACAGGTGCAATGTCTAGCTTGTAGCAGCATCACAGACACAGAAACTCACTCAAACACACAGAAACAGAAATTATACATAAATTGCACATAAAACTCTGCAAAACAATTCTGCAAGACATTAGTGCAAAACACAATTTAAAAAAAATGTCCATGGCAGTGCAAGAGGTGGACCATAATATTCCATTGTTGAGGTAGGATTAGGTTGTGCGGGTTGGTTCAGGAATTAGATATTTGTAGGAAAGATGCAAGTTTAGTTGCTTTGCTGGAAAAAATGGAAGGCAGAATATTTTTTCCCAAATTAGAGAAATTGAAAGTGTTCAATGGACCTTTCAAAGGGTTTCCTTTTATACAAATCACTGGAAGTTAACATGCAAGTCCAGTAAACAATTAGGGAGAAAAACTGTATGTTGGCTTTCCTTCCAAGAGGATTTCAATATGAGTATAAAGACATCTTTCTGTGATTATGATGGGCCCTGTGCTTCTGCAGGGCTCGAAATTAACGGTTGCCCGGGTGCCAATGGCAACCTAAAGTCCTGCCGGACAACTTAAAAGTCGTGCCATTTTGCCCCGCTTGGCAAGCACCCGGGACAACTGCCGTTCAACTCTGAGCGGGCCACCCTCTCTATCTCTCTCTGTCACTCTCCGTCTCCGCCCGCCATCCGTGTCCGGGGCGCCGGGCTCCGCTCTATGATCTTTGGCCGGGTCTCGGGTCGGCCGCCTTGCACATGCGCATTGCTACGGCCTGCACATCCTCCCCCTGCACATGCGCACAACCATGGTCAGCACATCATCGGCCACCCTGCACATGCGCACTGCAACAGCAACTGGTCGGCGCGGGCACTTTCTCCCTCCCTTTACATTGTGGGAGATCTGGCCGGCATTGCTGTCCGGTCTCTGGACAAAAGGAAAATATTACGTTTTGGGTTGGGTCTGAAAAAGGTTCGTGCTCTAGTGGCCTGGATGAGGTCAGGTAAAGGTCAGACGACAGGCAGGTCCAGAAGTCGTTTGGTCGGAACTGTGGTCGGAACCGGCGGACAGCATCCACCCTGGTCGGCAGAGTCACCACCCCTTGTGGAGTTATGTGGTGGCCAAGGAAGTCGATGGCCATCACCCCAAAATGGCACTTGGTTGTGTTGATAGTCAACCCATGCTGACACAAATGACGGAGGTGGATGCAGTACTCCTGCCGCGAGCGGTTGGCCATGAGTATGTCGTCCAAGTAGATGAATACAAAGTACAGGCCACGGCACACACAGTCCATAAGCCGCTGGAAGGCCTGCGCGGCGTTCTTCAACTGAAAAGGCATCCGCAAAAATTCAGTCCAAACGGTGTAATAATTGCTGTCTTAGGGATATCATCAGGGTGGACCGGAATCTGGTTGTACCCTCGCACGAGGTCCACCTTGGAGAACACCGATGCTCCGGCCAGATGAGCATTGAAGTCCTGAATGTGCAGGACCAGATACCTGTCGGCGACGGTCGCATCATTCAGGCGAAAGTAATCCCCACACGGGCGCCAGCCCCCTCCCGCTTTGGGGACCATGTGGAGTGGTGACATCGGCTATCGGAGGGGCACACGATGCCCATTGCCTCCATCAAACGGAACGTCTCCCGCGCTAGACGGAGCTTGTCCGGCGCAAAACGACGCGCCCGGGCGGGCCAGTAGTCAGAATATGGTGCTCCACCCCGTGCCTGGGGGCGGAGGAGCAGAAGTGGGGTTCGAGGATGTCCGGAAAATATGCCAGGATACGCGCGAAAGTCGCATCCACGGACGACAGGGGACCATCAGGGCGTGCAACCGGATCACCAACGCGGAGGAAGACCGGCTCCAGCGTGACGGAGTGCACCAGGTGATGCCGCTTGACATCAACGAGGAGTGAATGGGCTCGAAGGAAGTTGGCGCCCAGTAGCGGCTGGGAAACGTCGGCGATGACGAACTTCCACGAAAAGCAGCTGCGGCCAAAGTTGAGGGAGATGGTGCGAACTCCGTAGATGCGAGTAAGGTTTAACCCACCTCACAGTTGCCTGGTCAAGAGTGGTGACCACGTAAAAGTACGTAGTTTCATCTACCGTCACCCCTCGCAGAGGAAACCGTGCCTCTGCTTGCTGGAACCAGATATCAGGCTCTTCGGTCCCCAAAGTCGGGAGCTTCAGCGAAACTGCGTTGTTTTCCAACACGATGCATTATGAACGTCGGGGTCACCAGTTGTAGTGGCCTGGATGAGGTCAGGAAAAGGCCAGACGCCAGGCAGGTTCAGAAGTCATTTAATCAATCATGGCAAATACACAGGACGCCCGCGAGCAGCCCCCGGGAAACCCCGTGACCAGACACTTGTCCCTGCCCCTCAAGAGCCGAGGGGAAGTGACCCAAGGAATGGTCTAACCCCCAGGGACCGCCACACTGCATACCTTTGGAATGTGGAAGGAAACAAGAGCACCCGGAGAAAACCCATGCGATCAAAGGGTAAAGGAGCAAACTCTATGCAGACAACACCCATATTCAAGATCAATTCCGAGTCTCTGGCACTTTTAGGCAGCAACATTATGGCCAATGTACTGCCCCATAGTCTTGAACTGAATTAAAACATACAGTAGCTGTAAAGGGGGACATAGCGTCACTTAGAGATTTAAGACTGAAAATGGATAGTTTCTTATTTTTAGTAACCAAAGTTATCAACGTATAATTTTTTGTGTGTTGGAAAACAAAATATAGTGACACAGCTGGTAGATTTGCTGCCCCACACGCCAGAGATCTGTGTTCGATCCTGTCCTCGGGCAATGTCCGTGGTGAATTTGCACATTCTCCCTGCAAGTGTGTGGGTTTCCTCCCACATCCCAAAGACGCATAGGCTTTGTAGGTTAACTTGTATCTGTAAAATTGCCCCTAATGTGTCGGGAGTGGGTGAGGAAAGTGGGATAACAGAACTTGTGTGAATGGGTAGACAAAAATGCTGGAGAAACTCAGCGGGTGAGGCAGCATCTATGGAGCGAAGGAAATAGGTGACGTTTCGGGTCGAGACACTTCTTCAGACTGATGTGAGAGTGAGGGGACGGGAAGAAGAAAGGAAGAGGCGGAGACAGAGGGTTGAGGGAGAGCTGGGAAGGGGAGGAGAAAGCAAGGACTACCTGAAATAGTAAGATTAAACGAGAACTTACCAGTTTGAAGTTTGATCTGTATTTTATGAGGAGTTACGATGAGGGATTACGTGAAGACCCCGTCCAGCACGCATGCGCGACATACTTCAAAGCAGCGGTGTGGAATCACAGAAACAACACAAATAAACATAGTAAAGATAAGGAGAATTAAGTTACCAGTTGATCTCTGCAATTGAGGGTGGGAGAGGAAGGCACGTAATCCCTGATCGTAACTCCTCATAAAATACAGATCAAACTTCAAACTGGTAAGTTCTCATTTAATCTTACTATTTTACTTCGGAGTCACGTGAGTGACTACGTGAAGATTTTAAAGCTCTGTGATTTCAAACCGTGTAACAGTTCATACTTCACTCGCTGCCGAAGTCATCCAAGGGAGGAAGTATGTTATCGTAATCAACCATGAATCTGTTTATAAAACAATAATATTATTTATTTTGAAAACAATAACAAAGTAAAATAATGCTCCCCCGGGCTTAAATTATATGTTTGCAGAGTCCAAAATTATTTCTGCAAATAAAACAGGTTCTGCTAACGGCTTGTCGTAGAACGTTGGGAAGGTTTTCTCCCTGGACCACCCTGCTGTTGCCAAGATGTGGTCTAATGGCACGTCCATTCTTTTAGCCGCCGATGTGGGTGCTGCCCTGGTGGAGTGAGATGTGTAAATGTCAGTATCCACTCCAGCTGCTCCCAGTACCTGTTTGAGCCACCTAGAGATGGTTTGGCTCGACACCCGACCATGTGGTTTTTTGTGGCTGACCCATAAAGCTTTTTCTCTCCCTATCGAATCTTTAGTTGTGTTGATGTATAACAGCAAATGAGTCATGACACATAAACGGGGGTCAGGTGGGTACGCCCGGAATTCCATAACAAGACCTGAAGTTCCTGGTTTTACCAGCTCCTGAATGGTGAATTTTATTTGGTCTGGTGTTATGACCATGTAGTCCAGTCTGAGTAAGTGAAGGGACTGGACCCTTTGTGCTGAGACTAGCGCCATCAGCATGACCGTTTTCAGGGTTAGCTGTTCCAGAGTGAGGGATCTGGCTGATGACCATCCCCTTAGGTATGTCAGGACAACATTGACATCCCAGATCTTGGTATACCTGGGCCTTGGGAGGTTTGAATTGAAGATCCCTCTCATTAATTTGATCACCAGCGGATGGGACCCAATGGCCTGTTGTCCTGGTGCCTGTCTTAGGTAGGCTGACAGTGCACTTCTAGCACTATTGATAGCGCTATAGCTCAGACCTTCATCATGATGAAGGCTGGCCAGGAACTCCAGTACATGCGTTATGGTGGTTGATGAGTAGGTTGTCCCTGTTCGCGAGCAGTATGTTTCCCATTTTCTTATGCTCGAGAGGTATTGTTTCTTGGTGGAGAGTCGGTGAGACGCTGTCATCGTGTCGATGGTCCTGTTTGACAGTCCCAGGTCCAGCAAAGGTCTTTTCAGAATCTGCAACCCAGTAGGTTAATTCTGTCATGGCATGGATGACTTTCGCCTGACACAGGGTGAATCAGTAGATCTGGCCCACTGGGAATGGTCATTGGTGTTTCAATGACTCTGTCAAGGACCACTGGGAACCATAGCTGTGTAGGCCAGTCGGGTACTACCAAAATGCCTGAAGCAGGGTCCATCTGTATTTTGCGTAGTACCCGACTGATGAGGCAGAAGGGGGGAAAGGCATAGAAAAAATAGTTCCCCCAGTCCAGCGCGAATGCATCCATCGCCGCTGCCTCAGGGTCTGGTTCCCAAGCGACATACATTGGTGCCTGGTGATTCAGTCGGGATGCAAATAGATCGATATATGGTATGCCATATTGCTTTGTGATTTCAGCAAATACTTTTGGATTTAACATCTATTCGGTGTTATCATTAAACTTGCGTGACCTGGTGTCTGCCACTGTATTTAACTTACCTGGTAGGTAAGTTGCTGAGAGCCAAATATGTTTGTCGACACACCATTGCCAGATTGTGTTGACCAAATTGTCACATGATATCGACTTTATCCCGCCTATATGGTTAATATAGGCCACCATTGTGGTATTATCAATTTGTAAACGAACATGCAAATGGTGCATATTTGTACAATATGCTTTTAAACCATAGAACGCACCCAACATTTCCAAATACTTTATGCCCAGTGTCTGTAGTAGTGATGATTCTAGATTAGTCCATCTACCACCTGTGCTGGATATGGTATTAGTTGTTCCCCAGCCTTGAGCACTGGCATCTGTTTGTATAGTTAACGTTGGGTTATTGATGATGATAGGGCTGGAACTATGCCAAATGTTCTCTATCCACCATTGTAGCTCTGATATAGCTTCAATGGGCAATTTCATGGTTCGGTCAAAATGTCCTGCATGTCGTTTTAACGCTTGCACCTTTGCTCTTTGTAAGTTTTGATAGTGCAAAGGTCCAAACTGGGTAGCTGGAAATGCTGCTACTATTTTTCCAATTACTCTTGCCACTTGTCAGATGGTTGGTCGATTGTTAACCATTAATTTGTTACACGTTTGTGCCAATTCTGCTGATTTCTCTTTTGGCAACATTACAGACATGTGGACTGAGTTAATTGTGAACCCCAGATAGTCCATAGTTGTGGATGGTGTCAACTTAGATTTATCTGGATGTATGACAAAACCCAGGGTTTCAAATAAATGTTTAGTAGTTAATACAGCTGAATTAGCTAATTCCATGGTTTTGCCTATTATTAAAATATCATCAAGATATGCCATGACAATATGTTTTTGTTTTCTTAATATTGCCAAGGCTGGTTTTAGTATCTTGGTAAACAGTCTTGAGGCTGATGTTAGTCCATTAGGCAACGATTTGAACTGCCATAGTTGCCCCATCCAGGTAAATTTTAGGTATCTACGATGATCCTTGTGAATAGGCACTGAATAGTAGGCATCTTTTAAGTCGATGCTTGCCATAAAGTGTCCTTTGGAAATCAGTTGTTTGGCAGTCACAAATGTTTCCATTTTAAAGTGTATATACTTAACGAAAGTATTTAATGTAGTTAAGTCAATGATGATGCGACATCCACCATCTTTTTTGGTTTTGGTAAATATATTTGAAACAAATTCCAAAGGTTCATGTTCAGATTTCTCAATGATACCCTTTGTAAGTAACCTCACCAGTTCTGCTTGTCCCTCTAGTTTTTCTTTTAGTGAGAGGGTAAAACCCCTTTGGGGTGCATGCTGAACTGGTGGCATGTTTTCTTGAATAAATTCAATTTTGTATCCTTGAATACTGTTAAGTATATAACTATCAAGTGTGATAGTCCTCCATGCTTCCATGAACAGGTGTAGTCTCCCCCCTGTTAGCACAATTCCCCTGCCTGTAATGTACTGGTAGGAACCAGGCCCGCCTACCTCCATTGTTATTGGTGGATTTATTTCTTCTGTTTCTGGTTCTGGTTCTTCGTCGGTCGGGGTGGTGCTGTGTGGGGGTGGTGCTGTGTGGGGGTGGTGCTGTGTGGGGGTGGTGCTGTGTGGGGGTGGTGCTGTGTGGGGGTGGTGCATTTTCCATGGGGTCCGCTCTGTTTCTAAAAAAGGCTTCAGGGGATGGTGTGCGGACCCCGAGCTTTCACCAGTCCCATGGAATTGACGTCGACTGGGGTACTGCCACTTTGGTTGAGTGGTTCTGCTCGTTCCAGGACCTGCCCTCATGAGGCCAAATGCTTTTGATTCCTCATCCAGGTCTTTGACTTGTTTGGGCAAGTCCTTGCCAAATAGCAGGATCTGCGGTTCTGAGGCCGGTGTTCTACACAGTCCTGCGAATTTCGGATTGAGGGCAGGTCTTAATGCTTCCTTGCGAAGGTTATTAATCTCATACTGTGTGTTACACAGTAGAGCCAGGGTATCTTGCTGATTCGTAGTCATGTCTATCCCGTCCACGGAACGAGCATAGGAGGTGATAGCTGACGTCAGGAGCTTCAGTATTCACTGCAGTTTCAGTTCTTGGGTTCTTATGCCCTGTCCAATGTACCCCCAGATTTGGCTGTTGACAGCAGGTACATTTAGTGAAATGCAGTTTTCTGGAGGCGTGCAGAGGTCCAACGCCTCATTGACTATCTGTTCTTGCAGTGGTTTGAATGAGAGGTAGTCAATGCTGGCCGCCAGTTTTTGCTGTAATGGCTGCCCTGCTCGTGGTGTAGCCACGTAGCGGTTCACCCAGCAGCTCTTCCTGTTCCTGTACCCCGTGCATACTCCCGATATCTTCGGCCAGTGACCCCTGTTCTGGACCAGCCCAGTCCTGGTCGCCAACGCTCCCCTCAGCTGAGGGAGATGCGATGGCCAGTGCGTGGTTGTACACTGGGGCGGGAGAGCCTGAACTCCCTTGGCGAGCTTGCCCCATCTCCCGGAGCAGGTCACGCCAGAGCATTTGCTTCCTGAGCCTCTCCATTCGGCTCAAACGGCCACCTTTACCGCTCTCGGGCGGTGAGTCTTCCGTACCGGACTCGCCGGTCCGACTTCCTTTTTGCCTTACCTCCAGCCCGCTGCTGTTGTTCAGGCTGTGCTAGCGGCGCTGGGGTCGACTCGGAATTGGTGTCGGTGACTGTGGACCGCAGCGTGTGCGGTCCAGGTGCCGCCGGTCGCCCTCCACTGATGGAACTCTCCTGTTCCGTCGGAATCGAACGGGGAACTACCTTTTTTCCTTGTCTTGCCTTGTTCATCCTGAGTGCACAAACCAGAACAAGGCATACGAAAAACACGACCTCAGAGGAAGTTACTTACCTGAAGGTCCCGTTTTTAAACTTCTATACTATACTATACTGTACTCCCGTTCGTCGCTGTTGCACTGCGTGAGACGCTATGTCGCGCATGCGTGCTGGACGGTGTCTTCATGTAGTCACTCACGTGACTCCGAAGTATAATTGGATGTCAATGTTCATACCGCTGGGGTGTATACTGCCCAAGCGAAATATGAGGTGCTGCTCCTCCAATTTACGGTGGGCCTCACTCTGGCCATGGAGGAGGCCCAGGACAGGACGGATTCGGAATGGGAGGGGGAGGGGGAGTTGAATTGCTGAGCCAACTTGGTTATTGCAAACTGAGTGGAGGTGTTGTGCGAAGCGATCACCAAGCCTGCGCTTGGTCTAACCGAGGTTGATCATACGCTGAATAATCCAACCACAATTTTGTTTGGAAGTGGTAAGAAATAATAGAAGTTGCATTCATTGCAATGTGTGAAAAGAGTTGAAATACTGTATTATAATTTTGCTGCATGTCATTGTGGTATATATCATGTCTTGATTAGTGAATATGTTTAGTTTGTGACTTTATTTGAAGCAGAAATAATATGTGAATGCTTCATTGAGCATAATTCCAACTGGTAACTACGCACTTCGTCCAAGCACATTATCGCGCGCGTCATGCAAGCCGTCTTAGATGACCACCTAAACTGTCATTTGGCAACCTAAAAATCTGCCTAGGTTGTCCGGCTAACAACAGAGTTAAAAAGTTAAGTGAGAGCCCTGTTCTGAAATTAGTTTATTGTGGTACAGTGAAAAGCTTTTGTTGCGTGCTAAAGACAATATGTGATTACAATCGAGCCATCTACAGTGTACAGTTACATGATAAAGGGAATAACGTGTATAAAGTTTAGTCCAAGATGAAGCCAATAAAGTCCGATCAAAGATAGTCCGAGGGTCTCCAATGATGTAGAGTGTAGTTCAGGAGTGTGTGGTCAGCAGTTTGGTGTATCTACAACTGCAGAATTGAATAGAGATTTGTTCTGCCTTCCTAAGAAAGGACATACTTGTAAAAGAGGCTGTGCAAGAGGTCCAGCACCTTGATACTTGGGAGGAGGGTGTTTGGTATAGGAAAATAAATCAAACAGTGGGTCATTGCTTTCTTGAGTTGAGAAGAATGAGAGGTAATCTCATTGAATTATACAAAATTCTTCTGGAACTTGAAAGAGCAATATAATGATGATATTTTCCCTGGATCAGGAGACCAGAGCCTAAAGTGAAAGACTGAAATTAAGGCATCTTCCATTTAGGACAAAGGTTAGAAGAATTTGATTTCCCTACAAAATAGTAGATCATTGGAATTCTCCAAACAAAGTAGGCTGTGGAGGCTCAGTCATCGAGTAATTTAATTAAAAAATCAATATAATTTTGAATAATAAAAGGAATCAAGGGATACTGAATTATTGCAGGAAGCTGTTGCTGAGGTAAAATATCAACCATAATCTTATGGAATGGTGTAACAGGCATGGGGTATTACCTATTTATACTTCTTTTGTAGATTATTTTACAAATGTCCAAGATTGAATACTTGGAATGAGAGTAAATTAGGGCATATTTCATCAACTTAATGTAGCTATCAAGGTTGTCTAAATGCAACTGAAATCAGTAAAATGTTTCAAGGGATGGGACAACTACAGATCATCTCCGACACAGATCTGAAATAGGAAAACTCATCCAAACAGTTAAACAGTTTGTTGAGAATGCAAGGAGATTTTCCCAGACAAGACATTGGCAGAGCATTATTGAACAATGAAGCAACCAAATTAATGCTATTTTTGTGAAACTGACAGATCTATTTAATATACCCATTTTTTCAGCTAAAGATGAACATTGGCTTTTATCACAGTATTCTCCTAGTCTTTTCGTTTATTTGAACTTAAAAATTGACTGTACCAATGGAGAACAAAAACAAAATATGCCAAGTATCAACGGAGTCTGGAGATTTGGAATATTTGTCATCAAATATGGTGAGAATTGTCAACAGAAACTTAACTTTTAATCAACTAATCCAATTGAAACTTAAAAAATAAACAAATAAATATTTGACCATAAAAATGGCAGGGTTTGCTGAGTTGCTTTGAAGAACACTATAATGTTCATCTAGTTATGACCAGAGGAGTGTTACCTGAAGAAATGTTGCTTTTATTCTTTTTTTTTTGGAAGGTGTGGGTATTGATAACCGGGCCAGTATTTAACGCTAATTCACATTTTCTAGAACTGAGAAGCTTTCCTGGCCATTTCAGAAGTCAGTTGAGTGTTTACACAATTGTGGTGAGCCTGAGGGTCACATACAAGCCAGAGAAGGTTGTATAATTTCATTATTCAAAGTATATGAACTAGCTGAGTTTTTAATGACAGACTGATGGTTGATATTGGATATTAGATTTTATTCCAAATTATTATTTGTTGACTTGGATTTAAATTCCACTGTTGCTGTAGATTCAAAATCATGTGTCCAGATCGATAGTCCAGGTCACAGTACTAATCCAGCAATTTAACCAAGCTGACTTGACAGCACTTGGCAGGTACATGAATGATCAGGGCATAAAGGCATTTTGAATTAATGTAGGAAAGTGGGAATAGTAAAGATGGGCATGATGTCTGGCATATATGAGATGGACTGAAGGTTTTTGTTTCTATGATGTACAACTCCATAACTCCACTCCTTAACTATCCAAACACATGACAGCATAAGTAAGAATTAAAAATGCAAAGGGTATAGACAATAGACAATAGGTGCAGGAGTAGGCCATTCGGCCCTTCGAGCCAGGACTGCCATTCAATGTGATCATGGCTGATCATCCCCAATCAGTACCCCGTTCCTGACTTCTCCCCATATCCCCTGACTCCGCTATTTTTAAGAGCCCTATCTAGCTCTCTCTTGAAAGCATCCAGAGAACCTTCCTCCACCGCCCTCTGAGGCAGAGAATTCCACAGGCTCACCACTCTCTGTGAGAAAAAGTGTTTCCTTGTCTCCGTTCTAAATGGCTTACTCCTTATTCTTAAACTGTGGCCCCTGGTTCTGGACTCCCCCAACATCGGGAACATGTTTCCTGCCTCTAGCGCGTCCAAACCCTTAACAATCTTAAACAATCTTATACGTTTCAATGCCCTTAACAATCTTATATGTTTCAATGTGAGGATATCCTAGAGAAAATTTTCAGGTGTCATGAAATGTTAAATCTTTACTTATTATGTTTCTTAATATGGCATTTTGATGTGCTCAGTCTCAGGAAGGATGTTTCACACAAGGATCCTTCATGTCTGCTGACAACCATTTTAGGAACTCCAAATCCTGTGCATGATCAGATATTCATCTACTTTAAAAAGATGGTGGTCAACCGTGTATTAGCGTGAACCTGATATGGAAAAAAAAATTACTTGTAACTTCAAGTTGTCTGAGTAATTATTTATATGTCCTTGTGCCTCGAGATATGTACATATAATTAATCAGTAGAGAGAAAAGCAAACCACAGAGTTCTTAATCTTTTCAGAATGTTATATCAGAAATACTTAAAGCTATGTGATGGCTTTATTTGACAGCAGTTCAAAATACTAATAAATCATGCCAAACTGTAGAGAGAAAAAAAAAAAATCAGGGCAAGGGCACGCCCACAGAGTATTCTGAAAAAAGTCTGCTATTGAAGAAACTAATAATGGCATTATTGTTCATGTGAACAGTAAGCATTTTCCATGTAGCCAAAGAATGTACCCACTTTGCAAAATTCCTAATGTATATTCATGCTGAAATTAAATTACACAATGCTTATTGAGCCAAAATATCAATTATAAAAATGTTAGAAAGCATAGATTTGTTTTATGATTTACTTAGGCCTTCAGCCATTCCACACATTTTGGGTGGGATAGCTTTTCAAAAATAGTAACAAATGAACAAAATTAGCTAACTTGGAACCTTTTGACCTTGGTATTTTTACTGCTTAAAATAGCATTTTGAAGCAGCACTGTGTGAGTTTTGTGCAAGGCCTTCCAGCAGCAATACTCTATTGCACGCAAGATTTTATGCTTCATGGAAAAATCTTTACACTTGACATTGTTTGAGGTGTGTGTGTGTGTGTGTGTGCGTGTGTGTGTGTGTGTTTGTGTGTTTGTGTTTATGCCTTTGTGCGCACTTGCGCCTGTGTACACGTGTGCGTACGTGTATGTGTGCACACATGTGCACGCGTGTGTCCGCATGCCTGAGTGTATATGAAATGTTTAGACTTAGATATTACTGGGCATCTATTGAACCCTCTGTGAATATCAAGTAAACATCAAGCACACAGAAGATACCAACACATTTTAGAAACCTAGTGACCCCCTTCACGTAGGATCTGATTATAATTTGCCATTAGATTACATATGTTATAAAACATAAGTAATACAAAAGAATCTCTGACTCATCTTCTTTCATGTCCTTTTATTTTGCTTTTTTAACTATCCTCCCAGTTTCTACTCGTAATGACTTCCATTCCCAAATAGCTTTCTCCCTATCTCCTGTTCAATCTACCTCAGGTGATTTTATCAGTAGTGAGATGAGCTTGAAGACCACTATGTACTTTCAATTGGCATTGGGACAGAGTTAAATTTCCCCACATGGATGTTGCTACCATAACAAACTGATTTACTAGACTAGAATTGCCAGTTCTGGAGCATTTCTCCAGAGAAATTAGTTTGATTCCCATAATAGACACAAAATGCTGGAGTAACTCAGCACGACAGGCAGCATCTCTGGAGAGAGGGAATGGGTGATGTTTCGGGTCGAGACCCTTCTTCAGCAGTCCGAAGAAGGGTCTCGACCAGAAATGTCACCCATTCCTTCTCTCCAGAAATGCTGCCCGTCCCGCTGAGTTACTCCAGCATTTTGTGTCTATCTTTGGTGTAAACCAGCAGCTGCAGTTCCTTCCTTCACCTTTTGTTTGCTTCCCATAATGGTAGCTAAGGAAATGAAATTCAAATATTTAAATAAATCAGGTGCGTTTAAAAAAAAAAAAGAATCTCTATAACAGTATAGTTGAAACCCTAGAAATGCTGTAAATCCTTCCTGGTTCATTAATCTTCTTCAAGGAATCTGCCATGGATGTGGATGCGACTCCAGAGCCACCACCAATGTGTCGGACTCTTACCAGCATACTTGGTTCAGAAACAATGGGAGACAGACAATAATTGCTGGTATTACCAGTGATCTTCAATTGTTGGAAGCTGAAGAAAAATTTTCATTGCAAAGACCCATTGGAATAAGATTAAAGGCACTTTGCAATTTTCAAATCAATTAATTCATCCGGAATAATTATAGAATCAGCTGTTGCAACACAGAAGTGTCTTTTGAATATACCATGATTTTTTAACCATATCTAGAGTCATGTTAAAAATTTACAAGCTTTTTCCCCCCCAAAAATAGCATTCTCCAGAACTTATTTCAGAATTAATTTAATTACAGGATGTACATTTTCCAATTGACTTTCTTTCTTTGTTCCTGACTTCCTGAATTAAAAAAAAAGTCCCTTGATGCCCAAATCCTTCCTCTGGATTATTAATCTTAATTGCCTGGAAAAATATATATATATATTGCACAAGAAATACCTCCTCCCGTAGTGATTGCCATTGTGAGAAGGCCGTTTTCTTTGAGATCAATAATTCCACCAGGAGAGTATTGATGAAGTTAGTTCAAATTGCTATGCGATAACTATAAATGAAAATGCTACATATTTGAAAGGTTACTATTGTGCAAACAAAGCATAATTATGTTTAATGGATTTTGGGCCTGCATGTTGGCAATGGTAAAGACCAATTATACATTGGTAGGACTAAGAGACATTCGGACAAGTACATGGAAAGGAAGGGTTTAGAAGGATAAAAGCCAAATGCGGGCAAATGGAATGACTGTAAATGTGGTATCTTGGTCGTATGGGCAAATTCGTACGAAGGACCCAATTCTCATGTTTTTCTGTTTTGAAAGTAAAATAGTTTCAATTAGAGATAAGAACAACTGGCTGTTATTTAGACTTTAGAGATACAGCGCAGAAACAGGCCCGACCAGTGATCACCCTGCACACTATCACTATCTTACAGACAAGGGACAATTTACAATTTTACCAAGGCTAATTAGCCTACAAACCCTTTTGGAGTGTAGTCGGAAAACGGAACACCCGGAGAAAACCCATGCGGTCACAGGGAACATGTATAAACTCCATACAGATAACACCCAGAGCCAGGATCGAACCCAGGTCACTGTAAGGCAACAGCTCTAATGCTCCGCCACTGTGCTGCCCTATTATACATAACTTCAAAAGCTATTTATATCACCAGATTCAGGAACATTGTTATCAGACTATATGAACGACTCTTTCATAAGATTAAGACGTGGTCCTAATCTCCCATTTTATCACAACGCAACCTTTGCACTTTTTATTATCGCCACTTTCTCTGTCGCTGTAATATTATACAGTTTGTAACACCATATTCTGCAATCTGGTAGTTTTCTCTTTGCACTTCTCTTGTGCTTGTGTGCAGGGCTGCCAACATTGGGTGAGAGTTGGGAGTGAGAAATTTCCGAGAGACCAAGCCCGAGGGAGCACCGCGACCGGGGTGGGGGGGGGGGGGGGGGGGGGGGTGGGAGAAGGTCTGTCTCTCCTCTCACCTCTCTCTCTTCCCCCCTCTCTCCTCCTCTCTTCCCCATTTCTCCCTCCTACCTCACTCTTCCCCTTGCCCTCTCTCCCCTCTCGTTCTCCTCTGTCTCTATCTCTTTTTCTTTGCCTCCCTATCTCTCTTTCCCCGTTTCTCTCTTTCCCCCTCTCTCTTTTACCACCCCTCTCTCTTCCCCTTCTCTCCCATTCTCTCCTCCCTCTCCACCCCCTCTCTCTTCCCTTTCTCACTTCCCCCCCTTTCCCACATCACTTTCCCCCCTCTCAGTCCCCTACCTCTCTCTCCCCCCCCCTCCCTCTTCTCTCTCTCCATTCACTCCCCCTCTGTGTCTCCCCTCTCTCTTCTCTCACCTCCCACTGTCTCCCTGTCTCCTTCCCCTCTCTCTCTCTCCACCTCCCTTTGAGAGTCTGTCCCTTCGGCACAGAGACTCTCGCGGCAGCGGCAGCGGCGCAACGCTTCCGACGCCTCCGACGCCCGGGACACTCGCACTGTCCGAAGTGCTCCATGGCCAGAGCTGCAGCGAGCGACACGCCGGCCCCGGCAAACACTCGTCCGTCCCGGCTCCCCGCATCTGTTCCGGCCGCTGGTTCTGCTCCCATCCCTCCCGCAGCCCCTGCTCTCCAACACTCGCGGACCATGCAGTTTATCCGAGTTTTGAAATTTTCGTTGATCACAAAATTTCTCACCACTGAGCATGAGAAATTTCTGATGAGCATGAGGGCATGAGAGTTTGCTTGAGGGCATGAGTCTCACGCTCAAAGCGTGAGAGTTGGCAGCCCTGTTGTGTGTGGCTTGATTCTACTTATCTATTGTATGATTTGACTGGACCGCATGCAAAGAAAGTTTATTACAGTACCTTGACAATAATGACTGTTACATCCAAAGAAGCAATCTTTCAGCATTTTTCTGAAAATTATTATAACATCTATGATACTTATATAAAATCTCTAATTTGGAAGATACATCAAAACTGATTATCAGATCCTCCCATAGGTTTTATTGCTGATGAAGTACAGCACAAGAAGTGGCAATTATGTTTTTTCGTTATTCATTGTGATTGCAGTTGCAAGATGTCTGCTTCCTTGAAAGACATGGGTGAAGACACAAACTTTCTTTAGACTTTAGAAATACAGCATGGAAACAGGCCCTTCGGACCACCTAGACTGGGCCGACCAGCGATCACACTAGCACTATCCTACAAACTGGGGACAATTTACAGAAGCCAATTAATCTATAAAACTGTATGTCTTTGTAGTGTTGGAGGAAACCGGAGAACCTGGAGAAAACCCACGATGTCACAGGGAGAACATATAAATTCCTTACAGACAGCACCCGTAGTCAGGCTTGAACATGGGTCTCTGGCGCTGCAAGGCAGTAACTGTACCGCTATGCTACTGTGCCGCCCTTTGATTCCCCATGCATGATCTATAAATGAACATCTCATAAAGATCAATTAAATATTCCATCAAACGTTTTCATTATTTGCCAGAACCTTAGCCTATTTTCTAACTATTCACGATAACCTGTAGTTAAATACAAGTATAATATATCTACCATACTTATTCAAATCCACGTCATCTTCTCCTAATAAAAAAAATGATCTCTGAGGAACTACTCCATTTACAACAGCAACACAATGTGTACTCTGCAAGCTCATAATTGATCAAATTCAAACATTTGCATTTAAATTAGAATTTCTACCCAGCCAATATTCCCTTATTTGAACATTTGTAACAATCTTAAGCATACAGAGGTCTAATTTAACTATTAAATTAACAACCTTCCTGGAAATGTTCTCAGTGTTAATATATTCAGGCTCTGAAGTGCTCATCATAAGCGAGATGCCTTAACTATTGCTTCCATTAAGATATTCTTGCTACTGTATACAAGCCTGAATATTTTTTCTACAGTACTGTGGCCAGAATTGTTTGCATTTGGCAGGTGTGGCTCTGCCCGTGTTTTGTTCAGCCTCAATTTTGCATTTGATCACCTTGCTTTTCGACAGTTCCTCATGGCTAGATTTTTTAATATTGTGCCTTGTCTCTCTTGTCTTTATATCACAAATTCTTGTTTAATTTCAGGTCCTAAAGCATAAAGCATAGAAAAGAGACCCTTGGCTCCAATTCATACATACCGACCAAGCTGCCGCACCTAGCTGGTCCCACTTGCCTGAACCATAAACCTTCCCACGTTTCCGATCCATGTAACCACCCAAACATCTTTTAAATGATGTAGTTGTACCTGCCCCAAATACTTTCTCTGGTGGCTCATTGGACATCATTCTCTGGGTGAATCTTTAATGCAGTCATACACTCTTCTATTATTTTCTGAGAGCTTTCTGGCACTACCCCAAATCTCTCTCAATTTATTCCGAGTTACCAAGAAGCATTTAATTATATTCCCCTTCATATTTGATAAAACACACGAGTTAATTGATTTAGAGGGAGACTTTTGATCTGGGTCCCAAATTAGTTGAGATTACTTAACTCTGTACCTCGGTGTTTGCCAGTCACCCCCCGGACACTCCTTCCACCAGAAAAAATTGCACTACTACGACTGTATGTACGTAAATATATTTATTGCTCATATTCTATGTCGCTCTTCTATGGAGATGCTAACTGCATTTCGTTGTCTCTGTACTGTACACTGCACAATGACAATAAAGTTGAATCTGAATCTGAATCTGAAGAAGGACCAAAAGAAAAGGAATAATGGGTATATAGTCGTATTAGCACAGAAAGTTTAGTTCCCTCAGGATCTCTTCTTTGACTACAATCCTTCGCTTGTGTGTCAGCCGGCGTATAGCTCGCTGTTGGCTTCTGTCGTCATCCAACATGTTGACAGAATTGGTCGCCTGAAGCGTCACAGAGTGCATCGTGTCGCCATTTCCAGGGATCGCCACGAGGAGGCTTCTGTCATGATCCCCTTTGACTACAATTAAATAGTATTTAATTATGAATTGAATAAAAAGGTGAGGATCATTTATTAAAGTATGTTGATACCCTTGATTTTGGGGAGACATTTGACATTGTAGCTGGGCCACAATTTCAATGACACATTGATTAAGTGTGTAGAGAAACTGGTTGGTCATGTCAAAACGTGGGCGAAATTAATTTGGAGCCAAGGGAAATTCATTATTTTATTTCTGCTGATTGTAAGAATATCAGTTGTACCTTTTTGGTCTGAAGAGATGAAACACAATTTTCAATGATTTGTTTTATTTCAATGAAACCATTAGTATAAATTTGCAGTGGAAATTATGTACGCAAAACTGCAGATGCTAGTTTACACTGAAGGTAGACACAAAATGCTGGAGTAACTCAGAGGGGCAGGCAGCAACTTTGGAGAGAAGGAACAGGTGGCATTTCAGGCTGAGACCCTTCATCAGATTGAGAGTCAAGGAGAGGGACATTCAGAGGGGGAGTGGAGGAGAGGTGGAGGAGGAGGGAGGTGGGTGAGGGGGGAGGGGGAGGGGAGGAAGGGGAGGGGGAGGGGGAGGGGAGGAGGGGAAGGGGAGTGGAGGAGAGGAGGGGAGGAGGGGAGGAGAGGAGGAGAGGAGGAGGGGGAAAGGAGGAGGGGGAAAGGAGGAGGGGGAAAGGAGGAGGGGGGAAAGCTGGAGGGAGAGGGGTGGGTGGTCTAAGCACACAGAAAATGTGATTATAAGAACAGGGTAGACGTTGGGTATCAGGCCATTAATGACACGACTCTTGGCATCCCAAAGACTTTCCATCATATGCAAAACACAAGTCAGGAGTGCGATGGAATACTTTTCCTTTGCCTGGTCCAATAAGATTCAAGACACCATCCAGGAAAAAAGGTGCTCACTTGATTGGCTTCACTGCCCTGAACATTCATTCCCTCCATCACCACCTCCAAGGCTGCAGTGTGTATCATCTACAAAATGCAATTAAACAAAAAACCATGTTGCCTTCAACATTTTTTTCTAAACCTGTGATCTATGGATGGCACAGTAGTTAGTCCTGAAACTTCACAGCTAAAAGGATCCGAGTTTGAGTCTGACTTCTGTTGTTGTATGTATGGAATTTGCATGTTCTCCCTATGAACATGAGGATTCCCACTGGGTATTCTGGTTTTCCTCTCATATCCCAAAGGCATGCTGATAGATTAATTGGCTACTGTAAATTAACCCATAAGGTAGGCAAATGGTATAATTAAAGGTACGTGAGAGAGAATATCACAGGTATACAGAGAACGGGGAAAAAAATGATGGGTTCAAGAAGGAACTGCAGATGCTAGAAGATCGAAGGTACACAAAATTGCTGGAGAAACTCAGCGGGTGCAGCAGCATCTATGGAGCGAAGGAAATAGGCGACGTTTCGGGCCAAAACCCTTCTTCAGACTGATGGGGGGTGGGGGGGGAGAAGGAAGGAAAAAGTGCAATATTGTTGTGTGCTATGCACAGGAACTTAATCAAAAACATGATTGTTGGGGACCTTGCGTCCGGATGGCATTAACATTGAATTCTCCCAATTTTGCTAGCCCTTGCTGTCTCCTCCCCTTCCTTAACCCTCTAGCTGTCTCCTCCCACCCTCCCATCCGCCCGCCCTCGGGCTCCTCCTCCTCCCCTTTTTCCTTCCTTCTCCCCCCCACCCCTCATCAGTCTGAAGAAGGGTTTCGGCCCGAAACGTCGCCTATTTCCTTCGCTCCATAGATGCTGCTGCACCCGCTGAGTTTCTCCAGCAATTTTGTGTACCTTAAAAAAATGATGGGATTGCTTTTCTGTGAGTCACCATAGAAATATCGAATGAATGGACACCTCCTAAATTATACAATTAGTAAATAAGACCCCTACCACCCACAAGTACAAGGATAGCATGTAACTGGGAAATATCACAAACTGCGGTTTCTTTTAGTCACACGTATCATTTTACCTCATCAGCACTAGGTCAAAAATCCTGTATATCCCTATTTATGGAAGTACTTTCGGCACATGGTCCTCAT
The DNA here is from genome assembly GCF_010909765.2 of Amblyraja radiata. Taxonomy (NCBI): domain Eukaryota; kingdom Metazoa; phylum Chordata; class Chondrichthyes; order Rajiformes; family Rajidae; genus Amblyraja; species Amblyraja radiata. The sequence goes on from NC_045965.1 coordinate 46,386,109, forward strand.
TGGTTTAAGAAGCAAGCTCACCACTACATTCTCAAGAATAGTTAATAGAAGACAATTAATGCTGACATTGCCAGTGATGCATGCAGTATTCATCAGAACATTCGTGAACTATTATGTAATTAAGACGACAGTGACAAACTATTGGCCAGAATTTGTTCGGCAACTTCAAAGTGCAGTTAATACCCAATGGCCTGGGAACTCTTTCATGTCGAGCAATATTGTTGTGTGCTATGCACAGGAACTTAATCAAAAACATGATTGTTGTTGTTGGCCTTCACCATTCTTATTGACATAACTTACAATAACGTATTGCCAATAGACATAAATTAAAACCCACAGACTCGCAACTATCGAGTGGGGGTGCCGTCGAGTATGGCTGCCCAACCTGCAACTGTTCGTCCTTTCACCTTTTTTTTTATTTTTAGTATGTTAAAAAGTTTTGTTTTGGAAGTCTAGTCTTTTTATGTGGGGGGTGGGGGGGGGGGGAGAGGGGGAAACAGTTTTTTTCTCAGTCCCTACCTGGTCAGAGATGCGTCTTTCCTCTGAGCCGTGACTTCGCCCTCTCCTCGCGGCCTACCACCTGGACTGGAGCGGTGTTTCCTGCCAGAAACGGCCAGAGTCATCAGCTTCGGCGACGGCGCAGCACTGAAGCATCATCGCGGAGCGGGCGATGCCTTGCCGAGGGCCACCGTGTGGTAAGCTCCGGAGTGCTGAGACCGCTGACTCCAACATCGCGGAGCGTCCAGCTGCAGCGGTGCTGACGTTTAAACACCGCGGAGCCTGGGATCTTTTGCCGAGATCGCCAGTGTTGGAGCTCCGACCAGTGCGGCCTGTGGACTTCGGGAGCCACGGTCTCTGGCAGCAAGTGGCCGTTCCAGACACTCCAAGCCGCTGAAGAATGTTCTACCGACGCCGGAGCTCCATCATCCGGCGAGAGGGCCTGATACATCGGGCTGCCATTGCGGTGACTGCGGAGGCCTCAAATAGGCCCCGACCACGGGGTGAACAAGAGGAAGAGGACTGGACTTTGCTGCCTTCCCTCACAGTGAGAACCATTGTGGGGGGATGTTTTTATGTTTTATGTTAAATTCTTCTTTAATGTTGTGTTTTATTTTTATTGGTGTGCTGCAAATGGCAACTCAAATTTCACGACACCAATTGGTGTACATGACAATAAATGTCCTTTGTACTTCACCAAATCTGGCTCCCTGCTCAACCTGTTTTTTGTTGTTTCCTCTACCACTGCCAGTTGTCTAATTTCTAAATTCTGAAAGATTTACCAGAAACGACAATACATTTCCTTATCTCTCTTCCTTTACAAAAAAATCTTTTCGTAAATATTTGATTACCTTTTATATTTCCTTATGACCTGCGTGTCAAGCCTCCTCTTGAACATCAAAAAAATGAAGGAGCTGATCATGGACTTTAGGAGGGCACATCATCCGAGGACGTACACTCCATTGAGGATAAATGGGGATCCTGTGGATAGGGTGAACTGTTTTAAATATCTGGGAGTCCACATCTCCGAGGATATGACATGGGCATCACACGCCTCAGCACTCATGAGTAAGGCAAGGCAGCGCCTTTACCACCTCAGGCAATTGAGGAAATTCAGAGTGTCTCTGAGGATCCTCCAGTGCTTCTACGCAGCAGCGGTGGAAAGCATCTTGTCCGGGAACATTACCATCTGGTTTGAGAATCGCTCTGCCAAGGATAAGAAGGCTCTGCAGAGAGTAGTGCGTTCGGCCGAACGCACTATGGGAACTTCACTTGCCCCCCTGCAGGAACTATACATCAGGAGGTGCAACTCCAGAGCCAACAATATCATGAGAGACCCCTTCCACCCCTGCAACGGACTGTTCCAGCTGCTAGGGGCAGGCAAACGCCTCCGTTGCCATGCGGTGAGAACGGAGAGGTTGAGGAGGAGTTTCTTCCCAGAGGTCATTCGGACTGTAAACGCCTATCTCACCAGGGACTAACTCTACTGAACGTTTTTCCTTCCATTATTTATTATGTAAAAGAATATGTGTGTTATGATTGTGTTTATAGTTTGTTTGGTTGTTTGGTTGTTTGTCTTTTGCACAAACGTCCGCGAGCATTGCCACTTTCATTTCACTGCACATCTCGTATGTGTATGTGACAAATAAACTTGACTTGACTTGACTTGACTTGACTTGATTTGATTTTTAAAAAGGCAAAATGTTTCACATGTGCATTAACAAAACTTGACACAAAGCTACATTAGTCTATTTTGGGTAGATGACCAAAACCTTTTGTGAAAGAAACAGGCATTTTCAACTGGCATAAGGGATGAAGAGTTAAACAATAGATAATAGGTGCAGGAGTAGGCCATTTGGCCCTTCGAGCCAGTTTGCAGAGATCTTTTCAGAGCTTAGGTCTTTAGCAGATGACATATGGCAACTGATGGTAATACAATTAAATTTGAGATAATGAAGAAGAACATCGGGCTGCTTGGGGAAATTGTGGGGCTGAAGACGATTACAGAGACAATTGTTAGGATGCCACGTAGGGATTTGAATAAACAGATTTTAATTTTTTCATTAAGATGGTACGTAATCAGGAGAAAATACAGATGTACAAGCTCACTGCACTTGCTTTGAGTGATACCCACAAATTGAAAAAAAGTAGAGCGCAGGAGATCAACCCATGACAGTGTTGAAAGTCTAGTCTAGATTTAGGACAGGAAACAACAGGATAAAAAGGAGCATGTTGATTAATTTTTTCTAAGTTTAAGAAGGAACTGCAGATGCTGGAAAAATCGAAAGTAGGCAAAAAATGTTGGAGAAACTCAGCGGGTGAGGCAGCATCTATCGAGAAAAGGAGTAGGCGATGTTTCGGGTCGAGACCCTTCTTCAGACTCTTCAGTCCGAAGAAGGATCTTGACCCGAAACTTCGCCTACTCTTTTTCTCCATAGATGCTGCCTCACTCGCTGAGTTTCTCCAGCATTTTTTGTCTACTTTCATATTGATTAAATTACTGGATTAGTGCACAGCAGTTGCACACATCAGTTAAATTAAACTCAAATTTGACTCTCAAGAGGGCAAATGCAAAATCTAAATTTCATTAATTAAATAGATGTAGAAGGCAACTAAGGATAGATTATTGGGAAGGGTGTCAGAGTGGGAAGTGACACCAATATCAGGGAATCTCTGATTCTGACTGGATAGAGAGGTGAGTCCAGCTAATGCAGTTCTATCCAACTGAAGAATGTTGGCATTGAATATGATCTGAAGATTAGCCAACAAGATACAAAATGGTGGAAGGAGTTAAAGGGTGAAAGTGGAGGATTGATTTCCAGATTAGAGGCCTTTGACCAGTGGCGTGCCACTGACTCCACCTTTGTTTGTCATCTACAATCCCTACATTAATGATTTAGATGGTAATGTTAACATGGTTGGTAAGTTTGCGAATTACACCAAAATTGGTAGCATAGTGGACAGTGAGCAAGGTTATCTAAGATTATAACAGAATCCAAATCATCTGGGAAGTGGAGCAAAGAATAGCTGTTGGAATTTAACTCTGCTAATTACTTGTTGCATTTTGGTATGTTAAACTAGGCCAGAACCAACATAGTAAATGGCCAGATCCTAGAGAGTGATGGAGAACAAAGAGGTTTAGGGGTACAAGTACATTGTTCCTTGAAAATGTAGACAGGGTGGTAAAGAAGATGTTCAGCATTCTTAACTTCACTAGTAAGGGTTCATTGAGTACTGGTGTTTGGATATCATGTTTCCACAGTGAAATTGTTGTTGGTGAGACTGTGTTGGAATATAGGTCCACCACCGATTTTCCGACAACTGGTGGTCCAGCCCCTCCCTTAATCCAGACAGAACTATGAGCACGCAATTGAAATCCCCCCCCCCCCCCCCCCTTTCTTCAGGCTGATGTCGGGAGGGGGGAGGGGGGTGGGGGTGGGAAAAAGAAAGAAAGAGGCGGAGACAGTATGCTGTGGTAGAACTGGGAATGGAAGGGGAAGGAGGGAGAAAGCAAGGACTACCTGAAATTGGAGAAGCCAATGTTCACACCGCTGGGGTTGAAACTACCCAAGCGAAATATGAGGTGCTGTTCCTCCAATTTGCGGTAGGCCTCACTCTGGCCATGGAGGAGGCCCAGGACAGGAAGGTTGGATTTGGAATGGGAGGGAGAGTTGAAGTGCTGAGCCACCGGGAGATCAGGTTGGTTATGGGGAACTGAGTGGAGGTGTTGTGCAAAGCGATCGCCAAGCCTGCGCTTGGTCTCACCGAGGTTGATTATACGCTGAATAATCCAACCATATTTTTGTTTGGAAGTGGAAAGAAATAATAGAAATTGCATTCATTGCAACGTGTAAAAAGAGATGAGATACTGTATTGTAATTTTGCTGCATGTCATTGTGGTATATATCATGTCTTGATTGGTGAATATGTTTAGTTTGTGACTTTATTTGAAGCAGAAATAATATGTGAATGCTTCAATGACCATAATTCCGACTTGTAACTATGCACTTCGTCCGAGCACATTATCGCACGCGTCATGCAAGCCATCTTAAATGACCACCTAAATTGTCATTTGGCAACCTAAATAGCTGCCGAGGTTGCCCGGCTGGCAACAGGGAAAAAAAGTTAATAGAGAGCCCTGAAGAGGATTAAATCTACTTAACTTTATCTTCATTAATCAAATTGTCCAGTTGCATCTCCCACATTAGCATTGGTTGTTGTGACTGTTATATTGTCCTTGCAAAGCCACCAAAGATACCCTCCAACAAATGCTTAATTGGGTAACCTCAGAACAGAAGATAGACACAAAAAGCTGGAGTAACTTAGCGACAGGCAGCATCTCTGGAGAGAAGGAATGGGTGATGTTTCGGGTCGAGACCCTTCTTCAGACTGCCTCGACCCGAAACGTCACCCATTCCTTCTCTCTGGAGATGTTGCCTGTTCCACTGTGTTACTCCAGTTTTTTGTGTCTATCTTCGGTTTGAACCAGCATCTGCGGTTCCTTCCTACACATAACCTCAGATCAGACCTGGTAGCTCATAATTGGGGCATTTTAGAGATGCTGTGAACCATCAGAAGCAGTAGAAATTCCAGCAGAATCACATGGCCTAGAAATTCTCTTAATTTGCTATTGAAATAAAGCCAAGGAGCCACCCAGTTTCAATGATAGTGCATAAGGACATGTACAGAACAGCATCAAGCATACCTAAAAAATGAAGTGCTAAACTGGCAAAGCTTCAAAGTATTACTATGTATGTTAAGCAGCAAAAGTGCAAGAAATAAGGTGAGCTGGAAAACACACAGCCTGGAGATTACTTTAAAACCACACAGTTCTGCCATATTTGTATACAAATGGCAGATCTCAGTGAAACTCTGCATTGCTGACCCACACCATCATTGGGGCCACCATGGACCAGAAATTCAAGTGAATAAGCAATGGACATACCGTGGCTGCATGAAGAGGTCAGTGGATGTGTGTGTCCTGGATGAACACCTAACATCCCTAAGCTTTTCTGCAATCTTAAGGCATAGAAAGGGTAGTCAGTCAGGACCCTTTCCCCCCCCCCTAGGGTGGAAAAATCTTAAGACTAGAGGGCACAATTTTATGGCGAGATGGGCAAAATTTAAAGATGTGCAAGAGCATTTTTTTTTACACACACAGAATGCATGGTCAGGTGAGGTGGTGGTGGAAAATTATGTTGAAGACGCTTTTAAATATGTACATGGATATGCGTGGAATGCAGTGATGTGGATCACGTGCTGGCAGATGAGATTAGTTCATCGTGGCATCATATTCGGCGCTGTCATTGTGGGCTGAAGGGCCTGTCATTGTGGTGCTCTCTGTACAATTGTTTCAGAGCTAAATATAGAAAGCAAACGGCAAAGGGCTCGGCCCCAAACCCCTCCGATGCACTATTGTCAACAGGTTTCCCCCTACAAATTAACACGATCGACACCATAAAGCTGCAGAAACTTTGATAGCATGTAATAAAATGTTGAAGATTAACTTTGGACTGTCTTTGGCTGCACTTAAGACGTCTGATAGTTTTGGGATTATTAATTTGTTGAACTTTGTTTGCTATATTATCCATGTGTTTGGAGTGAAGAAGGGTCCCGACCCGACCCCCTATTCCTTCTCTCCAGAGATGCTCCATCCAGCATTTTGTGTCTATATTGCGTTTGGAGGCCTGCTCTGCTGCTGCAAGTATCAATGTAATTGTGTGGGAAGGTACTGTGGATGCTGGTTTACACCGAATAAAGACACAACATGCTGGAGTAACTCAGGGAAGAAGGAATGGGTAAAGAAGGGCCCCGACTCGAGACGTCGCTCATCCCTTCTCCCCAAAAATGTCATTGTTCATTTGTCGGTACATAAGACAATTAACACACTGTTGACTTGACACTTGAACGTGACGTTCCTGCGCTGGCAACTCGCTCCTCCAGGGCCGCTGGAATGGCCCGGGCCGAAATCATTTGGCGAGTTTAAATTCCGAACGTGACATTTTACCTTGTTCGGTTCTTTGTTCGGCTAATTCTCGCCGCGGGAGAAAAGTTCTTCTTCGCAGAGGTAGCTCTCGGTTCAGAGTTGAGTGGGATGGGATTGACGGCGGCATCTGTTGGTCTCTGGCACATGCGCAAGGCAGGGGAAGGAGATTGCCTGGTCCCGTCAGGGGCATCGTTGTGCTGCGTCCCGTCCCGTCCCGCCCAGCCCAGTCTAACCCAGCCCAGCCCAGCCTAACCCAGCCCAGCCCAGTCTAACCCAGCGCACCGCACCGACTCCACTCTCCTCGTCTGCCACTTGCGGAGCGCCCGGGCGGTCGCCAAGGTGAGTGTGGCTCCCGGAGAGGAGAGACCCGACCAGGTCTCACCTCTACTCAGCCAACTTTCTGTCTACTCCTCCTGTGTCTGCCTTTTGTGTGTATGTGTGTTTCTTTCCCCCCACTGAGGCGTGGCATCTTCCAACCGTCATTGATTGCATCACTTGTTGAACGCGGGTCTGAGAGAACAGATTTTAATGATTCTTTTATGGCAGTCCGCAACCTCGTTGAAACTTTTTTTTTTTTAAAGCTGTTTCCTGACACAAGTTTTGATTTGGCATTTCGAAGTGGGAGCACTTTTGAAGGGTAAGGCGGAGAGGTGCATTTCCTAAATACTTTCTTGAAGTTCAAGGATACTCGGGGTTTTTCCTGTCTGAAATCGGTCTTTTAAACCCATTATTTTATTTTGCAACGGACTCCGGTCGTGTTGAGATGGATACAACAGGCCTGTCGATGGTAGTATTTTTGTTGATTTTCCGTGGGTGTGATGTAGGCTGTGTCCGCGTACCAGCCGGTACTGCCTTGTCCTGGTCTCTCGTTGCGATTGGATTAATCCTCCACCTAACGCCCGAGGATGAGAACACTGTTATAGGAAAGTGTGGTATATTACGGAAACAGGCCTCTCGGCCCACGGTGTCTGTGTCGAACATGTTGCCAAATTAAAACTTATTCATTCTGCCTGCACGTGAGCCATGTCTCTCCATTTTCCTGTTTATTCATTTCCTTCTCTAAGAGCCACTATCGCATCTGCCTCTGCCGCCACCACGCCTCGCAACGCGTTCCAGACACAAACACGCTCTATGTAAATACAAATGCCCTACACGTCTCCTTTAAACTTTCTCTCTCTGACCGTATAGCTATGCCCTCTAGTAGTTGACATTTCCACCCTGGGGAAACAGTTTCTGATTGTCTCGCCTATTTATATCTCTCGTGACTGTGCCAGCTTCTATCAGCCTCAGACTCCCGCACCCCAGTGAAGTCGATCCTAGTTTGTCCAACCGCTGCTTATTGCAATTATTCTCCAATCCAGGCAGCATTCTGGTAAACTCCCCTGTACTCTGTTCAAAACTTCCACATCCTTCCTGTAATGGGGCAAACAGAACTACACACATTTCTCCACATGTGGCCTAACAACTTTTTATAAAGCTGCAACATGACTTCCTGACGATCCTCAATGCCCTGACTGATGAGAGCAAGCATACAAAGGCAGCCATTGCCACTCTATCTAATTGTGTTGCTGCTTTAAGGGAGCTATGGATTTGGACTATCTGTACATCAATGCTGCTTTAATGTATACCTTACTCTCACATTTGACTGCCTAAATTGCAACACTTCACACTTGCCCAGATTAAAATCTCTCATTTCTCCTCCCTTATCTGCGACTGATCTAATGTAGAAACAAACAACTGCAGATGCTGGTTTATAACAAAGATAGCCCCAAAGTGCTGGAGTAACCCAGCAGGTCAGGCAACATCTTTCAGAGAAAGAATGGGAATGGTCTTGACCCGAAATGTCATCCATCCTTATCTCCAGAGAATGAGTTACTCCAGCATTTTGTGTCTACTGCAATGGATCTATATCTTTCTGTATCCTTTGACTTAATCCTGTATCCTAGGCATTTTCATTGTCCATGACCACTAATTTGTGTGTTATAGTGTGGATAGTTACTAACCAACCCATCTGCATTTCTGTCTAAGGTAGACAAAAATGCTGGAGAACCTTAGCGGGTGAGGCAGCATCTATGGAGCAAAGGAATAGGTGACGTTTCGGGTCGAGACCCTTCAGAAGGGTCTCGACCTGAAATGTCACCTATTCCTTCGCTCCATAGATGCTGCCTCACCCGCTGAGTTTCTCCAGCATTTTTGTCTACCTTAGACTTTTTTCCAGCATTTGCAGTTTTTTCTTATGCATTTCGGTCTAAGTCGTATATACACAGATGCATGCACAAACACGCACACACACACACACACTCACACACACGCTCACTCGCGCGCGCACACACTCACTCGTGCGCACACACTCACTCGCGCGCACACACTCTCACTCGCGCACACACTCACTCGCGCGCAGGCACACTCACTCGCGCGCAGGCACACTCACTCGCGCGCAGGCACACTCACTCGCGCGCAGGCACACTCACTCGCGCGCATGCACACTCTCACTCGCGCGCACACTCACTCACGCGCAGGCGCACTCACTCGCGCGCACACTCACTCACGCGCAGGCACACTCACTCGCGCGCAGGCACACTCTCAGTCGCGCGCGCACACACTCACTCGCGCGCAGGCACACTCTCAGTCGCGCGCAGGCACACACTCTCACTCGCCCGCACATACTCTCACTCGCGCGCACACACTCACTCGCGCGCAGGCACACTCTCACTCGCGCGCAGGCACACACTCTCACTCGCCCGCACATACTCTCACTCGTGCGCACACACTCTCACTCGCCCGCACATACTCTCACTCGCGCGCACACACTCACTCGCGCGCAGGCACACTCACTCGCGCGCAGGCACACTCTCAGTCGCGCGCAGGCACACACACTCACTCGCGCGCACACACTCTCAGTCGCGCGCAGGCACACACACTCACGCGCAGGCACACTCACTCGCGCGCATGCACACTCTCACTCGCGCGCACATACTCTCACTCGCGCGCACACACTCACTCGCGCGCACATACTCTCACTCGCGCGCACATACTCTCACTCGCGCGCACACACTCACTCGCGCGCACATACTCTCACTCGCGCGCAGGCACACACTCACTCGCGCACATACGTACTCTCATTCGCGCACACACACTCTCACTCGCATACACACATAGCCACTCTATCACCTGCGGGTACACATGCACTCCAGCACTGATCCCAGATCTCCAGAAAGAATGTCTCTCGCGCGCGCGCACGCACACTCTCACTCGCGCACACACGCATACGCACTCTCTGATTCGCGCACATGCACTCTCACTCACATACACACATAGCCACTCTATCACCTGCGGGCACACACGCACTCCAACACTGATCCCAGATCTCCAGAAAGAAAGTCTCCCCTCCACCTCTATCCTCTGTCTTCAATGGTGAATCAGAATCCAAGCAACCCAGTCACTGTGCATCTTAATCTGCTAGATCAGCCTACCATGTGGGAGCATTTTTATGTTGCTTTTTCAGAACCCTGGGGCCTTCTAAAAAGGTACCTTTCAGTAAGTGTTAGTATGGGGAAACAAGAAATATGGCCAGGACAATGGGAGTTCTGCAAAATGCATTTGAGCTGACTAATTTAAGGTGTCTTGGGAATAGTACTGTTATGAGTCAAAGCCTTAGCCTAGATTTAGAAGTTTTTTCAGTGTGAGCCTTTTTTTAACTCACGAATATTACGATACATGTTGGCATTATCAAGAAGGAGCAAAACTAGAACAACGTAACAGGTCAGGCAGAGGTGAAATGGACCGTCAATGTTTTGGGTCAAGACTCATCCTCTTGACTGAATGGGTATGGTGACGTAGAGAGCAAAAAGAGCAGAGGAAGGTGGGGCAGGAGCTAGCAAACGATAGGTGGATTCAGGTGAGGAGTGCATTGGTGGAAGGAGTCAGGAGGGGAAGAAAGGGATGAGGCTGGGATGTGATAGTTTTGTTTAGAGATACAGCGTTTGTAAAACAGGCCCTGAGGCCCACAGTCCGCACCGATCAGCAATCCTCACGCATTAACACAGACCTACACACACGAGGGAAAATTTACACTTATACTAAGTATACAAACCCAAGCCAATGAACCTACAAACCTGTATGTCTTTGGAGTGTGGGAGGAAACCGAATACCTCGGAGAAACCCCACGCAGTCTCGGGGAGAACGTACAAACTCCGTATATACAGCACCTGTAGTCGCGATCACACCTCGGACTCGGGTGCTGCAAGTGCTGTATGGCAGAAACTCTACCACTGTGGTTAATAGGTCGAGGTAACTAGAAGATGTAGAAGCTGGATGTAAGGGGATGGGGTGTTGTGGGAAAGAAAGTAATAAATGGAATTACCTGAAATTAAATAAGGTGCTTTTTCCCTCTAATTTCTGTTTGCCCTCACCATGGTAGTGGAGAACGTAAAAAGGTTCATGTGGGAATGGGAATAGGGAGCGGAATTGAAATAGCTGGCAACTGGGAGCTCCATGTCGGATGAGGATAGAGCACAGGTGCTTGGCAAAGTGATTGCCAATTCAGCGTTTAGTCTCATCAATGCAGGGGAGGTAACATCATGAGCAACTCGTGCAATAAACTTGATTAGAAGAGGCGCATGTGCATTTTTGGTTCTCCTGGAAGGGCAGTTTAGGTCCCTCGATGGTGGTGAGGGTTGAAGTGCAGGAACAGGTTGCAGGTAAAGTGCCCCAGGTGGGGAAGGGATGACCGACTCAGAGAATCACGGAGAGAGAGCTCCCCCAGAAAATAGAAAGGGGTGAGAAGGGGAAGCTGCGACAGGTGGTGGGATCACAGTGTCGCTTGTCTAATATGTCCAAGGATGATGCACTGGATGCGAAGGCTGGTGAGGTAAAATGTAAGATCCAAGAGGGCTCTCTCCCTATCCTGTCTGGGGAGAGGGGGATGTGATGTACAAGAAATGGTAGAGATGCAGGTGAGGGCAGCATCACTCACAGTGAGGTAAGTCCTATATATTCTGAAGGAAGGAAGGCATCTCCACTGTCCTGACGTTGAATGGCTCATCTCGAGAACAAATGAGGCCGAGGCGAAGAAACTGAGAGAAGGGGATGGGATCCTTACAAAAGAAAGAGTGAGAACGGATGTCTAGTAATATGGATGTAAGGGAGTTTGTTGTAAATGTCAATGAATACGTTGTCTCATCAGATGGAGACAGAGATTGAGAAAGAGGAGAGCGGTGTCAGAAATAGACAATAGGTGCAGGAGTAGGCTATTCGGCCCCCTCAAGCCAGCACTGCCATTCAATGTGATCATGGCTGATCATCCCTAATCAGTACCCTGTTCCTGCCTTCTCCCTATATCCCCTGACTCTGCTATCTTCAAGAGCCCTATCTAGCTCTCCCTTGAAAGTATCCAGAGGACTGGCCTCCACTTCCCTCCGAGGAAGAGAATTCCACAGACTCACAACTAACTGTGTGAAGAAGTGTTTCCTCGCCTCCGTTCTAAATGGCTTACCCCTTATTCTAAAACTGTGGCCCCTGGACTCCCCCAACACCGGGAACATGTTTCCTGCCTCTAGTGTGTCCAAACCCAAATGGGCCAAGTGAATCCCTCTCTCCCACAACATACCCTGCATCCAAATTCGCCACTTGTATTCTTCTTTCCCACAACACTCTGCATCTTCTTACCCAGCTTTTCCTCATTCATTCTAGCCGCACATCACCCACTCCTCCTATAAGTTCCCTCCACTGCTCGCACCTGCCCACCCACCTCTTGTATTTGTTCCCATAATCCATCATCCCTGCCCATCAGATTCCATCATCTGCAGCCAATGGTTACGTTTGTCTACCAAGTTTCGACATCTGTTATCCCCACCCCTCTCCCCCAACACTAACTCCATGCACCATACAGCCTTTCTCACCTGGTTCACCTAACATGTGCCAGCTTCTCTCTATACTTTCTATTTCCCCTCCATTCTCAGTGTAGAGGAAGGATCTCAACCTGAAATGAAGTCTGTCTGTTTCTCATCACAGGTGCTGCCTAACCTGCTGAGTTCCTCCAGCTGTTTGTTTGATTTTTTTTGCTCCAGATTCCAGCATCTGCAGCCTTTTATTTCACCAGTATCAAAAAGGAGTTGTCTATATTTTAAACTTTACTCAATTTACTCTAACATTATTGAAATTCATAATGTGGATAGATGAAGAGACTAGGCAATAAAATTTAGACTTTGGTTGTTATTAACAAAAGTTATGTGGAACTTGCATCTCAACAAAGTGATTAAGGAGCCTAACTAACCATCCATTAATTGTATTGGTGGTGTCTGTTTCAAACACAACATGCGGTGGTGGGTTCTGCATTTTTGTTATTCTTTCACAAGAAGTTCCTCCTAAATTCTTTAATTTTCAGTGACCATTTATAATCCCTATGGTCACATTTTTGTCTGATAATTGAGTCAGTTAACAATTTTGCACATTTTTATCAGGTTTCCTCAGTCTTCAAGATTATGTGCACTTTTCTCATCTCCATTTATGATTTTACAATTAAATTTTGGGGTAAGGTTTTTTTTCTTTTGCTTTTAACCTTTATGGCGCAACAGTAGAGTTGCTGCCTTACAGTGCCAGAGATCCAGGTTCGATCCTGGACTAACGATGCTGTCTGCATGAGTTTGTACGTTCTTTACTCTTACATGGGTTTTCTCTGGGAGCTCTGGTTTCCTCCCACTCCAATAACGTACAAGTTTTTAAGTTAAAGGTAGACACATAATGCTGGAGTAACTCAGGCAGCGTCTCTGGAAAGAAGGAATGGGTGATATTTTGGGTCGAGATCCTGCTTGAGACTGAAGTTTTTAAGTTAATTGGCTTCAGAAAGGTGTAAAATTGTCGCTCGTGTATGTAGAATAGTGCATGGGGTGGTCGCTGGTCAGCGCGGACTTGTTGAACCGAAGGGCTTGTTTCAGGGCTGTAAGTCTAAAGTGTAAACCTATTTTGTTTCTCTATGTTTTAAATACTTCCTTATTAGCAATCTGCTTCTGCTATACAGACCAATATTTATTTGCCCCATCAGCACCCTCAAAGTAATTTACTTGACTGCCTAATGCTTTGCTCTTTGTTGAACCTTATTGTGTGCATATTGTCAGGTGTGTTTCCTAGGTCACCACAATGAAAGCACCTCAGGTTAATTAGCAGCAAAACTCCTACGGTCTTGAAAGATGGCTTATAAATACACTTCTTTTAACCACCTTTGATGATTCAAATTATTTTACCAACTCACCTCCTTGCAATGCTGATCATTGAGTTTGTTGCTGAAATCAGTCAGTAAGATATCAGTCACTTTAACTCCAGGCATCTAATCATGGGCCACATTTCTGACCATATTTGGCATCTGCCAGTGTTGCAAGGAAGGAACATCCTTATCTTTTCAAAGTTTTGGCGGAACACATCTGAGATTTGGAATGAGGAAGCACTGTAAATATGGGCAGCAAGAGAAGGACAAAGGGAGATAAGCTTGGGCATTTAAAAGAGAAGACGGCGGATATTTCAAGGGTACAGATGTGGTGAATGAGATGCTGTGAAGGGTTGTTTGCAGTTGGAAGGAGTACAGTGCTGAGAGATTTGGATTGATTGTGAACGTGTAAGGTTAAAAGTCGTAATGTTATTAACAGAAAAGTAGAGAAATTTTGTTGTAATTGTGGGGACATTGATCTCAAGGGAAATGGAGGTGTTTGTGGTGTAGTGAGAGTCACTGTTCATGCAGTGGGTGTTACAGAAGAATCTTGACGAGGGAACGGAATGGGCAGATTTACCGGGAAGACGCAGAGAAAAGTTGATAAAGAATTATGGGCTGCAAGATGGAGTTTGGATGAACTGTAAACTCGTACACTATCACCCGTCAATTTCTGCTTGATTTGAGGAAGGAACCAGTGTGAGGAAGAAATGTAAGATCTTAAGTAGATGAAGTGATTAAGTGAGAAGGAGCAATTTTTGAAAAGACAGTTTGCTCAGGAAATTATTAGTTCACTGAGCGATGGTGTACTATTTAAATCAAAGCTATTAATTTCCTTCTCTGACCACGCCCATTCATATTATTGATCGATTTAAATATTTTTTTTAATTGAATAGGCAAGTACTATCAAGTTGGTAACTATTTATCCTGGTAGAATTACTTGACTGGCCTCGTTTGCCTTCTGAAACACTAATTTGTTTATTGCTCTTAAGGGACATTGCCCAAAGAAATCTTGATGATAGTTTAGTATGCAGAATATAATTTTATATGTTTTCCTGACTCTTTGAGCTTGGAAGTTGAATTAATAATTTTCAAAAATATTTCTTTGGTGGTAAATTGGAAGATGCTGCAAGTAGGCTGGCCTCAAGATTTGTCTGGACACCAAAGAATTTGGTACATGCCAGGGGAATAGTATTTGCCCATAAACGATGTGGAGGAAAACCAAAGTATTCGTAAAATTTTGCTAAGTTTATTTTGCAGTTGTTGATATTCACGTGCTATTGTCTCTATATATTAAGGGTATAAATGCAAAAATGGATTGCATAAGATTTATTGCTTTAAATGGTATCAGAAATTGTCTTAGTTTAGTTTAGAGATAACGGAAACAGGCCCTTCGGCCCACCATGTCTGCACCGACCAGCTATCCCCGCACAGTAACACTATCCTACACATACTAGGAACAATTTACAATTTTACAAAGCCAATTAACCTAAAAACCTGTACATCTTTGGAGTGCTGGAGGAAACTGGGGCTCCCGGAAAAAACCCACACAGTTCACTGGGAGAACATACAAATTCCGTGCAGACAAGCACCCATAGTTAAGATTGAACTCGGGTCTCTGGTGCAACTCTACCACTGCGCCACCATGCTGTCTATCTAGGTTGATGGATGGCATATGCAAATAAATAGAAGCAGGAGGTGCTGTTGGGTCCATTGAGTCAGTTCTGCCATTCAGCAAGATCATAATGGATCTTTTTACTTCAAAGACTATTTTCTCCACCTTTAGCATATCCCAGCAATTATCTGTTTAACCTTCCAATTTACACTCTTGCCTCAGTGCATTTCCAATAAACCAAAATGCTGTAGTTTGACATGGATTTGTCCATTCCCTTGTGCAACTCACTATATATATGTTTCATTGCTCTTGCCAATAAATAAGTACTTATAGTCTGTCTATTTCAGAATATAACATCTTGGGTGAAATAATTTAATATATTAGGCAATATTTCTAACTATACATAATTATTCACAGTAGCTACTGTGCAAGGAGGTGCAGACACGGTACATTTTAATCTTTAATCACATTCCCATCTATTTGAGTTTTACTGTAATGTCCATTTCAGTATTTGAATGTCTATTGTGGTAGGGATACTGTGACTAAATTGCCCTTAGCTTGATTCCATTTTCAGTGTCTTTTTAATAGAATCCTCAATAAGCATCCTTTCACTTTTTTTGTCAACACTTTTTTTTCCACCAGAACTCTTATTTGTCTCTTAACTTTGTGGGACCTGGAGGTGTTTTCTACGTGACTTGATTTCTTCAGCATTTGTAAAATTATATTGATACTGAATGCTGTTACGTCAGGAGTAATGGTAATTCTGAGGTTGATTTTGAAATATCTTTGTGAATTGAATTACTTTTGGTGTTGTCTGATTACTGGATTGTCCAATAATTATTTCTGTTAATTGACGTGATAATTGATTTTGTGCTAACATATGTACATTAACAAAATGGATGATTGAAATCCTTCTTGGAGATGGCAAAATTATTATAGCCTGTGCAATCAAGTTGTTTTAGCAGAGAATAAGAGAACACGGATGTTAAATGTTAATTCATTGATGTGTAGTTTTGACATATTGATATGTCCTGTTGGCTTTTCAAGGGTTAAACTACGATATTCCTGTCTGAATATTTAAGTTTCTAAACATGGTGTAGCCAATCGTTTGGATGAATGTTGGTTGAAGGGAATAATTTACTTCAGTATGATGATGCCTGAGCATAAAAGAGCAGATTTGTTTTAAATTAATTGACAACACGTTTTGTAATCCATCAAGCATGCTAGTGATTTGTCTAGGAATAGTTTGGCGATGCTTGCCTGGGCAGCAGGTGTGTGCATATGTATCCATTGTAATGAGCTTCAACTCCCAAAATTAGGGTAACTTTATTTATCAGAATGACTCTTAACTTGTGCATTCTTGGTTTTCTTCACATTAATCCATTGCAGTTAAGGATGACTTGCCTCCTCTTGAATTCTGTAGGGGTTGAAGTAATTATGAGGGTCAACCTAAGGACTCATCTTCTGCAGATGAGGTAGTTGGGATGCTGATGGAAAGGTGGTTTACAGTGGTGCTTTAAAAGCTACTTGAGCAAGTTCCTGGGCCTGCTTGTCACACATGAAAGGACACACTTGATTCAACCTTTACTATTATGCTAGAATTATTAATATCTGCAGTAGGAATAATGAAATGTTCATTTCTAAACTGTTTCCTATTTTAATATTTGTTTAAAATATTTGTTTAAGCCAGGTAAATGAAAGCAAGATCATCCCTTTCTTCCCCTCTGCCTGGTTTAATTACATCCCAACATGTTAAACTGGTTTAGAATTTTATGCTTGATAATGTGTACAGCAAATAATAATGGAATTAATTAATTTGGTTATATGTCATAACACAAGTACTATATTGCTGACTGATAATGTTTTCATAACTTGTATAGAATTTTGTGTGACACTTAAATGTTGGCGCACAAATATCACGTGTACAAGTCTCTTTGGCTTTTGAATCTATTATTTCCATTTCTCCACTATCCTTTTCTAAGTTCTTGTGTTGGGCCAGTTACTGCCTCATACCAGCCTTTGTGTGTCATTTTTTTAATCTGCTGACAAAGGGAGTGATATATGTAACTATTTGCCTGTTTTCTTCATCCGTCTTGTGAACAGGAGCTTATAATGTTTATCCCTTTTTCCAGAGCCAAACCTGAGTAATGAGAATGATTATTACACAAAATGACTCAAATATATTGCAGCAAAGATTATTTAATATAGGTTGAATTGTTGAGCAATACATTGTTGTTCTGATGGGCAGGAAGCATACCAGATTTATAATATTTACAGAAACTCGGACGCACAAAACCCTAATGCCATATGTGAATAGTTACGTTAGTCTTGTCTGTTGGACGTTGAAACTAAAATGAACGACTATCTTAATCTAATTTTTATTTTGGATTGATATTTTGATCTTTAACTTTGATCTTTAGATTTCATAAATATCGATATTTTTATCATTAAAAAAATTTATGCTACGTATAGAGCTGCTTATTTTTCCAAATAACTCCATTCACCATGGGGACCCATCCACCCCATTGAAAACCTTTGAACTATCTTTAATCTGACTTTACTGGTCTTTATCTTGCACTAAACCCTTTATCCTGCATCTGTACACTGGATGACTTGATTGTGATAATGTATAGGCTTTTCATTGACTGGATAGCATTCAACAAAAAAGCTTTTCACTGTACCTCTGTACATGTGACATTAATAATCCAAACTAAACTCTTCATTTCTTAGTTCAGTTTGAGGAGATGGACAGGGCACCTTTCTTCAGTTCTCTACTGTTCCTGTCTAGTCAAATACATTAAAAAAATACTAGCGTGGCTTGTGTTTGTTGTTGCCATCCTTGAAAGAAAAGAAAACCTTGAAAACTATTAGTTAATAACCGTTTCACCCAATGAAATGGTTCAAGGTTAATCTTTGAAGCATTCTGGACACCAATATTCTGGTTCTGTGTCCCTGTGCGATATGGTGTGACAATCTTTGGCATGCAAGCCTTTTTCATGTCAATATTAAAAAAGTAATTTGCAGCTCTGATTTGACATTTGCTGACATTACTGACAGCCCAATTGCTGACATTATTTTCTCTGATTTCAATTCCAAAAATAAAAATTCTTTAACATTTTCAGCACAGCATCCGGCACTGAGTTTTGCTCCAACAAATTTCCTCTCTCCTTATTGCAATATATGTATATTTATATATTGCACTTGTTCTGTTCCCATCCTAGCTAGCCTGTGCAGGTATATCATGGAAAGTGTGGTGGATGGTCCTCATCCAGGCCGGAGAAAACTTCCCCTTGGTTTGATTTAAAGCAGTGAGGCTGTTCAATGACCAGTCAGCACATAATCATGGCAAGGAAGAGATCTAGAGGCCAATGGCAGGGAGTTTCTGAGACAATCGGAGATCTCCATCGTGGTTTTGTGGCTATTGAGTGAAAAGATTAATTTTGGCAGTTCTGATTTGAGGATTTGCACTTCGCCAGAGATTGGTTACTGACCCATTTTGACATTCTGGACAACTTTAGCCATTGTGCTGGATTTTGATGCGGAAGGTGATCCCTGTTCTAAACTGTTTTCCTCCTGAATGCAATGGATGTAGGAGGATCTGAGCCAGTGAGCTTCCTGCACCAACTCCACTGGAGGTTATATCAGATGCCTGATTCTTAACTCACCAGTGGTTCTTGTGATAGACAATAGACAATAGGTGCAGGAGTAGGCCATTCGGCCCTTCGGGCCAGCACCGCCATTCAATGCGATCATGGCTGATCATCCCCAATCAGTACCCTGTTCCTGCCTTCTCCCCATATCCCCTGACTCCACTATTTTTAAGCCCTATCTAGCTCTCTTGAAAGCATCCAGAGAACCTGTCTCCACCGCCCTCTGAGGCAGAGAATTCCACAGACTCACCACTGTGAGAAAAAGTGTTTCATCGTCTCCGTTATAAGTGATAGGCAAGACTTATATTATGAATGACTTAACAGCATATTTTAAGCTGGATGGAACAAATCATAAGTCACCCTTGATGATATCAGGGCCAGAAACTATATTGCCTAAACTGAAAATGGAAGCATAACAAAACTAAAAAAAATTGTGATTATTTTTGGGGAAGTGATGAATATTATCACGTGATGTAGATTTGGTGGTGCTTTTTTAAAAAATCCTTTAATAATCTTGAGATGCACCAAAGTGTCAATTTTAAATGCAGTTCTGATGTAGGAAAGACAACATTAGTAAACTGTATGGTCTCAAAAGCAATGACATGAGGATGATAGCATAATCTGCTTTCGCCTTGCTGGTGGAGATGGATAAATATTGGCACAAGAAATTTGCTGTTCTGTGAATAGTGCTTAGCCCGCTTTGAGTCGAATCAAATACTACTGGGGTGGTACGGTGGCGCAGCGGTAGAGTTCTGCCTTGCAGCACTTGCAGCGCCGGAGACCCGGGTTTGATCCCGACAACGGGTGCTGTATGCATGGAGTTTGTATGTTCTCCCCGTGACCGCGTGGGTTTTCTCCGAGATCTGCGGTTTTCTCTCACACTCTGAAGACATACAGGTATGTAGGTTAATTGGCTTGGTGTATGTGCAAATTTCCCTGGTGTGTGTTGGACATGTGTGTTGGAGAGTCTTAATGTGTGCAGGGATTACTGGTCGGCACGGACTCAGTGGGCCAAAGGGCCTGTTTCTGCACTGTATCGAGTAGGGGGCGCTGCACTGGCAGCAGCCTGTCGGCAGCGTGTCCGTTTTTTTTCAACTTTTTAAATTTTTTTAGTATGTTTAAAAGTCTGTTTTTAATGTTTCTTTGTGTGTTATGTGTGGGGGGTGGTGTGGGGGGGTGAGGGGGAAACCGTTTTGGCCGCCTCTTACATGGAGAGGCGACTTTTTTCAGGTCGCCCCCCCCGTGGCCTAACAGCAAGGATCGGCGCGGACTTTCCCGGAGACGCGCCCGGAGCTTCAGCGGCGGGCACAGCATGGACTCTCGGCGCGGAGCAGGTGAGACCTCGCTGGAGGGGAGCGCTCCGTTACGCTGGCCCGCGGCAGCTGGCAGCCTGAAGCCGCAGTCTGCACAGCTCCAGCTGGTGCGGCGTCTACAGCCCGGGATCCCTCGTGGAGGACCCGGGGGGAAGAAGAAGCTTCCACCGCCGGCCCGCGGCGTCTTCTACCGCGGGTGCGGCATGGACTTATCACCTCCC
This sequence comes from Amblyraja radiata, assembly GCF_010909765.2. Lineage (NCBI taxonomy): Eukaryota > Metazoa > Chordata > Chondrichthyes > Rajiformes > Rajidae > Amblyraja > Amblyraja radiata. The sequence goes on from NC_045965.1 coordinate 46,406,593, forward strand.
CTGGAGGGGAGCTTCGACCGCCGGCCCTGCAGACTGCGGTGCTTCCGGCTGCGGCACGGCCGGTACTTTAAAACTTTGACCGCCGGCCTGCGGCCTACACCAGCCTGAAGCCGCGGTCTCTGGTTGGGAAGAGCCGATCCTGGACTCACCTTGACTTTGACTTTGTCCCTTACCACCTGGACGCCCGCAGCAACGGCTGTGGAGGGTGGAGGTCCCGACCACGGGGGGAAATGGAGGAGGACTGGCCAAGCTCTGTGCCTTCCACCACAGTGATGAATGCTGTGGTGGATGTTTGTGTAACTTTTTTATTGTGGTTGTGTTCTTTATTACTGTACCGCTGCTGGCAACCCAAATTCCACCGACCTTGGTTGTGTGGCAATTAAATTATATATATCTATCTATCTGTATCTCTAAACTAAACTAAACTATTGAGGTGTTTTACCAGAATGAGGCCTGGATAAGGGAGTATTAGCTAAAGGGAGCCGTTGGACGAACTTGGATTGTTTTCTCTGAAACATTGGAAATTTCAGGCAAATCTTAAAGACGCATATAAAATTATGAGAGGCATAGACAGAGTAGAAAGCCCAAACATTTTTTCCCCAGATGGAAATATCAAATACTGGAGAACAAAGCTTTAAGGTGAGAGGGGCAACATTTAAAAGCGATATGCAAGGCAGTTTTTATTAGAAAGAGGATGATGAGTGCCTGGAATGCACTACAGGAGATAGTGGTTTGAGGCAGATACGATAGTGGTATTTAACATACGTTTGGGTGGGCATATGGATATGCAGGGAATGGTAACAAAGGTTGCCAGAGGCTACGGCATGATATGGATGAGATGGAAAATCCGGCAGAATTTAATCCTGACAAGTGTGAATTGGTGCATTATGCATAGCATAATGGGGTAGGACATGTATTGCAAATGGTTGAGTCCCAAGGAATGTTCATAAACTGAAGGCCTTTGGGTTTAAGTCTATAATTCCCTGAAACTAGCAACACAGGTTGGTGGGGTGGTGAAGAAGGAATAGGTTGGAGCATAGAAAATAAAAGTTATGGGGTTATGTTCCAACTTTACCGGGGACTGGTTAGATCATACTTGGAGTATGGTGTTCAGTTTTGGGGTCACTGCATAAAGGGTGGATGGAGTTGCACTGGAGAGAGTGCAGAGGATATTCACCTGGATGTCACCAGGATTGAAGGATGTTGGTTATGGGGACAGATGAAATAGGCTGGGCTTGTTTCTCCTGGAGCAAAGGAAGCTATGGGGTGATCTGAAAGGTATATAACTTTACAAGAGGCTCAGATAGGGTCGATGGGCATCTTTTTTTTTTTGCCCTGGCGAATGTATAAAAAATGTGGGCATGAATTAAGGCGAGAGGAAGGAGTTTTTAAATGGATTTGAGGGGAAATTCTTTTTTTACACAGTAGTTGATAGCTAGAACACGTGGCCAGAGGAGATGGTGAAACTACAGATAATTGCAATGTTTAAGAGATATTTAGACTGTATATATGGAGCCTGTATGGAGTTTGTACATGGTTCACGTGTCCGCGAGGGCTTTCTCCGGGTACTCCGCTGTCCTCCCACATTCAAAAGACATGTAGGTTTGTAGGTTAATTGGCTTTGGTAAATATTGTAAGTTGTCCCTAGTGTGTAGGATAGCGTTAGTGTACGGTGTATGGGGATCGTTGGTTGACGTAGACTCAGTAGGCCGAAGGTCCTGTTTCCGTGATGTATCTCCAAAGTAAACTAACAAAACTCTGACTTTGCTGTTAATTTTATATTGCTTGGTGTGAACGTTCTGCTTTCCAAAAAAGTTTAGATGCTGGTGCATGAAGCATTCCATGTATTTTGTGGTATGGATTTGCTGTTCAACTCTTGATATGCATTGTCTACACTCTACACCATGGAATATTGAGAAAGTTCAAGTTTATTGTCATGTGTCCCTGATAGGACAATGAAATTCTTGCTTTGCTTCAGCACACAGAGCATAATAGGCATTTACTACAAACACATGAATAAATAAACTGATAAAGTGCAAATAACAAATAATGGGTTATTAATGTTCAGAGTTTTGGCCGAGCCAGGTTTAATAGCCTGATGGCTGTGGGGAAGTAGCTGTTCCTGAACCTGGTTGTTGCAGTCTTCAGGCTCCTGTACCTTCTACCTGAAGGTAGCAGGGAGATGAGTGTGTGGCCAGGATGGTGTGGGTCTTTGATGATACTGCCATCCTTTTTGAGGCAGCGATTTCGATAAATCCCCTCGATGGAAGGAAGGTCAGAGCCGATGATGGACTGGGCAGTGTTTACTACTTTTTGTAGTCTAAATGTATCTAACATGAGTTTTCAACTTCGGAGCTCTAGTTGGAAGTTTCAACATCATGTCAGTGGCGCACTACTCTGCACTTTTCTCAAGTGATTTGTCAGGTTCTTCTTATAGAAGCTGACCAAAGCTATTGATCACCCTAAATCCATGTGGTGCTTCTGCATTACAAGTGATACGAAAGAAATGTTCTACATTTCTTTTGGCACAATTAAGTGATCCTTCTGCAAATCTCCATTCCTTGAAATCCACCTCCTACACATCAGATTCCAAAATGTACAAAAGCATTCTCTATCACCTCCCACTTATTTCATCCTTCGTCCTCCATGTAAATAAAGTTAATAGCAATTTTTTTTTTAAAGATCTATTGTTAATGTCATAAAATAGTTTAAGTCTGGATAAATCCATTCTTCTGTGAAAAACAGATTTGAGTACATTTGGCCTTCACTTTTATCATGAATAAAAGCAAAAGAAAAGAGAGTTAAGAATGAACCAAGAAATGTTGCAGCATCTATGTAATGCTTTGTGAGACATCAGTAACAGCCCTTGGTATGAATATTGATATCTCTAACTTCAAGAAACTCAGGCATTCCCTCTCACTCCATCCCTCCCCTACCCAAGTTCCACCATATTCTCCTTTTCACCCAACAACAGCTAACAATGGCCTGTTTCCTTTACTTTCATCATTACGTTTTTGCATATTTTTCATTCATTATACTATATCTCTCATTTCTCTTTCCCGTGACTTTCAGTCTGAAGAAGGGTCTTGATCCGAAACGTCACCCATTCCTTCTCTCCAACGATGCTGCCTGAGTTACTCCAGCTTTTTGTGTCTATCTAGAGCACAGTTTTAGACTGCTTGGGTAGAGCCATATTTGGAGGTAATGCAACATGTTTTTCACCACATCTTGGTTTGCATGATGACAATAAATGAATATCAACAATACAGCAGTAGAGTTTCTGGGATATGCTCTGGTAGATCATCACACTTCACTCCATCCACTTTTTTGCCCAATCTCATACTTTTTTGCCCAATCTCATACTTTTTGTTTTGATCCTCGCCTTGCATCACCTCACTTTGGGCTAACTTCACCTTTCTCTTTCTATTTGATATCTCCAACCTCTCCAACCAAACCGATTCAACATCGTCTAAGCCAAGGTTATTTCTCACTATTATACTGCTGTCATGCTCCACTAACAAAGCTGACTCTCCTTTTCCTTTTTGCTTGTTCTTCAAAATGTAAAGCAGTCAGAGCATTTAACTTCCAGCCTTTATCACCTTAACTCTATAGCTCTACAAATTATACCTATTTATTTGTTTATTTATCTTTTATTGCTTTAAGTATGCCTCATGATCTCTTTGCAATTTCCTCCAGCATACTGCAATGCAAGCTATAGCGATTTATGATCCCGAGCATGCCCAATCTAAATGAATTGCATAATGCGTTCAATGAAAGCACTATTGTTTATGCTGCTTTTATGAGCCTGGTACTTGAAGGAGCTAAATTTGTGGAATTAACCATTGTGGATCCTCTTTGTTATATACCCATTGATTTTGATTCTGACGGTTGAATTAGCCATTATGTGCAACAAAAATGTTTTGTACCACTGTATTGCAGTCATGCAAATTTAGAAAGGACTCGTATTCAGTGTCTAGGTTTAATGTAAGCAGTTGTGAGATGTTTTAAATAGTTTCAATAGCAATTGATGCATTTCATGCAATGGGCTTATCTACAAAATATAATGCGATTCCTAACATGTGTACTCAAAAAGATGTTTCTGTTCATGAGCACAAGTTAATGAAAAGCATGTCAAAACTTGGAGAAAGGCAAAGGAGGAGGATTGGTTTCATTTTTCTGTTGGTCTCAAACATATTTCGCCCCTCTCATGGATAGATTATTGCAACAGTATGGAAGTCGACAAAGGGAGATCCAGGACAAAATGTGAATTATTGAACTCCTGCAAGGTAGAGGAGGACATTAGTAAAACCTGTACGGTGGGCAAGTGACTGGGAATTGGATTTGAAAATGGCTAAATATAAGGTAATGTATTTTGGTAGAAAAAAATTACTACTTGGAAGAGTGAGTCTTAGTGTGTAAAGTAGTTAAAGGATCTCAGAGCACAAGTACACAATAAGTTGTACATCTGCTAAATTAATAATAATAATAATAAATACTTTATTGATCCCCTCGGGGAAATTCAGATGTCCAGAAGCCAACAACCAACAAACCCACACATTCAGAACGAAAGTAGACAAAAAACACATAAAATTCAATATGGACAATACTTGAAAGCAATAAATACTTAAAAAGTCCCAATAAATAACTATAAAGTGCAAAGCATCCTCATACATCCCCAGAATTTCATGGAGGGGGTGCCCGGAGTTGTCGAGGATGGCCTGCAACTTGCTCCTCATACGCCTCTCGAGCACATCCACCACAGAGTCCACTCTCCCTCCCCCCCCACCCCAGCACTGAGCTAGCTCGTTTTACCAGCTTGTCCAACTTCTTGCTATTCTTAGCACTGATGTTGTTGCCCCGGCATACAACAGCGTAGAAAATGACACTTGCAACCACAGTATAGTAAAATAGATAGAGCAAGTCATTGCGCACATTGAAGGATCTGAGCCTTCTGAGGATAAAGAGTCTGCTCTGTCCTTTTTTGTAGAGGGCATCGGTGTTCACTGACCAGTCCAGTTTGTTATCGAGGTGCACTCCCAGATATTTATACGTCTGCACCACCGCAATGTCCACCACTGCAGTGTTAACCGGCTGAAGGGGGAGCATGGACTTGCCAAAGTTAACAACCATCTCTTTGGTCTTGGTTGTATTCAGGATGAGACAGTTCTCTTTACTCCAGACACAGAAAGCACTGGTCAAGTCCCCGTATTCCTCCTCATGTCCGTTCCTTACACATGCCACAATCGCTGTGTCATCTGAATATTTCTGTGTGTGGCATGTGTCAGACTTATATTTGAAGTCTGCAGTATACAGGGTGAAGAGGAACAGGGCCAAAACCGTTCCCTGTGGGGCTCCAACATTGCACACCACTGTCCCGGAAACACAGTCCCCCAGCTTAACAAACTGTGGTCGACCCGTCAAGTAGTTGTATATCCAGGAGATAAAGGTGGAATCCACCCCTATCTTCTCAAGCTTGGCTTTCAAAATCAGGGGTTGGATGGTGTTGAACGCACTTGAAAAGTCGAAGAACATAATCCTCACGTAGCCACCCGGTTCGTCCAAAAAGGAGTAAATCCGGTGCAGCATGTAGAGGACTGCATCATCCACACCAATGTTCTCATGGTACGCAAACTGTAGTGGGCCGAGTGCGTGCTAGACTGGGGTCTCAGGAGACGAATAAGTAGCTGCTCCATAGTCTTCATGATATGAGATGTAAGGGCCACCGGTCTGTAGTCGATTTTGGTCGGCCGCCCTGCTTTGGGAACCGGCACAAGACATGATGTTTTCCACAGACCTGGTACCCTCCCCGACTGGAGACTCGGGTTGAAAATGGTCTGGAGAGGCTCCGCCAGCTGAGCCGCACAGTCTTTCAGTCACCTGAGCCGCACAGTCTTTCAGTCACACCATCAGGGCCAGCTGCTTTACCAGGGTGCAACCTCCTCAGCTCAGCTCTCACCTCGTCCGCCGTGAAGAACAGTTGAGGAGATGCCGGCATAGGAGGTGCTGCAGATGTGGTTTTGGGGGGGCTGCCTCGTGGAGGTGATGGTGGGGGAGAGGCTGCACCTGCAGAGGTGGGAGGGGATACCAGATCAAACCTGTTATAGAACAGGTTAAACTCATTGGTCTTGTCCACATCTCCTGATGGCTGGCTTCTCTTCTCCTTGAAGCCAGTGATGGTCTTCATTCCTCTCCACACCTCTTTGATGCTGTCGTGCTGCAGTTTCCTCTCCAGCTTCCTTTTACAGTCCCCTTTTGCCTGCTTCAAGCTCCTTTTCAGGTCATGCTTGTTGGGAAAGCAACAAACAGTTCTTACTGGCACAACAACATCCCAGCAGAAGTTGATGTAGTTCGTATGCATTCAGCCATCCTGTCGATGTCTATACTGCTGTTGAATTCCTGTGACTCCATTTGTAGAAGGGTGGAAAAGCAAGCTTGACACTAAGATATATTAGGCCACTGCTTTAAAATGTGAACAGTTCTTCAGAATCTGTGTTGAATGCTACTGCATGTAATTATTCTTGCTGTGTTTTATACTTAAAAATTGAGGTATCGGGAGGAATTTAATGGGGCAAGAAGCATTAGGCTGGTGAGAATAGGAGAGCCCCCGTCCCACTTAGGAGACCTAAACAGCAACCTCTGGTGACCTTGCCCGCCACCCAAAAGAAAATCAAGGTCGAGGTGACCTGCAACCTCCTACCACCTCCCACGCACATGTTGAAAACCTTCCTCGACTATGAAAGAAAACCAGCTTCGACTAGACCTGCGACTAAAAAATTATCGATTTTTAAAACGGCAACCTATTTTTAGTCGAGGCCGGTTTTAACTATGATGAAAAAATAGCAGCAACCTAGATGAAGCCTCGACCACGCGGAAACCACTTTCGACCATTAGGGAGAGTGACCAAAACCTCCGGTGACCTCATGGAAACCTTGGGTGGTGGGCAAGGTCACCAGAGGTTGCTGTTTAGGTCTCCTAAGTGGGACAGGGGCTTTATCAACATTTTGCAGAGCAACCTTGAATCCGACCTGATGCAGGGCCTCAACCGAAAACATTGACAATTCCTTCCCATTCCCACTACCTGTCAACAAGAATCAAGAGTGTTTTATTGTCGTATGTCTCGGACGGGACAATGAAATTCTTACTTGCTGCAGCACAACAGAATATGTGAATGCTGCTCGAATGGTTTTCATTCAGTAGTTCATTTCTTTGCTCCTAATTCCAGCATTGGCAGTCTCCTGTGTCTCTGTCTTTATATTAAAAAAAGGTGTTGAAGCACTGAAGAAGATGCAGAGAAGATAGACAGGCATGATATCAGAGAAGTAAGAATATGTCCCTTTCAAAATGATGAACAGACTGGGTTTCTTCTCTTGAGAAAAGGCGATCGAGAGGTGACCCAGCACTGGTCACCAATGTAAGATGTCCACAAGAGTTCTAATAGAGAATTCAGAAGAAATGTATTTCTCAAAAAAATGTTGCAAGTGTGGAATTCGTTAACATGGCGAGTGATTGAAGTGAATAGAATATGGATGCATTTAGGAAGCAGATGGATACGCAGATCGCACTGTTGTAATTAAAGAGTTATGCTAAAGAGATTTAGCTGAGGTAAAGCAAGAGGAGGCTTGCATGGAGATAAAGTGCCAGCATGGGCATGCTGAACTGAATGACTTGTTTCTGTGCCATGAATGCTATGCAAAGAATGTTTTTACCAAACCAATTGTTTCAGGCTTGCATGGGCAAGAAGATAAGTGGTTTCAATTTTTTTTTTCAACTTCTGAACAAATAACATTTTTCAGTCTCTGAAAATGCTTATCTTATCATAATCAAAAATTTAAAGCAACTTGAAGCTTTGCAATATCCAAAACTTATTTATTCATGAACTGTGGGTGATAACCAACCACCACAAAGTTCATACGTTTTAACAGCAGAATTAGGTCATTCGGCCCATCAAGTCTACTCTGCCATTCAATCATGGCTGATCTTTCTTTCCCCTCAACTTTCTCCCATAACCCTTGACACCGACCGGTACTTATCAAGAATCTGATAATCTCTGCCTTAAAAATATCCATTGACTTGCCCTCCACAGCCTTCTGTGGTAATGAATTCCACAGATTCATCACCCTCTGACTAAAGAAATTCCTCCTCATCACCTTTCTAAAGGTGTTGAGCGTTAAACATGCTGCTCCGGCCACAGGCTTTTCATTTTTTTCCAACTTTGTCTGTTTGACTGAGTAAAGCTGTCAAGAAGCTGAGCAATATCGTAATAAAATGTCAAATTATGTCCTCATGCCCTCTGGTACTTGATTCCATTGCCCTGGGTTAAAAAAAAGAACTTAAAAAAAAAAACCCCCATTTATTCCTCCTTGTGAATTTATACACCTCTATAAGATCACCCTTCAGCCTCCTACGCTCCAAGGAATAAAATCCTAGCCTGCCCAACCTCTCCCTATTAGATTAGATTAGATTAGATAGCCTTTATTGTCATTCACACTGAAGTCTGAACGAAATTTAAGCAGTCATACATACAATACAATACAATAAAAAACAACAATAAACACATATTAACATCCACCACAGTGAGTCCACCCAACATCTCCTCACTGTGATGGAGGCAAAAGTCTTTGGTCTCCAGTCTCTTCTCTCCTCTTCTCCCTCTGCGCTGAGGCGATACCCCCCGGGCGATGTTACAACTGTCCCGCGGCTCAAACACTGCGGCCCGGGGTGGTCGAAGCTGCCGCCCACCAGTCCTGCTGACGCAGCCGCTGGCCCGCGGCCGAACCCCGGACTCAGGCCACCGCCGCCGGAGCACCGTTCCAGCCCCGAGCCGGATCGCCCTCACGCGAGTGCCGTTACCGTCTCAGCCTCGCGCCAGGCCGCCCCGACATGGGCACTGCTTCTCCCTCAGGCTGGGCCACCCCGACTGGGCGCCGCTTCTCCCTCGGGCTGGGCCGCCCAGACTGGGCACCGCTTCTCCCTCGGGCTGGGCCGCCCCGACTGGGCGCCGCTCCTCCCTCGGGCTGGGCTGCCCCGACTGGGCGCCGCTCCTCCCTCGGGCTGGGAACGCCGTACCTCCCCGAGCTCGGCCACTCCGACGGGAGCACCGTTCCTTCCTCGGGCCGGCCGTCCTCACGGGAGCGTCACAGTCCCTCACGGAAGCCCTGTTCCAGCCCCGAGCCGGGCCGTCGTCACGGGAGCGAGCCCAGTGCGAGTCCTGGCGGGCTCTGCCTCCTGAGCCTCGAGGTCGCCAGCTCCGCCATTAGGCCTCAGCGCAGACGGAGGCAGAGAAGGGGAATACGACAAAAAAGTCGCATTCCCCCGCAGGGAGAGACAGCAAGCCCCGTTTCAACCCCCCCCCCCCAAAACAGAAACTAAAAACCAAAACTAGACTAATCAAAACGAAAATAAACAACACAAAAAACACAAAACAAACAGGACTGCCGGAGAGCCGCTGCAGCCAGAGCCGTGCCGCCACTTAAGCCCTAAAGCCCTAAAGATTGGTGAGTCTCTGGAACTCTCTGCCACAGAAGGTAGTTGAGGCCAGTTCATTGGCTATATTTAAGAGGGAGTTAGATGTGGCCCTTGTGGCTAAAGGGATCAGGGGGTATGGAGAGAAGGCAGGTACAGGATACTGAGTTGGATGATCAGCCATGATCATATTGAATGGCGGTGCAGGCTCGAAGGGCCGAATGGCCTACACCTGCACCTATTTTATATGTTTCTATGTCCTGGCAACTTCCTTGCAAATCTTCTCTGCACTCTTTCCATCTTTACACCATATGTCCCGTAGCAGGGTGATCAAAATTCAATACAAAACTCCAAATGTGGCCTCATCAATGTGACAATAAACTAAACTAATCTTTTAGATCCTCTAACATTCCACAGGCCCCCCCCCCCCATTCACTGTGAAGGTCATGTCTGGTTTGACTTCCCAAAATGCAAGACTTTGCATTTATCTGCATTAAATTCTATTCACCATTCCTCAAACCACTTGCCCAGCTGATCATGATCCTACTGTAATTTTTGATAACCATGTTCACTATCTGCGATACCACCTACTTTGGTCCGATTTGCAAACTCACTAATGGTCCCTTGTACATTCTCAAACAAATCGTTGATATAAACCACAAACAACATTGGGCCCAGCACTGAACCCTGAGGTGCACCACTAACCATGAGCATCCAATCTGGAAAAACAATCTTCCACCATCGTCCTCTGCTTTCTTCCATGAAGTCAATTCTTTATCTAGCAATTGTTTAAGAAAGAACTGCAGATGCTGGAAAATTGAAGGTAGACAAAAGTGCTGGAGAAACTCAGCGGGTGCGGCAGCATCTATGGAGCGAAGGAAATAGGCAACGTTTCGGGCCAAAACCCTTCTTCAGTCTGAAGCAGGGTTTCGGCCTGAAACGTTGTCTATTTCCTTCACTCCATAGATGCTGCCGCACCAGCTGAGTTTCTCCAGCACTTTTGTCTACCTTCTTTATCTAGTAGGGTAACTTTCCCTGGATCCCATGCAATCTAACCTTCCAGAGCAGCCTACCACGTGGAACCTTTCAAATGACTTGAGAAGTCCATATAGACAATGTCTATGGCTTTTCCCTTGTCACCCCTTTTGTTTACTTTAAAAAACAAACTGATTTGTATGACACTATCTCCACGTACAAAACCATGCTCACTATTGCTAATCAGCCCATATCTACCCAAATACATGCATTTCTTATCCCTCAGAATCCTCTCCAGTCACTTGCCTACCACAGATGTTAGACTCACTGATCTATGGGTCCCAAGATTTTGCTTGCAACCCTTCTTAACAAGAGGCACAACTCATACCCTCTAGTCTTCCAGCACCTCGCTTGTATCTAACAATGATTTGTATATCACAGCCACGGATCGTGCAATTTCTTACTTAGCTTCCTACAGTGTCTTTGGATATATCTGATCAGGCTCGGGAGATTTATCTACCTTCATACTCTCCTCGACCGTAATACGATTGTTTTTAAGACATCCCCATTAACTGTTCCAAGTTCCCCAGCCCTCAAGTCCAATTCCAAGGACAACAGGAGCTGCCCTCATTGAGGGCCTTGCTCAACTTCTGCTGGTCGACACATAGATGACCACTTTGGTTTCACTCTCTAGTTATCCTGTTTCCCAAAAAGTACATATTTTTGGATTTCCCTTAATAGTTCCTTAATATTATCTGCCCGAGCTATCTCCTGTTTCCTTTATGGCCTCCAGTGTGTGTGACATTTTATTTTTGTTGACTTCTGCAAACAATTATTAGAAACTAAAGAGGAAAAATGTTCAAGATTTGACTTTAAATTCACTTTCAGTGTCATATGTTAATCTGTTTCAGAACTTTTGATTAAGGCACTTGAGATTTCCATGGCTTCCACCTGGGAGAAGATAAGAGATTTTTATGACTGGGCTGTAGAAAATGGAGGTAAGTTAAACAGCACAGTGTGACCTTGAACCCAACGTTCCCATTTTTAACAGGTATATGCTGGTATGATTTACAGAATTATATGATAAAAGTGCGTTATCGATTTTACAGTTTACAGTTTTCTTGGCATCAGCAATTTCTCCACTCTCTTAGTGGATGGGGCTGAATTATTTTTGCTCCATTGAATGGTTCAGAAGAATGGTCCAGGGCCTGATCATATATCCAAGGACATTGCAGGAAACTAGAGAGGAAATTACGAGAGCCCTGGTTGAAATTTACGAGAAGACTGGAGGGTGGCAAATGCTGTGCTTCTTTTCAAGAAGGGCTACAGGGAAAATGCTGGGAACTATAGGCCGGTGAGCTTAACATCTGTAGTTGGTAAGTTACTGGAGAGTATTCTGAGGGATAGGTTATACAGGCACTTGGATGGGCAAGTTAGTTTAGGGTTAGTTAGTTTGGTTTTGTACATGGGAGGTCGTATCTCACAAATCTGATTGATTATTTTGAAGACGTGACCAAAAAGTTTGATGAGGGCAGAGCTGTGGATGTTGTGTACATGAACTTCAGTATGGCGTTCGACAAGGTGTCTCATGGAAGGCTGCTCTGGAAAGTTAGTTCGCATGGGATCCAAGGAGAGATAGCTGAATGGATAGCAAATTCGCTCCATGGATGGAAGCAGAGGGTGATGGTGGAAGGTTGCTTCTCAGACTGGAGGCCTGTGACTAGTGGTGTGTCTCGGGGTTTGGTGCTGGGCCCATTACTGTTTGTCATCTACATCAATGATTTGGATGAGAACATACTGGGCAAGATTAGCAAGTTTGCTGATGATACAAAAGTTAGTGGTTTTGCAGATAGTGAAGATGGTTGTGAAAGATTGCAGCAGGATCTGGATCGATTGGCCAGGTGGGCGGAGGAATGGTTGATGGGAAATAATGCAGAAAAGTGTGCGGTGTTGCATTGTGGGACGTCAAACAAGGGCAGGACCTACACAGTAGATGGTAGACCTCTGGGTAGTGTTGTAGAGCAGAGGGATCTAGGAGTACAGGTGCATAGTTTCTTGAAGGTCACGTTGCAGGTAGATAAGGTGGTCACAAAGGCTTTTGGAACTTTGGCCTTCATCAGTCAGAGTATTGGGTATAGAAGTTGGGAGGTCATGTTGCAGTTGTATAAGACGTTGGTGAGAACGCATTTAGAATATTGTGTTCAGTTCTGGGCACCATGTTATAGGAAAGATATTGTCAAGCTCGTAAGGGTTCAGAAAAGATTTATGAGGATGTTGCCAGGACTAGAGGGTGTGAGCGATAGGGAGATGTTGAGTAGGCTGGGTCTCTATTCCATGGAGCGCAGGAGGATGAGGGGATATCTTATGTAGGTGTACAAAATCATGAGAGGAATAGATCGGGTAGATGCACAGTCTTTTGCCCAGAGTGGGGGAATTGAGGACCAGAGGACATGGGTTCAAGGTGAAGGGAAAAAGATTTAACAGGAATCCGAGGTGTAACATTTTCACACAAAAGGTGTATGGAACAAGGAAGTAGTTGAGGCTGGGATTATCCCATCGTTTAAGAAACAATTAGACAGTACATGAATAGGACAGGTTTGTAGGGATATGGACCAAGCACAGGCAAGGGGGGGCTAGTGTAGCTGGGACATTGTTGGCCGATGTGGGCGAGTTGGGCCGAAGGGTCTGTTTCCACACTGTATCACTCTAAGACTCTAAGAATGGCCATTAATATTCATAACGGAAAACTGCTGAAATACTTGACAGATACTTGAATAGGGATGAGGAAGGGGGATATGGGCAAATGGGATTTGCGTATATAAAGATCACAATCAGCAGGGGGATGGTGGGTTGCATTGAGCCTCTTTCTGTGCTGTACATTTCTGGGATTCTATTTGCTGCTCTCGAAGGACATTAAGTAGAATGAAGCTAAATGCTTGGTCCTCTAAATGTCAGGTCGGGGGGAGTTCCCCCCACCACGGGTACCATGTAATCCCGTGCTACCTGCTCCATGGTCGGATAGTCGGCGACTAAGCCGTCTCCCCCACCTGGTTTGCCAGGTGAGGAGGAGGCTGTGGACACCCAACAGGACCAAAAACAAGACCTGTCAAAGAGCGGATGAGCTTCTAGCGAGCCAACGGCCATCCACACTTCAGTGGAAGTTGTGATCACTGTCGTACATAACATTGTAAGGAATGATGATAAAGCACACACGCCAAAATCCTGTACTTCCAGCGTCGGAAGTCCGCAGGAACTGGAGGACAGAGATGTGTGGTGCGTCCGTCACCGTTCCCGTTGGAAACCAGCACCACTGTGTCGCTAATGTTTTCAACGATGATGATGATGATGACAATGTACATGAAAAACTAAATTGCATAGCCTTTTGGCATAACTGCTACTCAATGTTTTGGGTATGTACCAAAGAAATCAATTTCCTTTAGTTACTTCCTCAAAAAAAGATTCTATCGGATTTGTGACACATTACCTCCCCTGCACAAATTCACACTGAGTTTCACATGTGCTTTGTCTTTCTCAGCAAACATGGATGTTTGCCTCAAAATTGTACCCAGCAACTTCCCTATAACTGATGTAAGGCTCACCAGCCTGTGGTTTCCAGGCTCTTCCAAACTGCCCATGGGACAGCATTAATGATCCTTTAGTCTTTTGATATCTTGCCTGTGGCTGTCAAAGATGTAAAACAAATATCCATCAGAATGCTGTAATGTTCCCTCTCGCTTTCCTTAGCATCCTGGGATAGAGCCCATCTGATCCTGTGGATTTATCCTCCTTAATTTACTCCAATATTTCCAGCACTTCCTCCTTCCTAAGACAGATGTGTTTCTGGAAATCAGTCCACTCATCCCTGAACTCCTTAGTCTTCACATCCTTCTCCCTGGTGAATACCAATGAGATGTATTAGTTTAGGATCTCAAACCAAAATATATAAAAATACCCTTTAATAAAATCTGACAATGTGCACTTTAACCACATGTGATTTTTTTTTTTCTATTACAAATCTCAAATTGTGGAGTACAGAGGCAAATAAATAAATGATGGGTCTTTGTCCCAAACATTCTGGAGGGCACTGTAGTTGCTGAGTTCAAAATTTCTTCCTGTCTCTATGTACTCTTCCCACTGGACTGGCATGTTTTATTTTGCACATACAAGTCAGCCTCTGGGTCATGTCATTCTGGGTGTTATGGCACCCCCCCCCCCCCCCCCCCCCCCCCCCACATCGCTAGTTGGCTGAAGGGCCTGTTTCAACTCTATCACTATGACTCTAGAAGAATCCCGAGATTACAATCCACCTAGTCCTGTTTTACAAATTTCTACCTAACTAAATACCCTTTGTAGAGCCGCACTTCTCTTCTTGTCTATTCCGTTAGTAGCAATGGAGACAGCTGGTTACTCACCTTCCTCTTTCAGAGAATGTTGTACCTGCTCAGACCTCTTAACCCTAGCAACATGCCATCGTGGAGTCTCTCTCAGTCACAGAAATGGCTGTCTATCTGTCTTACAAGGAAATGCAGATGTTAGTTTACAAAAAAGGATGCAAAGTGGTGGAGTAACTCAGTGAGTCAGGTAGCATCTCTGGAGAGAAGGAATGGGTGATGTTTCAGGTTGAGGCACTTCTTCTCTGGAGAACATGGTTAGGCTCCATTTTGGGTCGGGATCAGTCTGAAGAAGCGTCCTGACCCAAAACTTCGCCAATCAATGTTATCCTGACGTGTTGCGTTACTCAAGCACTTTATGTCCTTGGCTGCCTATATCCCTGACTCTTGAATTAACTTTCATTAATGCTGGTTTTGATTCTGTCTTTCTTGCTGTGTAGCAGAGCCAGTCAAAGTGCCACCAACTTGACGGCTGCTGCTTTCCTCTTGGAGGCAAATCTCTCCGCACTTCCCCAACATTATCAAAATTGGTATTCCTCTTTGAGAGGGAAATAGTTTCAAGATTTGTATATTTGTGAATTGAAATATTTTTATTCTAATTGTCTCTTTAAAAAATGTGTTCTATTTTAGACAAGAGGACAGAACCCTGGTTCCTGGTTTATTCGCCCATTCCCGTTTTGGTGACCTTCATTATTTACCTTCTATTCTGCAAATATGGACCGAAGTACATGCTGAGCCGAGAACCATTCAATCTGAAATATATACTTATTGTTTACAATTTTGCCCTTGTCGGGATTTCAGCTTACATTTTCTGGGAGGTATGTATTGTTTATTATGAACTGTAATTGTGAATATTTTGCTTTTTATTTGAGTCATGTGCTTGCTTGGATCTATTGATTTTAAATTGTTCTGTTGGCAGCCAGGCTGACCAATTATCCTTTATCTCTGGACATTGGGCTTCATATTAATTAGCAATGTTACAAAATTTTGAGATTTAAAAAATCAAGTCTGCAATTTATCCCATCAGATAAAGCATAAAAAGAAGTTTAATTTGACACCCAATTCACTTTCATATCTCAAGTATTTAAAAAGTTATGGCCATTTTCATACTCGGAAATTAACATCTTGTTCCCTATTGATTTTCTATGGACATAACAAAAAAGCTGTGATCGTGGACAGTCAAAAGGCCATAACTTTCTTAAAAATTAAGAGAACTGAATGAAATTTTCAGTTATCATAGATTGAAGCATTCTGAAACAAATATAAAATAATCTTACTTGGATGACCTGAAATTAAAGCATATAATTAGTTAGTTACCCAATTGTAGCTAATTTCAAACTTCAATTACTAGATCTAAACATCTATCCATTTCTTAATAAATGATTAACATTTTTAAATAGCCTAAGTGTCCAAATAATATTCACAAATAATTCACAATAAAACATGATTTTTAAATCTCATTTACATTAATTTATAGGCCAAATGGAAGGAATTTAGTGTTCAATTGCTGTAAATTAAAGTCCATTTAAATCAGCTTTCTAGTGGGATCCTGTGAACGCGCTGGTTTAGAACGTTCACATTGCGGTAGATTTGTGCCCTCAAATGCCCAGAAAAATACTGCGGGATATAATGGGGCCCAAATTAGCTACTCGCAACATTAAACTTTGTATAAAGGGATCTTAAGAAGCCCTTTTTAACGTAAAAATAAACAGCCTACCTTCCGTTTTCCCCTGTATGAGATCCGACCCGTTGTCGGCGGTCTCGGGTTTAGAGGTTAATTTTTAACCTACTATAACAAGTAAAGAAATCCCTTAAAACTAAAAATAGCTCCAGCTACGGAATCTTCCAGCGATTTTTCGTTAATAATTAACTAGGCTGCAAACCTCGATTTGAACAGCCTAGGGGAAATCGCGTTTTAAACCCGCCCCCCCTCTAAACGGCGCCAAAATCGCGCACACGGGCTGGGACAGATTTTCAGCGATCTTCAGGTAGGCTTTGCAACATACCTATATTAATAGAAGGAATAATAATGTTATTATGCCCATTGCATAAAATTAGTGTCCACAGCAAAGATTTGCCTTTAAAACTGGTCAATGAGAGTAGCTGTCAGGAAAAATAAATATACTGTTTGCTTATCCACATTTACTTTAGACTTTATACATTAGAGATACAGCGCGGAAACAGGCCCTTAATCCCACCGAGCATGCCGACCAGCAATCACCTCATACACTAGCACTATCCTGCATACGTATCAGGGACAATTTACAATTCTACCCAAGCCAATTAACCTACAAACCTGTAGGTCTTTGGAGTGTGAGAAGAAATCAGAGCTCCTGGAGAAAACCCATGCTGTCACAGAGAGAACGTACAAACTCATGTGGTCACAGGGAGAACGTGCAAATACAGCACCCATAATCAGGATCGAACCGGGTCTCTGGCACTCTGGCACTGTGAGGCAGCAACTCTACTGCTGCGCCACTGTGCCGCCTCTAGACTTGTACACAAAACTGAGAAAAATATTTTTGAAATAACACCAACCATAGCTTCTTGATATTGTTGAGGTTTTCCATAAGTGAGAAAATTACTGTAATCTTATGATATGTTAAATGGGATGTATTACCTGACTGGACCAGTATTTATTGTCTTTATGAAGGAGTAGATGAGCAACTTGAATGAGTATAGTCTTGTCGTAAAGACACCCATGGTACAGTTTGGTGGTGAGTCCAGGATTTGGAGTCGGAGACTATGGAGAAGGATAATTTAGACATAGAAAATAGGTGCAGGAGTAGGCCATTCGGCCCTTCGAGCCAGCACTGCCGCCATTCAATATGATCTTTGCTGATCATCCAAAATCAGTACCCCGTTCCTGCTTTTTCCCATATCCCTTGATTCCGTTAGCCCTGAGAGCTAAATCAAACTCTTGTGCTTTCAACTCTGAGCTATATGCAGGCAATGATTTTCCCATGTGCTTGCCAATTTTAACATTACCACTGACACCTAGATTGAAAGTATGAATGTAAAATGTGTTTAATGGAACAGATTAAGACAATTTTCTAAACGGAAACAAAAGTAGCCAGAAATTACAGGCCATCAGTATTTATGTATATGAAGTTACTTGCAACGCCTGTTATAATTAGTAGAGATCAGGGGTGACATTCTCTTGTGTAGTTTTGTCTGATTGGAACCACACCTCCTGACATACACCACGTCATTTGATTCTATTTCATTTCTTGCTGAGTCTAGTTGTGTTCATGCATCTTGTTAACATGAAAAAAAATGCATTCTAGTTCCTCGTGACATCAATTCATGCAAACTACAGCTATCTTTGCGAACCTGTGGATTACAGCAACAGTGAACATGGATTACGGGTAAGAAGAATGCCTCTTGTAATAATGTTGTCCTTAAATTTTGTTTGATTTATGGAATAAGGAACCATTATAAAATATGCACACCTGTTCACTTGTTACTCCATCGTATAGCCATGGGAATACTTGGTGCAATTCTGATTTGATATCTCTTAGTTAATTTCATTCATTACTGATCAAAAGTAATTGCTGCCAAGTTTTAGAGTTTGAAATGGGCGGCAAAGTAAATGGGAGCAAAAGTCACGGTGATGATACTTCTAATTGTAAACTATACCGATTAGGATCTCTTGTAGGATACTTGTACAAAATAAGACTGTTATTGGCTGTATATAACATTTGCATTTGTGACCAGACGTGCTTGCTCTTTTTTTTGCATGTCACTGGTTTCTTACTGAAAGCAGGTTTTGTTAACAGTAAATAAAACAAACCTTGTTTTAGATCGTTGTTGTTTTATTCCATGACGTGAAATATATAGAGCACTATGTATGCATATAGTTGCTTGGTTCAAAATATATGTGATTTTCCTTATCAAGAACAGGCATCGCTAGTTCAGCTGTTAAATTTTATTTTGTCAAAGTTTCCTTTGAATTTTCCTTCTGACACCCATGGTGAAGGCCACAGTTGTTTCAACTTTCAGCCTTTTTTAAATACATCCAACAGTTTGAAACCTCATCCCTCCATTCTAATTTAGCAAATTCCTTTCTGACTCACAAAACTTGGCCATCTTTTATTTCTCCACATTGTGAGACATTTCAGGTCAGGACCCTTCAGACTGATTGTGGTTGGGGGAGGGGGGGGGGGGGGGGGGGAAACAAAGCGGGAGGATACGAAGGGCGGGACAAAGCCTGGCAAGTGATAGGTGGAAGGTACACAAAAAAGATGGAGAAACTCAGCGGGCGCAGCAGCATCTATGGAGTGAAGGAAATAGGCAAAGTTTTATGGGCCGAAACCCTTCTTCAGTGATAGGTGGATTCAGTTGAGTGGTGGGGGGGGGAGGTTAATCACTTGCCAGGCTTTGGCCTGCCCCCTTCTCTTCTGGCTTTCTACCCCCCCCCCCCCCCCACACCCAAAGAGATACAGCGCAGAAACAGACGCTTCGGCCCACGGTGTACGTGCAGACCAGCGATCACCCCATACACTAACACTATCCTACACACTATGGACAATTTTACAGAAGCCAATTAAGCTACAAGCCTAAACGTATTGGGAGTGTGGGAGGAAACCAGCGCACCCGGAGAAACCCCACGTGGTCACAGGGGGAAACATACAAATTCTGTACAGACGGCATCCATAGCCAGAATTGAACCCGGGTCTCTGGTGCTGTGAGGCAGCAAACCTATCTCTGAGCCACTGTGCTGCCCAGATTTCAGATGAATCTGGAGCAAAAAAAAACCCCCACCTCCACCAGAGCTCAGCTGGTCAGGCAGCATCTGATGGGGAAACCCCCACCCCCACCTCCACCAGAGCTCAGCTGGTCAGGCAGCATCTGATGGGGAAACCTCCACCTCCACCAGAGCTCAGCTGGTCAGGCAGCATCTGATGGGGAAACCTCCACCTCCACCAGAACGCAGCTGGGTCAGGCAGCATCTGATGGGGAAACCCCCACCCCCACCTCCACCAGAGCTCAGCTGGTCAGGCAGCATCTGATGGGGAAACCTCCACCAGACCTCAGCTGGTCAGGCAGCATCTGATGGGAAATGGATGGACGACATTGTAGGCTGTGACCCTTCCATTTGATAAATGTAATGGGTCAGTTTTCATCATAAAATATAAATTGACCTTTTAAGCAGAATTCATTGAATGTTGTTGGAATCGGTATTAACCTTTTCCTCCAATGGCAATGGACCTGTTTATCATTTTGTTTCTAAATTTTGATTTTGCAGATTTTTATCTCTCTTTACAGATGGCAAATGTCTGCTGGTGGTTTTTCTTCTCCAAAGTAATTGAACTGATGGACACTGTAAGTGAATACCTTTTTTTTTTAATGTAGGTTCAATTATGTTGACATTTTACTTATTTGGAGGTTAACTATTTTCTTGAAAATTCCCTCCCATAATTCTAACTGATTAGTGACTGCAAGATTGTTATAATAGTGAAATTAAAACCACAAGTACAAACTAGTGTACATGATGATAGTTTGAGTGTAGTTCATTAGAACAATTGCAATACATTTCTAGAATAAGATTCCTGCCCCGTGTCAATGCAATGACAGAAAAAGGACTTAATTATTTACCTATCAATACTAACCAGTACAAAATAACATTTGACTTTGATCTATTTAGGTAAATTGTTGCCTGAAAGTCCGAAAATTCCAGAAGTTAAATGCATTAATATAGGCTAATGCACCATTTCTGTCTATTTCCTTGATGGACTGATTATTAATGGGTCCTTTATCACTATTGAAGAAACAGCAGAAATTCTCTTGAGCCTAGTCTATATTCTTCCCTCAGTTCCAGAATTGTGGATATTTGGTGTAATGGCAGGCCTATTTGATAATCACTCAATTACATGACTGCTTTGAGATGTTGCTGAAGGAAATGATGAGATGCCAGAGGAATGAGGCTTTTCTCTCCACTTGACCTGAAGTGAGGGATGAGCATTTAGGTGCAGTTGCTGAATTTGCTTCTAAGATGAATGATTATGCAAGTGGTTCTGCCATTAGAAATCTCATGAGATAGAAACTCTCATTGCAAAGACAATTGTGGCGGCGCTGTGATACAGCTGCGGTTCGCCTGCAGTCTGTCTGTTTTTACTTTTTATGTCGGTTTTTTTTGTCTAGTTTAGTAATTTTTTTGGTTATTAGGTGGTGTTATGTGTGTGGGGGGAGGGTGAAACAGAGCTTTCTGTCTCTCCCTTCGGGGGAATGCGACTTTTTGTCGTATCCCCCTTCTCTTCCCCCGTCTGCGCTGAGGCCTAATGGCGGAGCTGGCGGCCTCCAACCTGAGACCGACCTCGAGGGTCCGGAGGTAGAGCCAGCCAGGACTCACCAACGCGAGGCTGGCCGTCTTCGAGCTGTGGCGACGTCCGGGCAGTGGCACGACTCGGCGCTCCGGTGAGGGCGGACGGTGCGGAGCTGAGACACTCCTGTGCGGCCGGCACGGCTACCGGCTGGAAGGTGCTCCTGTGTGAGCAGCCCGGTGCGGGGCTGAGACGCTGCCTTGTGGGCGGACCGGCTACCGGCTGGAAGGCGCTCCTGTGTGAGCAGCCCGGTGCAGGGCTGAGACGCTGCCTTGTGGGCGGCCCGGTGCGGAGCGGAGACGGTGCTACGGCGGCTGAGGCGGCGGCGACCTGGATCCTGGGCTCGGCCGCGGGCCGGTGGAGGACAATGTCGGGAGCTCGCAGGTCACAGGCTGGTGCCTGTTTTCCGGAGCACCCGTTGCAACAGCTGCGGGCAGCTTCGACCACCCCCCGGGCCGCCATCGCCCGGTGGGGTATCGCCTCGGCGCAGAGGGAGAAGAGGAGGGAAGAGACAGTAACTCTAAGACTTTTGCCTCCATCACAGTGAGGAGGTGTTTGGTGAACTCACTGTGGTGGATGTTAATTTGTGTTTATTGTGTTTTGTTATTATTACATGTATGGCTGCAGGCAACGACATTTCGTTCAGACCGAAAGGTCTGAATGACAAATAAAGGATTCAATTCAATTCAATTCAATTCAATTCAATTCAATTCAATTGTGTTAATTTGGAAAAGATTAGGAACTGGAATATTATCAATAATTAAGGTCTTGGTGAGTAGCTTGAAGTTTATTTTTATTTCTGCAATCTTAAAATACTAAAGACTGTACAGTATGTTACATTTTAACAGATTATCTTTGCAAATGGTCTGATGGATGGGTGGTGTATAACATGTTGTTATGACAGAATCAAACCAGCTGTATTTCTAACTTTGGTTGAAATAAAAAAGAAACAATCAAACTCGATATGAGCATCGTGTACCATGTATATTGTAGTAGCTTGGATATTTGCCAGTTTGCAATTAGATTAATGAGCAGGGTTAGTATCCTGGTTTTAGAACATTGTTTCAAATCAACCAGCTATTAATTAATAGTATCTGAAATATGAGTCTTGGCTAGTGGGTAGGAGAACAAATTGGTAACTTGCTACTTGTAGCCCTTAGTGGCATTATATGTGGAGCTTTAAAAATCTCAGCATCTCCCAATTTGTGTTAGTCTAAAATTGTATAAGATTGTGCAATAATTTTGAATGAATGAATGAATACGTTTATTGTCATTGCACAATTCTGTGCAACGAAATTCCATTACATCTCCTCCAGTTAAAAAAAAAATACAAACACGACAACCATTAACACATATGTACACTTATTAGTAAAAAATAAATAGGTATTTTAAAAGAATTTGGCGGTATTTCTTGGAATTACATTTTGCTTCCCCAGCATTCTCTGTTGGAATTTAGCTCTTTTATCGCACATGGGTAGAAACTATTTTTTAGTCTACTTAGTTTTTTAGTCTGAAGAGCCTTCAGAGTCCTGAATCGCCTCCCAGAGGGTAGCAGAGTAAAAAGGTGGTTGGCAGGGTGGGATGTGTCCTGCTTGATATTTGTGGCCCGGCGCAAGCATCGGGCCCTATATATGTCATCCAAGGAGGGCAGTTGGGCGTTTGTAATGTTCTGCGCAGTTTTTATAATTCCCTGCAACGCCCTCCTCTCAGCCACAGTACAGCTAGCAAACCACACCAGGATTCCATAGGAGAGGATACTCTCCACGGCGCATCGGTAGAAGGACAACAGCAGCGGCTGTGAGACGTTTGTTCTCCGCAGAGACCTCAGGAATTACAGCCGCTGATGTGACTTCTTCACGAGAGTGACGGTGTTCATTTGCCATTTGAGGTCCTGGGAGATGTTTATTCCCAGGAACTTAAAGCCAGTGACTCTCTCCACCATGTCTCCTTTGCTGTATAAGGGAGCAGGTTCCTCTCTCCTCTTCCTCCTGAAGTCAACGACCAGCTCTTTTGTCTTTGATGGATTGAGTACCAGGTTGTTTTTGGTACACCAGACAGTCAGTTTTTGGACTTCATCCCTGTAGGCAGACTCGTCGTTGTTGTTTATCAGTCCCACCACAGTCGTGTCGTCCGCAAACTTAATGATCCTGTTTTCATAGTCTAGTTAAGTATCCTGTTATTCATCTTTATTCCCCATCAGCTTATCCATACAAGTTAATGAGCATTCCTAGCATAATTTTCAGTTACTGTGCTGCTAAATGCTTTTGACATTCATCTCCATGGAGTCCTGTACAAGATGAGACTGAATGCAATTTTATCAGAAATTTAATCTCCCAGTGAGAAGTATGATTTTCATGGCTTCAAAAATAGGTTTTGAATAACGATAGGTATAATATCAGAGACTTTGTACTTAGAACCAGATTAATATTCTTAGTGGCACTGTTCAGTAATAGATAAGTCTGCTATATTAGATATGATTAGCGATGAATAGTGTGAATCAAATGTAATGACCTACATAATTACTGAACTAAACCATGCTGGTATACACATGAATATAGAATTTTGTTTCAATGGACTAGAAATGTAACAATACATAAAAATAAAAAATAAAAATTCTCTTGCCGAGCTTTTCCAATCTTATTCATTGTTGTCCACAAAAGACAAAGGGCTATAGGCTTGATCACTGAAGTAGATGCAGTCTGCTATTTCTTATGGAACTATTTTCATGCAGCCCATGTAAATCTTGATATATTTTCCTTTTTCACTTTGCTTCAGTCTGCTAATTCCATCTTGTTTCCTTTTGGCAGGTATTTTTCATTCTGAGGAAAAAGCACAATCAGGTCACATTTCTTCATGTTTACCACCATGGCACAATGATTTTCAATTGGTGGGCAGGAGTAAAATATGTACCAGGGGGGCAGTGTAAGTATTCAGATAGTGCACCTTTCTGAAAAATGTGGACTTTGCACAAAATAATCAGTCATTTATGTGTAATGCCAAGTCTTGGAAGGAAAGTTGCAGTTAATTAATTAGTAGATTAGTAGATGATTAGTAGGTAAACTATAAATCCTGACCCAAAACATCACCTATCCATGTCCTTTAGAGATGTTTCCTGACCTGCTGGGTTACTCTAGCCCTTTGTGTTTTAATCAATATTCCAGCATATGCAGTTCCTTGTCCCTATATTTTGCTTTGCTTCTACACAGAACATAACCCAGTCTGACAATTTGTAGATCAAATCATCGGTGCTGTTAGACTCCCTCCTGTTACATCACCCACAGTGTGGAATGGGGTTCTCTGTTGTTATGATCAAACAAAGAAATTCACTTGAATAATGGCATCTCGCAGTACAAAAGAGGCCAGTTAGGCCATTGTTCCGTGCTAGATTTTTGAAAAAGATGAACAATTGAGCCTGATATTCTAACCCTGTCACCATTAAACTCTGCAAGTGAGTTGTCTGTATTTGCCCTATTTAAAAAATATCAATGAAATTCAATTCCATCACTCTTTTTCATCATTCAAACACTCTGTGTTTTTGAGGTCATAATGATCCTCTAAAACTATTTGTGCTCTTAACTTTATTGCCAATTTTTCATTTAATCTGTGATCACACAATGCGCATTGCAAAGGAAAAATATTTTTTATCGAAGTCCTTCATAATTTCTACTACCTTTTGTAGAGCATCCTCTCTTAGCCTTCTCTACCCCATGGAGTTCATTTGCAGTTGCTTGTGTCTCCATAAGCCGTACAATGTTACTTTTTATGAAGAACAAGAGACTGCTGTCAGCTAGAAAAAAAACAACTGCTGGAGATACATTTCTACCCGTTGCAATGGGATTGCAGCATGAGTCACATCTTCCCCCTCCTCTCCCATGCATTCTGCAGCACCCCAAGAGCCACAAAAAAGGGTTGTCCTGATGGACCCATAGGTTCTGTCAGGTAAGAGCAGGCAGAAACAATCTCCTCGTACCTCACCTCTATCCTGTCTTTTTTTGTTCAGTCTCTTCCCACCTAAATCTGGGCCACCTTGCATGCCCTGCACCAGTTTGTAATTTAAAACCAGTATGCCCTTCCACTTCCCTGTTCCCCACAGCCTCATCTTCACCATGGATGACCAGACTTTTTTTATACCTCTGTCCTTCATTAGCTCCCTGCCACAAAGTGCTGTAATTCGCCTGACAGACCTTATTCTTGCTCTAAATCACTTCTTTGTTGATTCCTCCCACTTTCTACAAATCAGTTGTGTGCTCGTGGGCCCCTAGTATGCCTGTCTTTTTGTTGCTTATCTAGTCCATGGTCCAAATCCACAATGGCATAGCTCTCCAATTCTATCTCTGCTACATCAGTGACTGCATTGGTGCTGTTTCCTGCACTTGTTTGGAACCCGTCAATTTTATCCACTTTGCAACAGATTTCCACCCCCCCCCCCCCCCCCCAACTACATTGACACCTCCTCCTAACTATTATCTTGGCTGAATGCCATTCCTTTCTCTCGGTTTCTCCGTCTCCATTGCCTCAATCGTTTCACGGTGAGGTGTTCCATCTGAAATGTCTTCCATTTTCAGTAAACTTGCTGCCTGCTACCTGCCCCACCCCTCTCTCTCACCTCTTTTATGCTGGCGATCCTCTCTACCTTATCGGCCCTGATCCAGAGTTTTGGCCTAAACATCAACCATCCCTCTGCCTCCACAGATGAAGCTCAACCTGCTGAACCCTTCTGGTAGTTTGTGTTGCTCACTATTTATGAAGTGTTTTATTCCTGATAAGCCATGTTTGACAAGACCCTGGAGAGAATATTACCTTAAAGCGTTGTGCCTAGAATTGTCTAAAATACTCCACCTGAGCCTTAACCCATTATTTCTAAAGGTTTAGCGTGACTTGGTTACTTTTGTGTTCCGTGTGTCATGTTTAAACAATTATGTATTTAATAAACTACACTGTCACATTTGTTGACATATGCCCACCCTGCCACCCCCAGTTTGTTCTTGCATCTCTACTCTTAAATTTTAATTTCAGACTATATTGCATTTGCAATACATTAATTCTCAGTTACCCATGATAAAGTGCATCTCCCATATGTTTGTTGATTTTACAGGTGTATGTCCTCCTGAAGTCTCATACTAAGGTGTACTTTGTCAATGTTTATAATGCCCTTATCTTCAAAATGGTTGTCCTTTTGTGTATAAATGTCACCCATCGACTATTAGCTTACAAGTGAAACATAAAAGTAAATCTAAAGTCAGGTCCTGGCTGTAGAAGCCGATTAGTGCATGCTTTGTTGGAGCCAGCAACAATTTACTATTTCTTTGTTAACTACTCATTCATGTTGCTACAATCTATATGATATCAAGTGCTACTATTTTTAGAATATATCAGTGATGGTCCCGATATAGCATGAGCAGGAAGTGCGAAACTAACGCTTCTTCTCTTTCTCTCCCCAGCCCTATCCCCAACCCACCATCACACATCTCCCCCCCCGCCTATTTCCTTTGCTCCATAGATGCTGCCTCACCCACCGAGTTTCTCCAGCATTTTTGTCTACCTTCAGGAGTTTAAGGGTATTTTGCTCACAGTTAATCTGAGCTATAAAGAGGCCTTGTTAACAGTAGCAGTTGAAGCTTGGAGACAATTATTCCGTGGCAATTCCTGCCACCCTTCTCCCGTTCATTATTCCAATCATTATTCCATCTGCTACAAAGCCTCTCTTGCTTTTTCCCTGAATCTAACAGATCAGCTGGTAGAGCTATTGCCTCACTGCACCAATAACCTGGGTTCAACCCTGACTTGGGTACTGTCTGTGGGACGTTTGCATGTTCCCCTTGTGACTGCATGGATTCCTCCAGGTGCTCATGTTTTCTCCACATCCTAAAGAAGTGCAGGTTGGTTGGTTAGTTGGTAAGATAGACACAACATGCTGGAGTAACTCAGCGGGACAGGCAGCATATCTGGAGAGTAGGAATGTGTGACGTTTCGGTATGTAGGCATGGACTCAATGGGCCAAAAGGCCTGATATTGTGCTCTGTCTCTGACTTAATGATCATCCATAAATGTTTATGGGTTAGGACAAATAGGATGGTCGAATCAGTAATTCTTTACACATTGCCGTATGTTGCATCCGTTATGATTACAATGTAATGAATGTTCATTAATATTAATTGTCATCTTCAGCTTTCTTCATTGGTATGTTGAATTCCTTTGTGCATATTGTGATGTACCTGTACTATGGCATTGCTGCAATGGGACCACACATGCGCAAGTACCTGTGGTGGAAGCGTCATCTCACAATGATTCAGCTGGTATGTTGATCATTCAAAAATGTGTAGATTTAAAAATATCAGAGTGCCAGAAATCCTGACTTGGACATAAAATGGAGATGTAATAACACCTGAATATTCAACCCATCCCATGATCTTCTCTTTTGGTTATATGTCAACTCTTATATTTGGATAGACACAAAAAGCTGGAGTAACTCAGCGGGGCAGGCAGTATCTCGAGAGAAGGAATGGGTGACGTTTTGGGTCGAGACCCTTCTTCAGACTCCCTTATGTTATACCTTATATTTGGATATCTCAAAGTCTTCATTGCATCATGCATAATATGGAAAAATTATGGGACAATGGGGAGGGAGGAGAACAAAGGACAATGGGGACCTCGCATGGGGGAACCGCTGTGGGGGGATGGGGGGAGAGAGAGAATACAAGGAGGAGCCAGTGTACTTTGCAACTGTCAGCGCCGTTGGTGGTTGCTATTTGTATACATTGTGTATGCAAGCAAAGAGTTTCACTGTGCCTTGTCTCTTGTGACAATATAGTGTTGCATTCCATTCCATAATTAACTGCAGGTGTGGTGTGCACTCTAAGCTGGGCTTGGTCTTGCCGTTTCATTGTAGTGCTGACGTTGGTGCCTTCTCTTTTGTGGTAACGTTGACAATTGTAGCCAAACCTGCTGCCCACACCAATGTTCTAACACAATGCCAACTTGTTCAAAGAGGGCAACTTCTAATGCATTGAGGGTGGAAGTTGTATCTATGTGATTGAATTAGAGCAAGGTCTCTTCCTGCTGTTAGCAAGTTTAAAGAACATAAATTGAGATAAATGTGGAAAATAAAATTTGCTGACTCTACATAAGTTCACAACACATTGGAGCAGAATTAGGCTATTTGGCCCATTAACTGTTCAACCTGTTAATATTTTTCCCTTTCAAACCCATCCTTCTCCCCCTCCCTATAACCTTTGACACCACTTCTAATCAAGAACCTATCAATCTTTACTTTAGAAATACCCAATATTTTGGCCTCCACTAATTCCACAGATTTCCCACCCTTTGGCTAAAGAAATTCTTCCTCATCTCCATTCTCAAGGTATTCCTTTTATTCTGAAGCTGTGACCCTAAACTCTCCCACTGCTGGAAGCATCCTCTCCACATCTACTCTAACTAGGTCTTTTATTATGCAGTAGGTATCAATGAAATCGCCCCATATCTTTCTAAACTCTAGCGAGTACCGGCCAAGAGCTATCCTCGTTTGTTAACATCTACAAAGCTATGGTCTCCTCACTGGAAGACACACAGTGGAACAATTATTGGACTTGCTAATGAATAAAACGGGGGAAAGAATTAAACTGTGTTGTAGGACTTTTGCTATGCACTCTCTCCATCTGTGCATGAGGGAAAGAAGAGATAGAAACATAGAAAATAGGTGCAGGAGTAGGCCATTCGGCCCTTCGAGCCTGCACTGCCATTCGATATGATCATGGCTGATCATCCAACTCAGTATCCCATCCCTGCCCTCTCCATACCCCTTGATCCCTTTAGCCACAAGGGCCACATCTAACTCCCTCTTAAATATAGCCAATGAACTGGCCTCAACTACCTTCTGTGGCCGAGAATTCCACAGATTCACCACTCTCTGTGTAAAAAATGATTTTCTCATCTCGGTCCTAAAAGACTTCCCTCTTATCCTTAAACTGTGACCCCTAGTTCTGGACTTCCCCAACATCGGGAATAATCTTCCTGCATCTAGCCTGTCCAACCCCTTAAGAATTTTGTACGTTTCTATAAGATCCCCCCTCAATCTTCTAAATTCTAGCGTGTACAAGCCGAGTCTATCCAGTCTTTCTTCATATGAAAGTCCTGCCATCCCAGGAATCAGTCTGGTGAACCTTCTCTGTACTCCCTCTATGGCAAGAATGTCTTTCCTCAGATTAGGAGACCAAAACTGTGCGCAATACTCCAGATGTGTGGTCTCACCAAAACCCTGTACAACTGCAGTAATAATAATAATAATGGATGGGATTTATATAGCGCCTTTCTAGATACTCAAGGCGCTTTACATCGCATTATTCATTCACTCCTCAGCCCTGCTCTTATACTCAAATCCTTTTGCTATGAATGCTAACATACCATTTGCTTTATTCACTGCCTGCTGCACCTGCATTCCTACTTTCAATGACTGGTGTACTATGACACCAAGGTCTCGTTGCCTCCCCTTTTCCTAATCGGCCACCATTCAGATAATAGTCTACCTTCCTGTTTTTGCCACCAAAGTGGATAACCTCACATTTATCCACATTATACTGCATCTGCCATGCATTTGCCCACTCACCCAACCTATCCAAGTCACCTTGCAGCTTCCTAGCATCCTCCTCACAGCTAACACTGCCCCCCAGCTTCGTGTCATCCGCAAACTTGGAGATGTTGCATTCAATTCCCTCATCCAGATCATTAATATATATTGTAAATAGCTGGGGTCCCATCACTGAGCCTTGCGGTACCCCACTAGTCACTGCCTGCCATTGTGAAAAGGACCCGTTTACTCCTACTCTTTGCTTCCTGTCTGCCAGCCAGTTCTCTATCCACATCAATACTGAACCCCCAATACCGTGTTCTTTACGTTTGTATACTAATCTCTTATGTGGGACCTTGTCAAAAGCCTTCCGAAAGTCCAGATATAACACATCCACTGGTTCTCCCTTATCCACTCTACTAGTTACATCCTCGAAAAATTCTATAAGATTCGTCAGACATGATTCACCTTTCATAAATCCATGCTGACTTTGTCCAATGAATTCACCACTTTCCAAATGTGCTGCTATCCCATCTTTAATAACTGACTCCAGAATTTTCCCCACCACCGATGTTAGACTAACTGGTCTGTAATTCCCCGTTTTCCCTCTCCCTCCCTTTTAAAAAAGTGGGGTTACATTAGCTACCCTCCAGTCCTCAGGAACTACTCCAGAATCTAAAGAGTTTTGAAAAATTATCACTAATGCATCCACTATTTCTGCGGCTACTTCCTTAAGTACTCTGGGATGCAACTTATCTGGCCCTGGGGATTTATCGGCCTTTAATCCATTCAATTTACCTAACACCACTTCCCGGCTAACCTGGATTTCACTCAGTTCTTCCATCACATTTAACCCCAGGTCCCTTGCTATTTCCGGCAGATTATTTATGTCTTCCTTAGTGAAGACAGAACCAAAGTAGTTATTCAATTGGTCTGCCATGTCCTTGCTCCCCATGATCAATTCGCCTGTTTCTGACTGCAAGGGACCTACATTTGTTTTAACTAATCTTTTCCTCTTCACATATCTATAAAAACCTTTGCAGTCAGTTTTTATGTTCCCTGCCAGTTTTCTTTAATAATCTATTTTCCCCATTCCTAATTAAGCCTTTTGTCCTCTGCTGGACTCTGAATTTCTCCAAGTCCTCTGGTAGGCTGCTTTTTCTGGCTAATTTGTACGCTTCATCTTTTGTTTTGATACTATCCCTGATTTCCCTTGTTATCCACGGATGCATTACCTTCCCTGATTTATTCTTTTGCCAAACTGGGATGAACAATTGTTGTAGTTCATCCATGCAGTTTTTAAATGCCTTCCATTGCATATCCACCGTCAACCCTTTGAGAATCATTTGCCAGTCTATCTTGGCTAATTCACATCTCGTACCCTCAAAGTCACCTTTCTTTAAGTTCAGGACCCTTGTTTCTGAATTAACAATGTCACTCTCCATCCTAATGAAGAACTCAACCATATTATGATCACTCTTGCCCAAGGGGTCACGCACAACAAGACTGCTAACTAACCCTTCCTCATTACTCAATACCCAGTCTAGAATAGCCTGCTCGCTCGTTGGTTCCTCAACATGTATGTTTAGAAAACTATCCCGCATACATTCCAAGAAATCCTCTTCCTCAGCACCCCTGCCAATTTGATTCACCCAATCTATATGTAGATTGAAGTCACCCATTATAATTGTTTTACCTTTGTTGCACGCATTTCTAATTTCCTGTTTGATGCCATCCCCAACTCCACTACTACTGTTAGGTGGCCTGTACACAACTCCCACTAGCGTTTTCTGCCCCTTAGTGTTTCGCAGCTCTACCCATATTGATTCCACATCCTCCAAGCTAATGTCCTTCCTTTCTATTACGTTAATCTCTCTAACCAGCAAAGCTACCCCGCCTCCTTTTCCTTTCTGTCTATCCCTCCTGAATATTGAATATCCCTGGATGTTCAGCTCCCAGCCTTGGTCACCCTGGAGCCATGTCTCCGTGATCCCAACTATATCATATTCATTAATAACTATCTGCACATTCAACTCATCCACCTTATTTCGAATGCTCCTTGCATTAAGATACAAAGCCTTCAGGCGTGTCTTTACAACACTCTTACCCCTTATACAATTATGTTGAAAAGCGGCCCTTTTTGATTTTTGCCCTGGATTTGTCTGCCTGCCACTTTTACTTTTCACCTTGCTACCTATTGCTTCTACCCTCATTTTACACCCCTCTGCCTCTCTGCTCTTGCACCCATCCCCCTGCCACATTAGTTTAAATCCTCCCCGACAGCACTAGCAAACACTCCCCCAAGGACATTGGTTCCATTCCAGCCCAGGTGCAGACCGTCCTGTTTGTACTGGTCCCACCTCCCCCAGAACTGGTTCCAATGCCCTAGAAATTTGAATCCCTCCCCCTTGCACCATTTTTCAAGCCACGTATTCATCTGCAATATCCTCCTATTTCTACTCTGACTAGCCCGTGGCACTGGTAGTAATCCAGAGATTATTACCTTTGAGGTCCTACTTTTAAGTTTATCTCCTAGCTCCCAAATTCACCTTGTAGGACCTCATCCCTTTTTTTACCTATATCGTTGGTGCCAATATGCACCACGACAACTGGCTGTTCACCCTCCACCTCCAGAATGTTCTGCAGCCGTTCAGTGACATCCCTGACCCTTGCACCAGGGTGGCAACATACCATCCTGGAGTCTCGTTTACGGCCACAGAAACGCCTATCTATTCCCCTTACAATTGAATCCCCTATTACTATTGCCCTTCCACTCTTTTTTCTCCCCTCCTGTGCTGCAGAGCCACCCATGGTGCCATGAACTTGGCTGCTGCTGCCTTCTCCTGATGAGCCATCTTCCCCAACAGTATCCAAAATGGTATACCTGTTTAGGAGGGAGATGACCGCAGGGGACTCCTGCACTACCTGCCTACTGCTATGCTGGCTATTGGCCACCCGTTCCCTTTCTGTCCTCTTACCTTTTACCTACGGTGTGACCAACTCACTCTACGTGCTATTCACGACTTTCTCAGCATCGTGAATGCTCCAGTATGAATCCAACCGCAGCTCCAATCGTTCAATGCGGTCTGCCAGGAGTTGCAGTTGGACACACTTGCTGCAAACGTAGTCACCAGGGACACTGACCATATCCCTGATCTCCCACATGTTGAAGGCTGAGCAAACCACGGGGCCAATCTCCACTGACATAGTTTACTCCCAAATTAAATCAACTCCCTCACACTATAAAAATCTTTATCCTTTAAACTGCACCTTTACTAATAAATACTGTACCCTTAACTCACAGAACCCTTAACCCACAGAACCCTTAACCCACAGAACCCTTAACCCACAGAACCCTTAACCCACAGAACCCTTAACTCTCAGAACCCTTAACTCTCAGAACACCTTAACTCTCAGAACCCTTAACTCTCAGAACCCTTAACTCTCAGAACCCTTAACTCACAGAACCCTTAACTCTCAGAACCCTTAACCCACAGAACCCTTAACTCTCAGAACCCTTAACTCTCAGAACCCTTAACTCTCAGAACCCTTAACTCTCCGAACCCTTAACCCTCAGAACCCTTAACCCACAGAACCCTTAACTCTCAGAACCCTTAACTCTCAGAACCCTTAACTCTCAGAACCCTTAACTCTCAGAACCCTTAACTCTCAGAACCCTTAACTCTCAGAACCCTTAACTCACAGAACCCTTAACCTGAAAGCAGAAATGCAAACCTGGGGTTGCACCCAATCAGCTGCTTCCTCTGGTCCTCTTCCACCAATCAGAGGCTTCCACCAGACCCCTTCTCTGGAAGTGAGATGGAACGCTGCAGATTTGGTAACTCCTCCTCTCACCAACAGCTCCCCGGGCCTCTGAAAGCAAGCCCCGCGCTCGGTTTTTAACTCACCGCCCAGGTAACTCCTCCTCTCACCAACGGCTCCCTGGGCCTCTGATTGAGGACTGTCTTTAACTGGCGAACTTAAGATCATGAGGGGAATAGGCAGGGTAAACGCCCAGTCTATTATCCAGAGTAGGGTCGTCAAGAACCAGAGGACATAGGTTTACGGTGAGATGGAAAAGATTTAATAGGAACTTGAGGGGCAACCTTTTCCACACAAAGAGCAGTGGGTATATGGAATGAGCTGCCAGAGGAGGTAGTTGAACATTTAAAATAATTTTGATAGGAAAGGTTTAGAAGGATATGGGCCAAATGCAGGCAGTTGGGACTAGTGCAGATGAGGCATGTTGGTTGGCGTGGGAAAGTTGGGCCAAATGGCCTGTTTCCAGACTTTGATTTTAATGATTCGATAAATAACATGTTTCATTTTCTTTTTTAGCTCCAGTTTTATGGCATCGCTATGCACACTTCTTATAACCTCTTCACAGACTGTGCATTCCCAGACGGGTTTAACCTTTTCGTCTTCATCTACATCATCACTATAATTATTTTGTTCACCAACTTTTATTATAAATCATACATCCAGAAAAAGACAAAAACAGCATAAATCCTGCACAGACTATTAATTCTTAACTATCTGTAACAATGTCCTTGTGTCAATTGTAAATGTTCAAATTTTTTTAGTGTGTGGGTGGCGTATTAGATAAGATTTTGTATTTTAAGATCCATTCTTCATTATTGCAGAAAATAGCCTTGTTGATTATTTGCTGCTCCAGTCCGGTATATCAAAAGATATGTGTTATTTGGATTTCCTGTTTGCAAACTCACAACAACCACCTTATCACTGCTAAGCATGTTTTTTTTTTTCAAACATTTTTTACGAAAGCTAATTGGATTTTTTTGTACTCTAATGGACTGAGTCTTCCGATTCCTGAAATCGCTCTCTGCACGGTCCATAATGACTTTCCTATGCCAGCAGAAGCCTGCACATCCACATTTGCTTTGCTGCCCTTACTCAGGTACAATGCTCTCCATAATGTTTGGGAAAAAGACCCATCATTTATTTATTTGCCTCTGTACACCACAATTTGAGATTTGTAATAGAAAAAATCACATGTGGTTAAAGTGCATATTGTCAGATTTTAATAAAGGCCATTTTTATACATTTTGGGTTCACCATGTAGAAATTACAGCAGTGTTTATACATAGTCCCCCCCATTCCAGGGCACCATAATGTTTGGGACACAGCAATGTCATGTAAATGAAAGTAGTCATGTTTAGTATTTTGTTGCATATCTTTTGCATGCAATGACTGCTACTACCATCAGCAGTTGTATCATCAATGAAGATAAGTGAGTCAGTACCTTCAGCAGCCACGCACACGCCCAGGCCATAACACCCCCACCACCGTGTTTCACAGATGAGGTGTTATACTTTGGATCTTGGGCAGTTCCTTTTCTCCTCCATTCTTTGCTCTACCCATCACTCTGATATAAGTTCATCTTCATCTTATCTGTCCCCAAGAACTTTTTCCAGAACTGTGGTTTCTCTTTTGAAGTACTTCTTGGCAAGCTGTAACCTGGCCATCCTATTTTTGTGGTTAACCAGTGGTTTGCATCTTGCAGTGTAGCCTCTGCATTTCTGTTGATGAAGTCTTCTGTGGACATTGGTCATTGACATATCCACACCTGACTCCTGAAGAGTGTTTCTGCTCTGTCAGACAGGTGTTTGGGGATTTGTCTTTATTTATAGAGAGAATTCTTCTGTTATCAGCTGTAGAGGTCTTCCTTGGCCTGCCAGTCCCATTGCGATTAGTAAACTCACCAGTGCTCTCTTCTTAATGATGTTCCAGACAGTTGATTTTGGTAAGCCTAAGGTTTGGCTGATGTCCTTAACAGTTTTATTCTTGTTTCTCAGTCCCATAATGGCTTCTTTGACTTTCATTGGCACAACTTTGGTCCTCATGTTGATAAACAGCAATAAAAGTTTCCAAAGGTGATGGAAAGACTGGAGGAAAGACTAGGTGCTGAGATCTCTCTTATACCTGCTTTAAGGAGGCATTTAAACACACCTGAACAATTACAAACACCTGCAAAGTCATGTATCCCAAACATTATGGTGCCCTGAAATTGGGAGGAAATTTCTACATGGTGAAACCAAAATG
This sequence comes from Amblyraja radiata, assembly GCF_010909765.2. Lineage (NCBI taxonomy): Eukaryota > Metazoa > Chordata > Chondrichthyes > Rajiformes > Rajidae > Amblyraja > Amblyraja radiata. The sequence goes on from NC_045965.1 coordinate 46,442,370, forward strand.
TATAAAAATACCCTTTCATAAAATCTGACAATGTGCACTTTAACCACATGTGATTTTTTTTTTTTTTAATTACAAAACTCAAATTGTGGAGTACAAGGGCAAATAAATAAATGATGGGTCTTTGTCCCAAACATTATGGAGGGCACTGTGGTTGCACTGAAAAAAACTCTCACGTCTACCTTCGTAATGGCTCAAAATTAAATCATAGAAGTAGGGGGGCAGCAGAGTGAGGTAAATGAGGCATTTCATTTGGCCAACACTGAATAATTAGAATTCTGCTGCAGCTGCCAGGTGATGTATTTGGTGAATTGCACTTTTTAATGCAAATCTCAAATTCCTGTTGGTGTTCACAGATTATTTATCATTCCTGCTAAATTTCAACCCATTAATTTATCTATTAAACTAATTGTGAGTGCCCATGACTGGGAGAAAATCTTTACTGTTCCTTCCCCAAATGCACACGGATCAGTTGCAATTGTAATAGAGTTTAGCTATTAATTATCTTTTTGTGCAACTTATTTTTGTTTGTATTCTTACAGCTTTTATGTAAAGGTCTCTTCTGATGTAGTTTTGAGGAGCAAATTACAACACAAAAGCAGGTTAATGTGCAACAAGTAATTTTATTATTTATATATTTTGTCTTTATCTTTCCACAATTATCTTTGGCCAAGTTAAAAGATCACGTGCCCAAACATTGCACTGAAGAACCTTTTTTTTGCATTTGTATGGTCTTTTACTATTGAGCAAATATGCCTTTCCAATGCAAAGGAAATGTCTATAATTTCACCAGAAAACTGCCAAAATCAAAATTCTTGCTTCTCAATACCTTGCTTGAACAGATTGTTTTTGTATTGGAGCGAATGTGGTGTTTCAGGAACAGATAATGTAGACTTTAATGTTCACTTGTAGCTTTTCAAATAAGGTAACGTAGGTGGTCGGTCCATAACCAAATACATGGATCCAAGTGTGGTGAATTCTAATTTGGGTGCATGCTTGAAAACCCTTGTTGGGTTAAGCACAAGTCCCTATTGCACTGAGTTGCTTTTGTAGTAATGCTTTGAAATGTATATCTCATTGCATAGGTTTTTGAGAAGGAATGACACTGTGGTACAGAACAACCAAACAAATCATCATTTCCCCCTGAAATTATGGATGTTGCTTTGGAATTTCAATAATGGATGAATATTGAAATATCTACACACTCCTTGTTGAGTACAGTACTCAGTTCTTTTTGACTGTGGTTTTAACTGAGAATGGCATTTTCTAAAAAAACAATCAGCAGTATTCCATTCTTCATATTGTTATTAAGCAAAAGAAGTGATTATCTTGCCCAAGTGCACCTGGCCATAGAATCATTTTTTTCACTGTGGTTTAAAAAAAAAAGTGTACTGTGAAAATTCCACTTGCAGCTGATGAGGCAAGCCATAAAACTTAATGAAACTTTCAGTTAGATTCTCATTCCCAAAGTAAAAATATGTGCTCGTCATTGTGATTTGGTCTCTGCTGAGCTTTGTGTGCTCAACTTTGATAGTGTTAGTGGGCAACTTTGGTAGTAGCCAGTGGTGCCATTGCCTCCAGGACCATGATCAAAGCAAAAATTGAGATTTTCTACTGAAAATATCTTTCTTTGCCTCTCTGGATGCATCTTCAACTCTGCAATAATTTCTGTGCCACTAAAACTGGTTAAGTATTAATTCATGAACTTCCCATTATTTTAATTTGCCTTGTCAAGATCACTTCAGTTGCTACTTAGTCAAGACCTGCCAAAATCAACATTGCTGTCCTCCAGTCCAAACCACAAATTCTGTTCTCAATAAGATTACTTTTTCCATTTTTTGTAATCAGTCTGTCTGCACCTGGATCTTTCTCTCAACATTAACATGGCTTCACTAACTTCTCGCTTTAACTTTTCAGGATGGCTAAATGGTTTGTGGCTTTTCTATTATTCTCTCGTTTGTGCATGTCCAGAATTCTATTGACTTTAGTAAATCTCTTCAAGGTGTGGCCCTTCCTTGTTCCAAATTGACAGAAGGATTAGACAGGAGTCAAAAGGGAAAACAATATTTTCACCCAGTGGATAGTGGTGGGGTTGCAGAACTCGGATCCTGAAAAGTTAGTAGAAGGAGAAACCTTCTCTACATGGAAAAAGTACTTTCTAGTGCCCTTGAAGGGCAATGAACTACTGCACTGGAAGGTGGAATTAGGTCCTGTTTTTTGTTTGTTTTTTTTACCCACAGAAACACAATAAGGTGAATGGACTCCTCTGTCATAAATTCTCTGGAATGAGGCAAAGGGATAGAATTACACTTTTTGCTTTATCTTATGATCTATCAATTGGTTTTACTATTCATCCCCATCAATTAAAGCTGGAAAATATGTTTCTGTCACCTCACTGCTGCAAATTCCTGCATAATGTTTACTTTTCCCAACTAAATTTTTTGTAAAAGGTGGCAATATGGGGAGAATCAGCCAAAGTTCCTGCTCATGGCTTCTATTTCTAGCAAGTGACCAGTGGAGAGGACTGTGTAAATACCAAGTAAGAATGAGGTTGAAATGGACTCTGGCACTTGTCTCTTCCCAATTGTTAAATACCTCCAACATGTTTGGATGACAATCAGATGCAAGTTTGGTGAAATATGAGCAAGCAACCAATGACTTCCTCAAAAGAAAGGAATGATTCAAAATTGTTTAAAAACCCAGTTATGATCCATCTTCCTCTCAAAAGGACCTCTTGTAGCCTTTGTCCAAAGACACTTTAAAGATCAGCAAGGATTGGTGTATTGTAGAAAGGAACTGCAGATGCTGGTTTAAACTGAACATGGTCACAAAATGCTGGAGTATCTCAGCGGGACAGGCAGCATCACTGGAGAAAAGGAATGGGTGATGTTTCGGGACATGAAGGGTCCCGACCCGAAACGTCACCCATTCCTTCTATCCAGAGATGCTGCCTGTCCTGTTGAGTTACTTCAGCATTTTGTGTCGATTAAAGATCGGTGTGTGTTGTTCACAGAGTGAAACAGAGTGAAACTCAAGGAATAATGGGATAGGGTGCAAGGAGGTATTTATTTAAATGAAATTTAGATGACTAAATGCAAAGTGGTCTGTCTAGTTTTATGCCTTGGATTTTGCTTATGAAAGGTCTTCACAAGCCTTGACATTTTTATGTAGCAAGTAAAGCATCACCCTTTCAATGTACGTGCCTTGTAACAACTAGGCATTTGCAAATTTATTTCATGGAATTTAAACTAGTTGGTTGAAGGGACATGAGGAGAATATTTTTCATGCAGTGAATGACAGAGGTCTGGAACATTACATGAGTGGGTGGCGGAGACAGAGACCCCAACACCTGCTCAGTCCATTTCAGTACAACTCATAGCTCTTTAAGTGGTGGAGGATGAGAGATCAAGTAGAGCTGTTTTTTATTGACAGGCACAGATCTCATTCAGTGTTGTAATTTTTTTATGGTTCTGCTTTGATCATTCACTGGACCTTATTTGCATAAAACTTGATAGATAGATAGATACATAGACAATAGGTGCAGGAGTAGGCCATTCGGCCCTTCGAACCAGCACCACCATTCAATGTGATCATGGCTGATCATCCACAGTCAGTACCACGTTCCTGCCTTCCCCCCCATAACCCTTGATTCCGCTTGCCCTAAGAGTGCTATCTAACTCTCTTTTGAATACATCCTGTGAATTTGCCTCCACAGCCTTCTGAGGCAGAGAATTCCACAAATTCACAGCTCTCTGTGTGGAAAAAGTTTTTCCTCATCTTAGTTCTAAATGGCCTACCCCTTATTCTTAAACTGTGGCCCTGGTTCTGGATTCCCCCAACATTGGGAACATGTTTCCTGCATCTAGCATGTCCAATCCTGTAATAATTTAAATGTTTCTATAAAATCTCCTCTCATCCTTCTAATTTCCAGTGAAAACAAGCCCATTCTTTCATCATATGACAGTTCTGCCACCCTGGGAATTTACCTCGTGGACCTATGCTGCACTTTCTCAATAGCAAGAATGCCTTTCCTCAAATTAGCTGGAAAGCCACAAAACCCAGCAACATGCCGAGTTCACAAATGAAGACCACTGCTAAAATGAAGGACCCAATTACAGTAGCTTTTAAACAGATTTATGCAACAAAATTAAAAGAGCAATTTTTTAAAACCTGTCATATATATATATATATATATATATATATATATATACTGACCTTATCACCGTTTGCAGCATTGTTAAAAATCTTATTTAAATTTGAGCAATGGAATTTTTTTTGGATCATTACCATAAGATAATAACCAAGAAAATGTTATGGAATGGAAAATGAATGCTGCTCAGTTAACAATGCACTAAAGGAGTGATACACAATTGGATGCCTTATGAATGTTGTGTTATTTATTTAGGTGTTGCTCAATGCACCTTCACATTAGCCTGAAAATGCCAAACTACGAGGCTAGTCATTTTTATAAGCACTAATGTATTGTTTCATGAACCAGATATCTGGTTGAAATGTCTGTTTTCTTTTTGCTTCCATTCTGCTTTTTTTCCATTCCCCTTGCCAGTAAACACACGTAGAATAACCCGTCCTTCCGATACTGCATGCTCCTGAGGCACGATGCTGCACCAAAGCAAACTATGCATTTCATTAGCACATAATTGAGATTGTAAACTATTGTGTTTCTGCAGCACTATTTTAAGGTCACTCCTAATGAAGGATGTATTATATATTTGGCCTTGTGTAAGCTAAGAAGAATGCATTATGACCCTAACAGCCAAAGGAATCATTCACCATTTGCTTATGCTACTCAGAAATAGTATGCATTAAAGTTGGTTCTGTTTATCGTAAGGGATTATGAATGTTTATTTGAGAAGCTGAAATACTACTGAACTCTGCCAGAACTTGGAGCAAGGCCTGGAATCCCTGGTGAGATAACCGAGTTATAATCCTGTGTTTAGCATATGTATTATGTTAGTCTGGATCTGTTGTACAGCATGATACATCTGCAATAGGTCAAGAATTTGACGCTTAGCAATAGATAAGTGATGCCTTGAATTTGTAATGTTTGAACAGCATCGAGCTTGGTATATCCAAGAACTTTTATGAATGTCTATTACAAATCCTCCAGACATATTCTGTTGAATGAGCAAAAATATTGAAACCAGTTATTTTTAAAAATATAATTTCACCAAAATGTAACAATATTGTGAGATGCATCAGAATCTAATAATTGTATGAAGTACTTGTTAACTTCAAAGGTTGCACTTGAAGATTTTTTTTTTTTTAAATACTGATCATGTTAATGTTACATGGCTGGTAGCAAACCTCTTTTTTCCCCAATTTTGCCTTTACTTCTTGTGCGCTTAAGTAATATACACAAGTAAGATACCACAGTGGCCTTTCCCATTGTTATTGTAACTCCTTGGCTGGATAATATGAATGAAAAATTGAATTTAATTAGGATTTATTACTTGCCCCTTCTGTTTTTTTTAATTGTTTGGACATTTTGAATGCATCCTCATTTTATGCGATTTTTTAAAAACTCCAGTTAGATTAAGGTTTATAATTCAGTGAAAGCCTAAATATGGGTTAAATTGAAACCCTTTGTCTTTTAGGTATGTCATGCTGTTTGCTAATATTTCGCAACTGTTTTGTTTAGTGGCTTATTATGTTTCCAATTTTTTCAGTAAAAGCTAATGATTCACTCACGATTGGTCCTGTGATGCTTATGTGTGTGGTTTGATATGATGCCTTCTTATCAGCTATGTTTAGTTAATAGCTCTAATTGAGAAGTGGTGGGCTCACATTCTTATGCACAAACATTTAAGCTGGGAGTGAGAGTTGAGGAAGTGCTGCTAATAGCACTGTTTTAAATTTGAGGTTCTTTCTGCTCTCTCAACTAGTTTTGTTTAGCTTAGCTTAGAGATATAGCATGGAAACAGGCCCACTGACCTGCAATCCCCACACATTAATACTACCCTATGCACACCAGGGACAATTTTACATGTTATACAAAGCCAATTACCCTACAATCCTGGGAGGAAATCGAAGATCTCGGAGAAAACCCACGCAGGTCACGGAGAATGTACAAACTACGTACAGACAAGCACCCGTAGTCAGGATTGAACCCTGGTCTCTGGCACTGTAAGGCAGTAGCACCGTGCTGCCCGTCTGAAAAGATCTGATGGTACTGGGGAGTTATCCTCAGTGTTCCGTTTAATAAATTGTTACTTAATAAATACTTTCAAAAAAGCAATTTTTACTTTCTGGGAGGTTGCTCTGTGTAGATCAACTGCTTATATTAGAACAGTGATGACACTTCAGTAAATGCCTAAGATATAAAATATTGAGGGCATCTTATGGAGTGTAAATGTGGTTTTGTCTTAAGTAATATTCAATGTAACAGACAACAATGGTCTCTCCCATTTTATTGTAACCCTTTTCTTTATTTTCATTGTTATTTTCATTCACTTTCTGGAATTCCAACTCTCATGTAAACAAATTTGACTTAAGATGGTGGCAGCAATATTCAATACCTATACTGTCCATTAGACGCTGCAGCATTTTATTAGCATTTAGATTACTGCATGAATAATAATTGAAGCAAAAAACTGCAGATACTAGGAATCTGAAATAAAAGCGACATGCTGGACATTTTCAGCAGATCAATCAGGATCTATGAAGAGTGAAACAGTGAACATGTCAAGTCAATGAAAAAGAGGAGAAAATAGGTGTATTTTAAGTTGCAGAGAGATGTGGGAAGATTAGAGGGAATGGTTGTGAGAGCTAGAGATTGTCGAGGTATAAATGCTTCTGGTACCAGCCACTAGAGGGCATTGAGCCAGAATACAAGGGAACAGTGGGATGAGGAGCATGGTAGCTGCTGAAAACCTGAACTGAGCGTGAAACCTGGGAGTACTTGGCACAAAGCAACAGAACCTATTGAGTCACACGGCATCTGTACAGGAAAAGCGTCAAGATACTTCTTTAGACTGATGGAGTAGTGGGGCGAGGGGGGAAGCTTGATAAAAAAGAGTGAGGGTTGGGGCAAAGCCTGACTAGTGATAGGTGGAGACACCAGGAACTTCAGGTGCTAGAATCTTGAAGAAAGTGCAAAGTGCTGGAGGATCTCAGTGGGTCAAGCAGCATCTGTGGAAGGACTGAACGCGCAGTTTTGGGTTGGGACCCTTGGTGGGGTGTTGTGAGGTCTTAACTCTCTGAAGACACAAATATTCCAATTACTTACAGACAGACAATTATGCATCTAACCATAATGAAGGGTTTCGGCCCGAAACGTCGCCTATTTCCTTCGCTCCATAGATGCTGCTGCACCCGCTGAGTTTCCCCAGCAATTTTGTGATGCCTCTAACCATGTTTGATGTCCTAAGTGACGAAATAAGCTTAATATTCTTCTAACCATGTTCAATAGCTCGGCGTTCAATACCATCATCCCCTCCAAGCTGGTTACCAATCTCACGGAACTGGGTCTCTGCACATCCCTCTGTATTTGGATCCTTGATTTCCTCATCCACAGACCACAGTCTGTTCGAATTGGTGGAAATACTTCATCCCCAATAATAATCAGTAGGGGAGCACCTCAAGGCTGCGTGCTCAGCCCCCTGCTCTACTCATTCTATATGCATGACTGCGTAGCTGGACATAGTGCGAACTCCATCATCAAGTTTGCCGACGACACCACCGTTGTTGGACGAATTACAGATGGTGATGTCAGAGTATAGAAGTGAGATCGACCGATTGACCAAATGGTGCCAGCACAATAACCTGGCTCTCAATATCAGCAAAACCAAGGAACTGATTGTGGACTTTGGAAGAGGAGGATGAGGACCCACAATCCTGTTTATATCAATGGGACGATGGTGGAGAGTCAATAACTTTAAATTCCTGGGCGTGCATATTTCCGAAGATCTTTCCTGGACCCAGCACATTGATGCAATTATAAATAAAGCACATCAGCGCCTCTAGTTCCTGAAAAAATTACAGAGATTCGGTATGTCAAAGAGGATTCTCTTGAACTTCTTCAGGCCTGGTTCGGCAACTTGAACGTCCAGGAGCGGAAAAGACTGCAAAATGTTGTGACCACTGCCCAGTCCATCACCGGATCTGACCTCCCCACCATCGAAGGGATTTATCGGAGTCGCTGCCTCAAAAAGGCAGCTAACATCATCAGAGACCCACACTATCTTGGTCACACACTCATTTCACCACTGCCATCGGGAAGAAGGTACAGGTGCCTGAAAACTGTAAGATCCAGGTACTCACACACACTCACTCACTCTCCCATTATGCTGGCGGGGGACAGGGCAAGCGGGGGAGCGCGGTCTAAAAAAATTCACACGGTGCAAAGCCAAGGTGAAACAGACATGCATCGCGATGAACAGGATGGTTGTCGCTGTAAAAAGACGGCTAAAGCACAGTGTATGGTAAGGCCTTTAAAAGGTGGGGGGGGGGGAGAAGGAGTGGAGACGACTTTTAAGAAGCCAGAGATACACGGCTGTGAAGCTTGGCAGATATTTAACATTACCGGTCGGTTATCCTTGGTTCTGAAAACTACTGCTGACCTTTTTTTCCCCCCGATGAGCCAATAAAATTCATCGCTCAGCACTGGCTACAACCTACGAGAACCTTCGACCTCCTGGCAACCCATTAGACCCACGTACGGCTCAAGAATTCCTGCTACTCCATGGCGGCTTCATTCTAGTCGCCGCTAATTTTTCAACATGTTGAAAAATTCACGGCGACCATAATGAGGCTGCGAGTAGTTCCCAGAATGCGGGAACTCCTCGTGACCATTAATGCGACTCCCTGGCAACCACCCGTGAACATGTGGCGACTGCATAGCCTCCTGCAGTCGCCTAAGTGGGACAGACCCATTAGAGTTTCATAGTTCTATCTGGGACATATGACAATAAAACACTCTTGACTTTTGATGAACTAAGTGACAAAATAAGATTGCGAACCTTGATCCCTATCATAATGATGCAAAATAACAGCAGATGGTGTCTGATAATCTGGTTTGAAAAAAGCCAATTAACAGATGTTTAAGAAAGAACTGCAGATGCTGGAAAAATCGAAGGTAGACAAAAATGCTGGAGAAACTCAGTGGGTGAGGCAGCATCTATGGAGTGAAGGAATAGGTGACGTTTCGGGTCGAGACCCTTCTTCATACAGTACACCCTTTTTCTCACATTTGGCTGATGCAAGTGAGATTGTCTTGTAGTTATGTCAGTTTGCAAACTATATCTTTTGCAACTTCCTGCAGTGGCTCAATAGCTTGTGTTCTGTAGACAACTCTGTTTACAATGTTATTTTAATTCCAAAAACTAGTATACATTGGAACAGGGTCTTTTTGAAGATTTTCTTGCTTGTATCTCTACGTTTAGGTTTATTGTTGTCACGTGTACTGAGGCCTGGTGAACATTTTGTTTTGCATGCTATCCAAACAGATTATGGGTGGCGTGGTGGGAGAGTCGCTGCCTTAAGGCGCTAGGGACCTGGGTCCGATCCTGACTATGGGTCCTATCTGCATGAAGTTTGTACATTCTCCCTGTGACTGCAAGGGTTTTCTCCGGGTACTCTGGTTTCCTCCCACATTCCAAAGATGTACAGGTTTATAGGTTAATTGGCTTCTATAAATTATCCCCAGCGTGTAAGATAAAAGTAGTGTACTAGTCGCGCGGACTCGGTGGGCTGAAGGGTTTGTTTCCACTCTGTATCTCTAAAGTCTAAAAGCATAACGTTTAAAGATCAGATATACCATACATAAATACAATTAAGGCAAACTCGTACAATAGATAGAACAAAGGGAGATGATACAGAGTGCAGATTATTGTTCTCAGCATTGGAATGCATCAGCACCAGACAAAGTCTAATGTCCTTGATGAGGTAGAGGTGAATCAGACAGTACCCTAGCTTTTCAGAAGCCTGATAATGGAAAGAAAGAAGTGGTTGTGAGTCTGATGGTGTGCGCTTTCAAGCTTCTGTATCTTCTGCTGGATGGGAACAGGGAGGAAGAAGAATGACCGGAGTTTGACGTCTTTGATCACGCTGGCTGCTTTTCCGAGGTATTGTTAATTGTAGATGGAGTCAATGATGGGAAGTATGGTCTGTGAAAGACTGGGCTGCATGCACAACTCAGAAACTTCTTGTGGTCTTGGGCAAAGCTATTCCCAAACCAAGCTGTGATGCAACCAGACAGCATGCTTTCTATGATGCATCTATAGAAGTTTGTAAGAGTCACTGGAGCGATGCCAAATTTCCTCACTCTCCTCAGGATGTTTGGGTGTTGGGGTTCTGCCTGGGCTGTTGCATCAATGTGTATTGTACCTGCTATCCTTATTGATCCTGAAAGATGCCCTTCATTAGCTGGGGCATTGAGTACAAGTGTGGGAAAGCTATTATATAACTTAATGCATCATTTGTTAGGTCACAACTAAAGTATTGTGTACAGTCCTGGATCACAGATAATAGGAAGTACATTTAATTAGGTGTACGGGCGATTTACCAGTATGTTGCCTGGAATGGAGAATTTCAGTTATGTGGAGTGACTGGATAGGCTGGGATTGTCATTCTTAGAGTGGCGTAGGCTGAGGGGAGATGATAAACACAAAATAATGGAAACACCCAGCAGACCAGGCAGCATCTGCAGAAAAGAAGTGCCTCAGAACTGAGTCGTTGGCTGTGTTTCTCTTTCCATAGGCGACGTCTGGCCTGCTGGCTGTATTCAGCCTTCTCAATTTTTATTTCAGATTACTAGTATCTGCGATTTTATTTTAAGATATTGAAGCTGGGTATGGTGCAGAACCTGATTGAGATGTCCAAAATTGAGGGGGACAGGAGCGACAGTAATACACATCGCTATAGACCTGAGATGTCTAAAGCAGAAAGGCATATGTGTGTAGTCAGTGGTTCAGAATGGATCTGGAGAACAACCTTTTCACCCCGTGGGTGGTTGCAATCGGGTATGTGCCACGTAAGAGGATGATGGAGACAAGTAACATGAGTCTCTGCTTTAAAGACCAGTTCTCTGATGCATACAGTAGATGTCCTTGTAATATCTCTTTGGGTCCAGCCAGGCCTTTGGAAGCAAAAGTTCTATTTTTTCAAATTTTCTTGTGGAGTGTGCTGCAAAAGTTGGAAAAATATTCCAGCTCTAATATTGCTCATTTGATAACCAGGAAACCCTTCTTAAACAAAAACAAAATTTACTTCAACAGTTTTTAGAATAATAATAATAATAATAATAACTTTATTTATAGAGCACTTTAAAAACAACCACTGTTGCAACAAAGTGCTGTACATGACTAATCATGAACAAAAAAATTATTACAAGACAATAAAAACATTAAAAGAAAGAGTAAAAACAATAAAAAACATTAAAAACACTAAAACAGGAGCAAAGTCTCATGCAGGGTCAAAAGCCAAGGAATAGAAAAGGGTTTTAAGACTGGTTTTGAAGACGGTATCTGGATGCATACCTTTCAGTGCATGGCAACGGGACTTTAATCTGCACTGATTTAATTTTGTACTTTGGACTTTAGCATGAATTTTATTTGGTACGAAGGAACATCAAAGGCACTTGCAGAGGAACAGAACCACGACTAGTGATTCAAACGTGTGCCCAATTAACTTTCACAATTAAACCAAACGTGTTTCTTCAAAAATAAATTTAGTTGTACTTCCTCATCCAATTAGCACCTACAACAGCGGGGTGCAAAACCATTGCCTAAAAGTCCTCGGGCGATTGCAGCTGTTATTCCCTGAACCATTGGAGATTCAGATTTGCAAAGGTGCTAATGAGTTAATATGCATTTGCAATTCTTTCATCTGACACTAGATGTCACCATCTACCGTTTGTACAAGGTATCTATTAACAGTATTTTGCTTTCGACTTTGGCCCTGCCGTCTCCAGATCAGTGAAGCTCTCAACGTGCCTGTGTTTTAAATGAAGACCTCTCCTGGCCGCGCACTTCTTCGCTGCCAGGGGAATAAAAGCATTGAACTTTCTCACTGTTGAAAGTGTGTCTCCCGAAGATGCAACTTAGTTTAGGTTACTTGGCAGCTCCTTACCAGCGAAATGGAACATGTCATAAAGATAATGTAGCTTGTTTAAAAATGATGGACAATGTATGCAGCTCCACTTGAGCAATGTAGTCCGAGAGTTTCTTTTATATATTACAACAGGGCAATTGAGTTTAATTCCACTGACAGTCTGTGCCAGTGGAGTGAATCAAAGTTTAATGTTACAGGTTTACACAAGAATGCATTTACTAATGCATCAGTTGCGGGTGAATGTAAGTTTCCTGCTGGTAATTCCCATCAAGAGCCTCGATGTCAATTGATTGCAGGGCATGCCTGGCTGCTGGAAGTCACTGCTTCCACAGAGTAGGTAGAGGCATGCAGCTTTGCAACGGGGTGTGGGAGCAAACTCAAGGTCAAGTTCTTATGGGATCGCTGCATTTTAAACAATAATGAAAGAGGAAAACGTAAGCTTACCCCCTTGAACTGCACCGAGTGTGTGGGGCCATCTGAGTGACCAACCAGTGAAGGTGAGAGAAGTGCAAATGGCATGGTATATACGGGGAAACTAGAGAGCGAAGTTATTGTGCCTTTACCCACCTTTTTCCTCTCTCCTTTTTCCGATAACTATGTATCGGAAATGTTGGAGGTTGATGTGTTGGATGGAGAGGCCGGTGTGGTGAAAGGTGAGGGCCAGGGGAACTCCCATCTGGGAGTTCATAAGTTCTTGGAGCAGAATTAGGCCATTCGGCCCATCAAGTCTACTCTGCCATTCAATCATGGCTGATCTATCTTTTCCTCTCAGCCCCATTCTCCTGCCTTCTCCCCATAACCCCTGACACCCTTACCAATCAGGAGGAGCGAGAGTAGAACCAAGGTGACAGGGACGACGCAGGTAAGGAATCCATCTATTACAGAAGGGGAGAAACGACGTTTAGTAAAGAATGGGGATATCGTGGAAAGCCTCAACTTGGGAGCAGATGCGGCAGAGATGGAAGGGATGAGAGTAGGGAACACCATCTTTGCAAGAGGCACAGTTGGAGAAAGTGAAGTCTAGATAATTGTGGGAGTTGGTAGGTTTGTAGAAGATGTCAGTCAATCAAAGTTGTTTGGAACCATGAAGGGCTGAGAATAAATCAAGAGAAAGTGTTTCCAATACCTAAAGAATCAATAACTAGAGGCTACAAATTGAGCGCAAATGAACTGGAGTTGGCATGAAGGAAAATACTTTTGCTCAACAAATGGTGAGTACCAGGAAGATAAGACCTGTAGGAGTCTGACTAGATAGCTTTGAAAATAATTGAATAAATACATGGTTGAAAAGTTACAGGATTGGGGCAAAGAGCCAGGTAGTGGCTCCAACGGAATTGCTTTTCTCAGGAATCAGTGCAAATTGGATGAGCTTTCTTCGATAAAGTGAGGATAATAGAAGGCTCAAGGGAAACTGAAGAATCACACTTAGAGCTAACAACGATGAGTGTTTCAGGCAAATGGAGTGAGGAGGTGTTTAAATGTATGGGATCTGAGGTGTGGGCAAATTAGAACTAGAATTTTCTTGGTGATTGGAGACATAGTAATGGTGAAGGGGGGGGGGGGGGGGGGGGGGGGTTCTGTCTAAAATCTATAACCACTGGTGTAATGCAGGGATTAATGCTTGGAACCTTATTTGTCATATATGGAGATCTGGATGTGAATTAAGAGTGTCTGATTGACGATTTTGTTGGTAAGATGAAAATTGGTGGAGTTATGGTGAAGAGGGTTGGCTGAGGATACAGAGAGGTATAGATGTGCTTGGAAAGTTGTCCAGAAGGTCATTTAGTCATACTTCTTCTTGCGTATGGCGTGCACAGCCTAAAGTTGTAAGACAACTTGCTCTGTTTGATCTTCCATTTGCGCACGCCAGGTTGATTGCATTCGTCGAAACAGGATGGACCACGTGAAGGTTGCAATCTCCCATCCCTTAGAGTCATAGTGATACTGTGTTGAAACAGGCCCTTCGGCCCAACATGCCCACACCGGCCAACATGTCCCATCTACACTAGTCCCACCTGACAACAGTTGGTCCATATCCCTCCAAACCTGGCCTGTCCATGTACCTGTCTAAATGTTTCTTAAAGTTGGGATAGTTCCAGCCTCAACTACCACATTTGGCAGCTTGTTCCATACACCCACCACCCTTTCTGTGAAAAGGTTATCCCTTAGATTCCTATTAAATCTTTTCCCCTTCACCTTGAACCTGTGTCCTCTGGTCCTCGATTCCCCTACTCTGGGCAAGAAACTCTGTGCAACTACCTGATCTATTCCTCTCATGATTTTATACACCTCTATAAGATCACCCCTCATTCTCTTGCGCTCCAAGAAATAGAGACCCAGCCTACTCAACCTCAACTATAGCTCACACCCTCTAGTCCTGACACCATCCTCGTAAATCTTCTCTGAACCCTTTCAAGCTTGACAAGGTGATGGTTGAAATTTAATCCAACCAAATATTTGGTATGTTAGATACTGACATGACATTGGCAGTAAATGGCAAGGACCTTAAGTGTTGATATATCTTGACCTTGCAGTGCAAGTTCATAGTTCCCAGGATGGGTCAGGATTAATACAGTCAAACAGGATTAGTTTGGTCGGCATCATGGACATGTTGGTCTCATGCTGGTGCTGTGCTCTGTTTCTGAGGTGGAAGCAGATGGACGTAGTAAAGAGTATCTATTAGGGTTGAACTCATTACCAAGGAATATAGTCTGATCTGCCCGACATGAATGCCAGGCAGAATGACGGAGTCAATTGGCTTGCAGTTAATGGAGTTGTAGGTCCATGACCCAAGGATTCCATTGGATTTAAATGGGAATTTGTTCTACTTTGGGAACTTATACTATACCTGGGATCCGTGGCATCTACAAACAATGCAAAGCACCATGTTGAACTGAACAGTCCTCAATGAGAGGTCATGGAATCGGGAATTAGAAACGTAGAAATACACAGAAAAATAAAGTATGAAAAAGAGAGATGGAACTGCAGGAGCGAGCTAAGGGTAAGAGAAACAACATTGGTTTACTTTTTTTTCTTTAAAACTTTCAGCTTTAATTATTTGAGTGCATGAGACCCTCTGGCTATAAATCTAATGCAGCTAAACATTAATACATTGTTTTGCAGCTGTCTATTGAGGGCATGAATTGGCTGTACCTCAAGTTCACCCCAAGTTCACAATGCGTGGCGGAGATTTTCTTACAAGTTCTGCCTTTTTTCACGCTGGTGTGAACGGCAGAAGTTGTAATGTTTGGGACGACAGATGGCACAATGGGCTAAGTGTTCGGCTGGCAACCGGAAGGTAGCCGGTTCGAATCCCGCTTGGAGTGCATACTGTCGTTGTGTCCTTGGGCAAGACACTTCACCCACCTTTGCCTGTGTGTGAATGTGTGTGAGTGATTGGTGGTGGTCGGAGGGGCCGTAGGCGCAGATTGGCAGCCACGCTTCCGTCAGTCTGCCCCAGGGCAGCTGTGGCTACAGAAGTAGCTTACCACCACCGAGTGTGACTGAGGAGTGAATGAATAATGCGATGTAAAGCGCCTTGAGTATTAGAAAGGCGCTATATAAATCCCATCCATTATTATTATTATTATTAATCCAATTTAGTCTGTTACACCAGTGGCCACGGACCACATCATTGCTGAAGCGTGGTTTTAGCTTAATAAAATATTTGCTCATCCAATACCAGAAGTTGAATAAGCACAGTGACAAAGGAGGATTGAGAAGATGGTAACAAGGAAGTGCGAGTTGGAATCTATTCTTGAGAGCCAATATGTGACTGAGAAATGGGAGGGAGCTGAGTGAGGTTCAGTGATTGGGGATCTACAGAGCAGTGTTGTGGGAACAGGAATCACAGCTATTGCAGGTTATCCTATTATCTCCCCAGGTTACAAATATTTCTGTAATAGTTTCCCATTATTTAATATATTGTGATATTTTAACTGATTTATCCGGTGAGTGGGGAAAATAAACCCTATGGCTAAGGAACTAAGACTTTGTTTTATCTGTGATTAACTAAAACTTAATTAGAATGGTGTATTTACATCATCTCATCCTCTGGTGCACTCTTTCTTCATGGATTGCTCTTCAATGGTTTGTACATGAACAGCAAATGATATATTGGACAGATAACATTATTGCATTAGAGTCAACAATGGTTTATCTTATTTTCGCTCTGCAGTAGAAAAGACAAAATGAAATGTGTAGGAAGGAACTGCAGATGCTGGTTTAAATTGAAGATAGTCACAAAAAAACTGGCGTAACTCAGCGGAACAGGCAGCATCTCTGGAGAGAAGGAATGGGTGACGTTTCGGGTCTGAAGAAGGGTCTCGACCTGAAACATCACCCATTCCTTTTCTCCAGAGATGCTGCCTGTTCCGCTGAGTTACTCCAGCTTTTTGTGTCTATCTTCAGACAAAATGAAATGGTATTATTGGAGAATCATAGAATGGTAGAGTTATACAGCACCGAAAAAAGCCCTTCGGCCCAACCTGTTCATGCTGACCAAGCTGTTGATATGAGCTAGCCCCATTTGCCTGCTCATGGCCATTATCCCTCAATCTTTCCTATCCATGTACCTGTCTAAATGTCTTTTAAATTGTAAAAGACATTGTAACCACCTCTGCCCGTTGGTTCCTTGGGTCCCGTTTAAAATCTTTTCCTTCTTGTCTTAAACCAGCTTTTTAAATAATATTGATCATTATTTTTGTTTTCACTCCCCTTTCTAGTTTAATTTCTCACCTTAAATTGGTTTCACCCTATTTTTTGCACAAGCTGGTGTTACCAATAATGACTCGCACTCTGAATTCAGACATTGAGGCTTCTTAATATGAGTGATGCCGATGGACATTCCCCTTATTTTTCAAGTTGATTTGATTGTACTCTGTATGACGTTCCTTTTCCCATTGAGAGCCGACCAAATATCGTTACCTTGTGCAGTAAAAAAGCGCAGCCTGAGATTGCAGCAATCAGTAACTGTCTCAATTGTTTCAATGCAGATGGAAATTACAGGAATTGTGGCTAGAAAATGAACCGTTTGGCACAACAGATCTATCCTGTTGTTTATATTCTATACCAGCCTCCTCTCACCACTCTGATATTCTTATCAACATCTCCTCACATCCTTGTTGAAGTAACTTGCCTCTGAACTGAATCTCTCCCAGTCAACTAAACTAGAAATGGTGGAGAAAAGAATCAAAAGGTTGTTACTTGAACTGTAAGACTTGAATTATGAGAGGCTAGATAGGCTGGATTTTTTACCTGGAGCATAAGAGGTTGGGGGTGGAGGGGTGGAGGGGGAAGGGGGGGGTGACCTTGGAGAGGTATATAAAATCATTAAAAGACATAGACAAGTTCAGTCTTTTTCTCAAAGTAGCAGAGTCAAAAACCAGAGTGCACATATTTAAAGTGAGCTGGGAAAGATTTAAAAGAGACCCGAGGGATAATTGTTTTACATAGAGTATTGTGGATATATGGAGCGACCTGCAAGGAGAGCTATTGAGGCAAGCACAATTACGATGTATACATGATATTTGGCCAGCTGCACGAGTAGAAAGGGTTTGGAGGGATGTTGGCCCAACACAGGCAAATGGAACAAACTTAAGGAAGGCACCTTGGTCAGCATGGAGGATTTAGGCTGAAGGGCCTGTTTCTGTGCTACATCTTATGACCTCCTGGTAATTAGAATTTCTCCCAAATTTCCAACCGGATTTATTAATGACTGCGTTTTATTAATGGTTCCTCGATTTTGACAACAACAAATTGGGGGTGGGGTGGGGCTGGAATCCATCTTTACTACTTGAATATTTCATACCCAAATGATCTCTTTCAAGCAAATAATTAATGAACTAGTTTTAAATCAATATATTTTAGTGAGTCGAGACGGTAGGTTGATTTCCAAAGAACTTTATTACGAAAGTAAGGTGAAAACAACGATAATCCTGAGACAGCTAAATACAGTGCTACTACCACAAGGGTGGAGAACAGAATGAAAAGCGCGCGAAACAAACCCCTTCCCCATGGTCACGTGTCCGAGGTAGCCAACCGCAGGGTTCGACTATCCACAGTATGTGCAGGTACAATATTAACATTACCAATTCAAACTAAATTAATGCAGAAAGAGTTCTTAATATTGTAAACCATCTCAAAACCATTCATGGGACCACTCTTATCTGTATTTAAACTCGAAAAACACATGTGAGGTACCAATTAGGTTGTGAACTCACTAAATGAATGGTGTTATAGACCCTTGCCTATATATATATTTCTCTCTTTTGAAAGCTGGAATTGAATCTGTAAGCACTACACCTTCAGAGGGTGCATTCCTGATCATGACTGGGCATTGCTTAGTCAAATATATTTCTAGGCAATATAATTGGGACTAAGAACAGAATGTGTGGAATATCAGTAACTCAGTTTATTCATTCTCTGAATTGAGTAATATGTTCCCATTGAAATGACTATGCATATATTTATTCTAAAGAGTGAACAATCTGTCAAATTTCTCCCCTCCCCAAATACCTCTCACCTTCCAGAATATTCATCCAGGGCTTTGGTTTCTATTAGTTAATTAACTCCAATTACCCAAGCCAGTGACAGTACCACCACCATATATTCCTTCTGATCACTCATCTCCACATTCATCCTTAAGCTTCAATCATATGCAGTATGAATGGATGGGAAAACATATTTTTTTTAGAAGTTTGGAACCAAGAATAAAACAAAATCCTTATAAATAGCTTGTGCTGTAGATCAATTTTGTGTTCTACTCCTAATCTAGAAATTAGTAAGTGATGAGAACAGCATATGAAGCTCTTGGGTGAGGCAACAGAGCAACATTATGGAGAAACACTTAGAAATGCCACCCAAGTGCCAACCAAGGAGACATGACTGCAGTGGGGGCAGGGCACTAGTGTTGCAGGGTGGCTGTCCAAGCACAAACCTAGGGTCAGAGTGGGCTGCAGACTGAACAACTGTGAACTATTGGAAATGCACTGAGTTACTCCAGCATTTTGTGTCTATCTTCTATTTAAACCAACATCTGTAGTTCCTTCCTACACATGAACTATTGGTTATTTTTTTTGCAAATTGCAAGAAGCATCACAGTTGTTGCTGCTCTCAGAATAATGTGATTTTACCAGATCACAACCCTTGTCATCATTCCACTTTTCTACCTTGTGTGTAGGAAGGAACTGCAGATTAGGCCTACAAAAAATGCTGGGGTAACTCAGCGGGACAGGCAGCATCTCTGATCTCCAGAGATGCTGCCTGCCCGCTGAGTTACTCCAGCATTTTGTGTGCTTACTCTTGTACCTAAGTCGTGCATTTTTTAGCTCTAGTCTCAGGTGAGTCAGGGTCCAGGGTCCTCCTGCACATGGTCATCAGTGAAAATGTGTCAAGAGGAGCACACAGGAGAAATTAAACTGTAACATGATGTAGTAAACAAATTCTTCATGATGCCACCAAACTTGACCTGTCAGTGAAACACAAAGTCAGCCATTTTGGAATCAAGCAGAAAACAATAGCTATTAATCTGTGGCTGTATTACTTTACTCTGCTACTTTCAATATTGCTCGTGGGATTTCATTTAACTGTGGTTGTACCATAAACTTTGAGAGAAATGATTGTGAAATCCTTAACTGTAGTGTGAAGTTCTCGGTCAGATTAGTTGTAACTGGCCGTCTGTTCATAAGTGGAATGATGACAAGGGTTGTGATCTGGTAAAATCACATTATTCTGAGAGCAGCAACAACAAGAGCAGCCTCAAAGTAATAAGATGGCCGCCAAAACACAAAAACCTACAAAGTAATCCGCACAATTTAAAACTGCATTTTTCTTGTTTTTCTGGGGAACACAGTTTGTGTGGCTTACTTTGTAGGTTTTGTGTTTTGGGGGGCATCTTATTACTTTCAGGGCTGGGATTAGTAATGTTAACACTGCAGGATTAACAGTTGTAATATTGCTGCAAAATAAACCAGACGTCCTTTTGCAGTATGACCAGTCATGTTTCCGAGTAAACAGTTATCTGATGTTGGAATAAACAAAAGCACTCCAAACGGAGATCATACTCTATATGAACCGTATAGAGGCTTGGCTTTTAACCCCTGCACAACCTTGTTCTTAAACAACACAAACGAGAGATTCCTTGTCTTATTTTGTTTTCTCCTTTTGACCGATAATATACAATACATTCTTCCTTATTTAAAAGATTATTAACTCTCTGCAAATTGACCTTGCAAAGTGAAACCTCAATCACTCTTAATTGTCAACAAAAATGTTTTTTGTAAAAAACAAAGTTCTGTTTAAATGTGACACACTGGCATGTATTGACGCTGCAGTAGACAGTAAGTCTCTTGTGAAAATGTGATTCTAGACATTGCATATCCTTAAAAGTTTTAATAATTGCGTTCTTGGCTCTCTCCATAAATGGATCTTCGGTTCAGCTGACTTGAGAATGAGATCCTCTCATCCAATTTTCCAAAATGTAATTCAGCTCTATCCATCTTGTTAATTCACTGCAGCTTAGAGTGGAGGCTCCAGTCTCCCCATTACAGGAGCTTGGCAGTGTGTGAAGAACTCAGCCCACTCTACAGGGGCCCTGTGTCAGGAGGAAGGCCTCATTAACTGCCTTGCACCTCAAGGGCACCAACTAACCTTTACAACCATCAATAAGGGTTTTATCTCTCTCGTTCGTCAGGTGCATTAGTTGGGCCAAACCATGCAATGTGTTTTCATTAGACCAGGGTTATTTATCAAATGGGAGCAGCTTTGATGATTAATTCATCTTGCATTCATATGGCTCCTTTTTTAAAAAAAATACTTCATGTGTGCATTCATTAATGCTCCAATTGCAGATTTTCACAATTGATTCCAGTCTCTGCTTTTAGATAAGAATTGCTGTAAACAATTGAAATAATGATTCATTTTAAAGCAAAACTGGAAATATTCACCCAAAATAACATGTGCTTATTGCTAATACTTTAGTGACTGTAATATTTTTTGTTTATTTTTACCTTTAAATTTACATACCGAATATCTGTGTCATTCTCGTGCAAAAAATAACTGACTGCTCAGTTAATTATAATTTTAAACCTATTAGACAACAAGCATTCAAAATGCTGCCTTGTTTGCAATCTGTCCTCCAGTAACAGCTGATTTTATTAGTCTTGTTTCTATGTTTGCAGGATGAAGGGATTACGCCCATTGGCCAAACAATCAACCTTCAACAAAAACTGGAGGCTTCAATCAGTGAATTGGATTAATCTACAAAATGTGATTAAATCCAGTAAAGTTAGGAAATTAAAAAAAAAAACTAATTGCAAAACTGGTACATTTTAAAAACAAAAAAATCTCATATTTACCAAAAGCAACAGTGCCTGAAGGTTGTACTCTATGTAATGCAGCTAGGGTGTCGTATGGCACTGTAGAACAGTTGAATTTGTGTTTAATCTGCAGTCCACAATTCTGAATAGGATTTGCCGATTTCTAGACAAACATAATGAAAGTAAAATGCAACATTTGGACATTGGCAAAAAAATATAAAATTCCCCAATTTCACCCACTTTACAATTTCATTTTGATTTGAATTTCATTCTTAATTGTAAATGAAACAAATTTGCGCAGTCGTAATCCAGCTCCCCATGTGGAAATCCATTTAATACTGAATAGTAGGTGCAAATTGGACATGAGGTTAGTTATAAAGTTAATGCATCTGATAAATGGTTATTTTGAAGCAGTACATGAGAGGGCGCTCTTCGGTGGCTGCTGAGGGTACAGATTGCTGTTAGCAAGATTCTCTTCCTCGCCACACTTCCCCTTTCCACTTACAGTATTTCTCTCATTCCACTTCCGACTATCACTAAAGCATCCACCCATCCATTGGTTTGCACCAGTATTCTGCATGTAAGGAAGTAATACCTGGGTTAAGGTAGACATGGAAATTTCATTCAGGCACACTTTCTTTTAAACAGAAAGCTTGTACCAAACCCAAAATAAAATCTTTACATATTTATAATGGTTATCTGCATGAGTCAGACGATGACTGTCAATCAAACAATTGTAGACCTGAGGTTAGTAAAATAATGCTTAATTCATGAATTAAAAAAGAAAGATGTGCTGTTTGCATCTCATCATTATAGGCAGAGAAAAATGAATGCTTTGTAAATAGAATTTCAAGGTTATTGAAGAAGCCTCTCTGACTTGTAAACTAGATTACGAGTTGGAAAATGAGTTATAAATTTCATACATTCATTCATGCGGATAGCACAGCATCACAAGCAACCCACTGCTCAAAACATAATGCCGCTTATTGGAGCATGAAACATTATTGCTGCTAAATAAATAATACAGGTGATATATTTTATGATAAGCAAAATAAACTTTATTGAAAAGTAAATAAATAATACAGAAATGTACACGCTAATATATTTTAAAAGATACATCAAGCTGTATCATATTTAACATTAATGTGACCTTGCAGCGTGAAGAGCAATTCTTCTTTCCTCTGCATGAGTTCTTAACGCTTGGGTAGAAAGATAACTTAATGTAGTAATAAATAAATAGTTTATTGGTGTATGATGTGGGAGTGCGGGTGGAGAATCTGAAATGTGGAAGCAATGTGCTGAGTGCTGCACTGGGCACTGCAGCCTTGTGCAGTGGCATGGTTCCAGTTAACTGGTGTGAACAGCAGTGCAGATTTGTCAAGTGCTGAAGTTTGGGTTAGTTGATGCCAAATGAACAGTTTCAAGTTAATCTCGGCACAATTGTAGTGAATTTAACATGGTTTTGGCCTGCCTGATGGGTTTATTCAAGCATGAACACAACTTGTCCTGCGAGCTGTGACAACCTTGTCTTATGCAATGGACTGATGGATGCCAGGGCTTGCAAAGCAACACATGGTGAATATGCTGCATCCTCTTGCATTTCTTAATGTCATTCATGGTTCCATACTTCAAGTCTACTATATCCTCCAATTTCTTTCTGTGCCCTGCATTTCCGTGCAGTCTCTCGAAACCAAACTAAACTAAAATATAAACATAACTGAAACTGTAACTCATTAAAATGTAATCCATTCAAATACTCTTTCACAGCAGCTTAAAGTTGTGAAGTTTCTTCCATTTTGATTTCTCAAAATGTTTTGAAACCCATTTCTGACAACACCTGATTATTATTTTGAGTTATTTTATCTTCTCAACTCTGTTTGTGCCTAGATCTATGGGTCACAGTCCAACTTTACTGATGTTGTATTTGGAATGGTATTAATATTTTGTAATATACCATTGAATGTCAACGAGTAATTAGAGCACATTAAGGAGAAACAGGAGTAGATCCTTTGGTCCCTTGTACTGCTGTGCTTGACAAAGGGCATGGCTGTTTGTTTACACTTCAGTGTCACTTCCCTGAATTAACCTCATTTCCCTTGATTTCTATTGGTCTTTGGTTAATTTGCCTTTTACTTTAAGAAAATAGGTAAAATATTGGATGTATGTTTAATGATACAGATAGTTGTTGATTTATAGATGTTTGATTTGTATTAACACCATTTGATTGTTCAAGATATATGTCTTCAATTTACAAAGATTCTTTCGTTCTAATGAAAAGCAAGCCAATTCCCACTCATCATGCATTTTGTTTACTGCTTACTCCCACCTTGACTTGTCAGTGTTGTACTGTTCTGCTTCTGCACAATTTGTATTTGGAATCCACCAAAGTCTATGCTCTGCATTCTTTCAAAATGTCCTCAGAATGACCTATAATCTGAGGATTGCACCTCATCTAAACAATCATGGCAAGTGATATAGTAATGTAAACTGACTTCATATTAGCAGTAAAAAAAAAGGTGAGGGTCTGGTGGAAATCAGCTGTTTGTTAAATCTTGCAGCCTGGATCATTTTGTCTTCTTAGTTTAGAGATGCAGCGCGGAAACAGGCCCTGCGGCCCACCGAGTCTGCGCCAATCAGCGATCCCCACACATTAGCATAACTCTACACACACTAGGGACAATTTTACATTTATACCAAGCCAATTAACCTACAAACCTGTGCGTCTTTGGAGTTTGTGAGGAAACCGAAGATGTTGGCGAAAACTCACGCAGGTCACGGGGAGAGTGTACGAATTCCACACAGACAAGCACCTTTGGATCGAACCAGGTCTCTGATCCTGTAAGGTAGTAACTCTGCTGCTACTCAACCGTGCCACCCATCACTTTGTTGTTACAACCCATGGATTTGTCTCCTTCCACTACAGTTTGGCTTACTTGTGGCAGCGTTTAGGCTTACTTGTGGCAAGCACGTTCTTTGGAAGTTGAATGTCAAGGGCAAACCCCACAATTCAGAACATTTGAAAGAAGTACAATATCAAAATAATCATAACTGCATCCAGTGTCTCTTGGGATAATACAACACATGCAACAACCAACAAATGGTTTATGTAGAAATTATGGTCAAAGTACAGTGCAGAAAGTATTCAGACCCCTTCACTTTTCCCACATTTTGTTACATTACAGCTTTATTCTAAAATGGATTAAATTATTTTTTTAAATCATCAATCTACACACAATACCCCATAATACAAAAGTGAAAGCAGGTGTTTAGAATTTTTTGCAAAAGTAATTAAAGATAAATAACTGAAATATCACATTTACACAAGTATTTTGACCCTTTTCTCAGTACTGGGTTGAGGCACCTTTGGCAGCGATTACAGCCTCAAGTCTTCTTGGGTATGATGCTACAAGCTTGGCACACCTGTATTTGGGTAATTTCTCCCATTCTTATCTGCAGATCCTCTCAAGCTCTGTCAGGTTGGATGGGGAGTGTCGATGCATGGCTATTTTCAGGTCCCTCCAGAGATGTTCGATCGGGTTCAAGTCCGGGCTCTGGCTGGGCCACTCAAGGACATTCACAGACTTGTCACAAAACCATTCCTGCGTTGTCTTGGCTGTGTGCTATGGGTCGTTTTTCTGTTGGAAGGTGAACCTCCGCCCCAGTCTGAGATCCTGAACGCTCTGGAGCAGGTTTTCATCAAGGATCTCACTGTACTTTGCTCCGTTCATCTTTCCCTCGATCCTGACTAGTTTCCCAGTTCCTGCCGCTGAAAAACAACCCCACAGCATGATGCTGCCACTACCATGCTTCACCGTAGGTATGCTGTTGACCAGGTGATGAGCGGTGCCTGGTTTCTTCCCGACGTGACGATTGGCATTCAGGCCAAAGAGTTCAATCATGGTTTCATCAGACTAGAGAATCATGTTTAGGTGCCTTTTGGCAAACTGCAAGCGGGCTGTCATGGGCCTTTTACTGAGGAGTGGCTTCCATCTGGCCTCTCTACCATAAAGGCCTGATTGGTGGAGTGCTACAGATATAGTTGTCCTTCTGGTTCTCCCATCTCCACAGAGGAACTCTGGAGCTCTGTCAGAGTGACCATCGGGTTCTTGGTCACCTCCCTGAGCAAGGCTCTTCTCCCTTGATTGCTCAGTTTGGCCAGGCGGCCAGCTCTAAGAAGAGTCCTGGGGTTCCAAAATACTTCCATTTAAGAATGACGGAGGCCACTGCACTCTTTGGGACCTGCAATGCTGCAGAAATTGTTTTATACCCTTCGCCAGATCTGTGTCTCAACACAATCCTGTCTCGGAAGTTTACGGCCAATTCCATCATCTTCATGGCTTGTTTTTTTGTTCTGACGTGCACTGTCAACTGTGGAACCTTATATAGACAGGTGTGTGCCTTTCCAAATCATGTCCAATCAATTTAATTATCACTGGTGAACTCCAATCAAGTTGTAGAAACATCTCAAGGATAATCAATTGAAATCGGATGCACATAAGCTCAATTTTGAGTGCCATTGGAAAGGGTCTGAATACTTATGTAAAGGTGATATTTCAGTTATTTATTTTTAATTACTTTACAAAAATTTCTAAACACCCGTTTTCGCTTTTTTATTATGGGGTATTGTGTGTAGATTGATGATTAAAAAAAGAAATTAATCCATTTTAGAATAAGGCTGTATCGTAACAAAATGTGGGAAAAGTGAAGGGGTCTGCATACTTTCTGAATGCACTGTATATGCACAACTCTCAGAGGTCATTGAAGCTAAAAATATCTCCGAAGGCACAACAAGTTAGCAAACATATTTGATGAAGTAGTCTAGGATGAACTGCAGGAGTTATTGGAATTTCTTGAAGATCTTAGGTCTTTTAGAGTTTGAGTAACAGAGGTCACAAATGGAAATGGAAGTCACCAATGCAGTGCCATCACCTCAGCAACTAACTCTGAAGAGCCTGAAGATGCCCAGGGACATGATAGGCGACTTCCAAGAATATAATCCCAACAGGGAGTGCAGCATTAGTTGATGCATACGAGAAAATATCATGCTATAAAGAAGTTTATCAGGTGAAAAAGCTGTCACAGATTTCCATCTATACCTTCTTTAGCCTTGTTCATTGCACACCCACAGAAAAACCATCATCATCAATATCACAAACCACCAAATCATGCCAGTAGCAATCAGATATCATTCTGATTATCCAGAATGACCATCATGCCAGTACCAATGATGGGTTTGCCTCTCATCTTAGCCTCCTTCATGATGTGCAAAGCCATACCAAATATGAAATGTAAGCAATATTTAGTCAGGTACACATATTACATCACCAATGACAACATTCTCTTTGGCTTGAATCATAAGTGGTGTTGTATTAGCTTGCAAGAGAGAGATGGCACCTGGTTGAGGGGTGCCATAACAACTAATTATCATTCACTGTCAACAAGACCAAGGAACTGATCATTGACTTCAGAAAGAGGAAGTTGGGAGAGGACAAGCCAGATTTTATTTGTGGATCGGAAGTGGAGAGCGTTCACAACTTTGTAAATCTTGGATGATCTGACCTGGGCCAGCACATAGATATGATCATGAAGAAGGCACATGCCAGCACCTTTACTTTCTTGGAAGTTTAATGAGAGTCGGTATGTCTCTGACAGCTCTAACAGACTTTTACAGATGTACTGTAGAAAGTACTCTGACTAGTTACATCATGGCCTGGTACGGCAATTCCACTGCACAGGAATGCAACAGGCAGCAGAGAGTGGTAGACTCGACAAGGTCCATCACAGGCATAGCCCTACCCTCTATCAACAGCATCTACAGAAGGCACTGCCTCGAGAAGGCTGCGTCTTCCATTAATGGTCTCCGCCACCCATGCCATGCCCTCATCCCACTGCTATCATTGACCAAGAAACACAGAAGCCTGAAATCCCACACCATAAAGTTTAGAAACATCTATTTCCAAGTTCTAGTACTAACCTGCACAACCCTAATCCTACCCCAACAATGCAACACTATAGATCACCACTTGCACCACCATGAACTTTTTTGTTTCTCGAATCATGATTTTGTACTAACGTCCTTCTTTCCACATTCTTTATTTTAGAATTTTCTCTAATTTATGTATAATCGATGTATTCTTTGCTTTTGTGTGTTTGCCTGAGTCTATGGGCCTGTGATGCTGCTGCAAGCGAGATTTTTCATTGTACCCTTGCCTCATTCTACTTGTGCAAAATGACAATAAATTTGAACTCTTCTAATTTAGGTAGATGTGGAAAATATTGCTGAAAGTAGTCATTAATCAGCAACATATTTGTTAGACAGTCTTTTATAAACTTTTTGGGGAAACAAAGCACTGAACTAAATCTGGCAGTCATAATGCCAAACCAAAACATTATTTCAGACAGCCATATGTCTAAATTATTTACTTGACTGCATAACTCTGGGTGACACCCTTATAATCAGAATTCCTATTATAGGTGAATGCAATCTTTGTTACTCCCTGGGCAAATGCAAGGAAGATGCAATGCCTTTCACACAGACTGAGAAACATTAAATGCCACAGTTTTTCCATCAAACCCCATGAGGTTAGGGAGGGTTGGCACTGGGGATGTTCTTTACTTACAGACCATAAGCATTCAGGACATACTTTCCCACTCCTCGTTGCGCTCTAGTGCTTTAACCTATTATCTATAAGATTGAATTTTATTGAAAATTATATTTTTAAAATTTTTTCATTCAAGGGATGTGGGCTTTGTCGGCCAAGCCAGCATTTCATTGCCCATCTCTAATTTATTATCAACTCTTCAGTTCTCTTTAATAGAATAAGTACTCTGCTTCAACAACAAAATGTGACAAAGAAATCCAAAATCTAAAGGGCCTGTCCCACTCGGGCTACCTAATCTGCGAGTACTGGCGAGTTTGCCCTCGACTCATACTCGCAGCATGGTCGACATGAGGCCATAGGAGGTCTTCGTAACTCACCTTCATGCTCGAGAGTGGTCTCCGCGCACTCGTGGCCTCGGCTAGGTCGCGGCGTTTTTTTCAATATGTTAAAAAATGCCCGCGAGTAAAAAAAGGTAGCCATGGAAAAAATTGATACTTATTTTACTCGTAGGTTTAGTCGTAGTAGGTCGTAGTAGGTCGGCATGTTAGTCATAGGTAATCGAGGGTAGTCGAAAGTAGATGGTCTTCATCATAGTCGAAGGGAGGTCGAAAGGGATCGAAGGAGGTCATCTTTCGGTGTCCAATTTTCCCGAAGTTTGCCGTAGCTAGTGGTAGCTAGTCGAAGCTGGTCTTCAACATAGTCGAAGGAGGTCGAAGGAGGTCTTCAACATGTCAATTTTTCAAACTCTTCTAAACTCGCCAATTAGGTTGCCCAAGTGGGACAGCCCCTTAACCACCCTCTGTGCAAAGAGCATTCTTCTGACTTTTGGTTAAATAACAGTCATCTTCAATCTCTATCCTCTCAATGCCATTTCAATAACCAATAAATACATTCTAACATTTTTGCCAATCCTTCATGTATTAAGAACTCCTCGGGCAAATCACCCCGTAACTTTATCAGCTGCGGAAGAAATTCTCAAGTTTCTCCCATAATTATAAATCGTCACTCTAGGCACCATTCTAATGAATTTTCACCACCAAATATTGTGAAATGCAAAGGTGTCTTATTAGATCCCAATTCCTAAACACCTCGCCTCCCCCCTGTCAGCTACCTTAAACAGAAGCAGGATCTGTGCAACCTCAATGGAAACAGGGAGCTAGGTATTGGTCCTGTAACTCAACCTTGGCACAGAAAAGTGCTGGAATAACTCAGCAGGTCAGGCAGCATCTCCGGAGAAAAAGAATGGGTGACGTTTCAGGTCAGCACCCTTCAAATCTGAAGAAGGGTTCCGACCCAAAACATCACCCATTCTTTTTCTCCAGAGATGCTGCCTGACCCGCTGAGTTACTCCAGCACTTTGTGTCTACCTTTGGTGTAAACCAGCATCTGCAGTTCCTCTCTAATTAGGTCTCCTTTCCCCTGCTAATATCCTTGGGATGTCAATGATGCTGTATAAATTCAAGTGTGGTGACGTTGAATCTGCATGGTGCCTTTTCAATATTCATGTGTTCCAAATTGAATATCCTAAAGTTCAGGCTGTTAAAAAATAACTCTTTCACATTGACCATGAAAGGAAATATATCCCCATCCTCTTTGTTCTAATGTCCAAGATGTCCAAAAGTAAACAATGTAGACCTGTGGAAAAGAACAAGCCAGGATCCCATTGACTTACAAATTCGAAGGAGAAAATGGAGTTGGATTGGACACACCCTCAGGAAACCTGCCACCATCATCATCCGGCAAGCCCTGAAATGGAACCCCCAAGGAAAAAGGAAAATAGGTCGCCCCAGGAACAGCTGGAGAAGAAGTGTCCAGACAGAAATGTCTGAGAGTGGGCTCAACTGGGGAGATCTCGAAAGAACTGCCAACAACCGAGTGAGGTGGAGGACATTTGTCAATGGCCTATGCTCCCTAGAGGAGCAAAGGGCTTAAGAAGAAGAATTGCTTTTGAAAAGGTGGTGGTGACCTGTCTTCTTGAACCACTGTAGTCCTTGAAGTGTGGGTATGGGATGATATTTTTTTATTAGACCATTGTCTTTTTTCCCCCAAAGTGAGAGCATTATGAGCTAAACCAACACCTATTGCAGTTCTAAAATTGACCTTGAAAAGGCAATGCCTTCTTGAACTATTGCAATCTTTGTGGTAAAGGATCTCGCATATTACTTATGGTTAAGGACATCTGAATGTTTCACCCTGTTAAATGCCAACGTATTTCTATGCTTCCCAGTAAGAATTATGTTTAAATTGGGAACTACGGCGTTTTCATGCAATTGCTGCCATTGTCCTTGCAAATGATAGAACACTATGAATCTCAGTCAGGAATTTATCTAACTAGTGATATTAATTCCTAGGTATGTAGATTATTTCCACTGGAATGTAAATGTGTGTACATAATATTGTGTTTAAGATCTGGTCATTGTTTAGTTCCTTGTTCCATCTTCGTCAGCAAAACATCCCAGCAGGAAGTTGAGGCCAACGAGAGAGGCACAGTTTAACGAAGTGCTTACTTGACAGTTGTACGTTTAAAAAAGGCTTTATCTGATGTATGTGGAATTTAACAAGGAGTTTACCTGACAGATTAACAGTTTAATAAGGAGTTTACTTGACAGATGAACAGTTTAACAAGGGGTTTATCTGATGCCGCATCCAGCTCACTGCACTGAATCAAAGGTAATATTAATCTAGGAGTCAAATGGTATAATTTCCAGACAGTGATCAGTATCTGACCCCTTCCTGCACAAGGTGAGATAAATCAACTGGAAATTACCTGTGATGTGCATTCCAGTATAACATACATTTTAACTAGATTCCAAATACATGTACAAATTGTCCGTAAATCATTGACTGAGAAATATGTGGTGGAATATTAATATTTTCATAATAGGATCACCTAGTAATCTTAGGGCATTAACAGATTAAGCAAAGAGTGCTATGTTGCTAAAATATAAAGAATATTTTGCAATTGACTGCTTGCATTATTAATTTGTATTTATATTTAAGATTAATGATCAACTTATTTTACATTGACAGTAATTTCTGATTGTACATCATTTTACAGATGCCATACTTTTTTTTTTATTCAGTTGCTCCCATGACATCATCTGCACATGACAAAGCCAGCATTTCTTGTCTATCCATAATTTCCCCTGAATTAAATGGCTTCCTTGGTCCTTTCCAAAGGCAGTTTAGAGTTATCCAAATGGTAGATCTGGATTCACATGGAGGCTAGACAAATAAGATCACAGCTTTGATTTCCAGAAGAGAAGTAGTAAACCAAATGCAATTCGAATGTTTGGTGGTCCCCATTTCATTCAACGCATATTTCAACACTGCAGTGCGATTTAAACAGTGTTGGATTAAATGTTCCAAGACATTTGTCCAGTAAACTAGACATAGTGCTTTCACACTCCATATTATCACTTCATTACTAATTTTAGATAGATGACAGAATAGTGTTATCTGTCTGTGGTAGTGAGATAAAGGATCAAAGAGGTGTAGATAATCTCTTGAGTTCTGGACGTAAATCTTAAGGTCTGGGTTGAGAATCGGCTTTGCTCAATGATGCATTGAACATTTTAGGAAACTGTGCAAACATGATGAGAATCAAATGACCAAAGTGATGATAATGTTAGAGCGTCTGAAGAAGGGTCTCGACCCGAAATGTTGCCTATTTCCTTCGCTCCATAGACGCTGCCTCACCCGCTGAGTTTCTCCAGCATTTTTGTCTACCTATAATGTTAGAGACAGTGGGGTATACGATAACTTGTAGTACTTGGAAGGTAATCAAGATCTTTCACCTCAAAACCTGACCAATTTTCTTTCCATTGCACGTTCTATAATATTTGATTGAACTGCTTTGGCAGATTCGTGACAGTATGATCAAAATTGGGATATATGGCACCTCCTGCAACGTTTTAACATCATAATTTAACACAGCTTGCAAGGGCTTGATCATATCAAGTTGTAATGTTTGAAGATTATAAGAAGATTAAAAGGGGGGACTATAAACGTACCATAACCTCTCAAGTATAATACATCTTATGCTAAGCTATAGGTGGCGCCTGTTATGTTTTGAACGTGTGCATCCTGATTCAATACCAATTATTTATTTTATCTCTCATTCTGCTCCTCTCTGGATCAATGTTTCATGCTGTACTACAGTTGCAGCTGTAACTAGCAAATGATTCCCCTTTCAAAGTGTTTGATGCTGAGGCCCTCTAACTGTCCAAGGAAATAACCTGAATATTCTATATGACTCAACACTTCACTTCATTATGTATTGATGCCCTGTGGATTGGGAGGAATCTGACATTTTATGGTACAAGCTAAGAAACTATTTGTTTCTATCACAAATTGCTTAGTCAATAATTCATTTATTTGTTCTTGTAGACTGGTTAATGTTATCAAAATTGAGCTGGTTGCCTCACCTTAAGCTGCTCTGAAAGGTGTTGTTCGATCTTTTGTTTGAGTTAAGGGCCTGTCCCACTTGGGCGTCATTTGCGCGTCACGCAGACGGCGCGCGAAGATTTATTACATCCCAAAATCCTGGGGCGGCGCACGCAGCCGCGCATCACTGCCTACGTCACCACGCACCATGCGGCATCACGTGTGCGTCATGACATGCGTGTCGTGCATCGTGACGTGTAAATGATGTTATGCCCAAGTGGGGCAGGCCCTTTACTGCAGTTCATATGCATATTGTTTTTACAAAGTTATTAGGGAGGCATGTCTAGGATTTTGACTCAACAGCAATGATCATTGTCCAAGTGGCTGTGTCTGAGAGAAATCATTGAGAATTATGAACATATTTATGCTGATACACATGGTGTGTATCCGAAACAACATTGGGCAATATCTAGGCTTAGTACCAATATTAATGCAAACACCAGATACAGTATCTCTGAGCGTTGAATGGAGTTGAATATCTGAGCCATTGCCCCTTCTTAGCCTGGCCTGTTTCTGTGCTGTAAATTGAATGTAATTCTGAATTGCTAATAGATATCCTGAAACATTGAGGGTCTGTCAGAGGGTCTATTGCAATACACTTTATAGTAGTACATAATGGAGTCCTGATATGTTGATTATGAATCTTGAATAATACATTGATTACAATACTAGTTGTAAATATGACATCTACACAACACGTAACTTAAGATCATCTTTAATCCACATACAGACTTAACAGCATGTTAGTAGTCACTGCCTCCTGTCCGCTACCGAACTGCGTAGCATAGGAAGTAGGTGTTAATATAAATGATACAGTGAGGCGGGGTTAGTGATGCTAACCTATATATGATTGGTTGCATGCATAAGCCAATCTACACTAGTTGTGGACATTCTATGGTCCATCAAGGGTCCTGACCTCCCCACCACCAAAGTGAAGTGCTGCCTCAAGAAGATAGCTAATATCGCCAAACACCCAAACCACCTAGGCCAGCCAGATTCTCTTCTTGCAGCTATTATTAGGTGGTGAATCTGTGGAATTTTTGCCACAGAAGGCTGTGGAGGCAAATTCAGTGGATATATTTAAGGCAGAGATAGGTAGATTCTTGATTAGTATGGGTGTCAGAGGTTATGGGGAGAAGGCAGGAGAATGGAGGGAGAGGTAGATCCATGATTGAATGGCAGAGTAGACTTGATGGGCCGAATGGCCTAATTCTACTCCTATCACCTGATCTTACGCTAACTGGGAGGAAGATACAAAAGCCTGAGAACCATTGCCTCCAGTTTCAATAAAGCTTCTTCCTATCAACCATCAGGCTCTTGAACCAATCTGCACAACCCCACTTCATCAATAAACCATAATGGACTATGGTTGCTCTACACACTTTGGTTTCTGCAGTATCGTGGTCTGGTTTATGAGAATAACTGATAATTTATTATATATTTATTGTTATTGCATCTAATGTGCTGGAAAAGCTGTAGCAAACCAGAATTTAGTTGTTCTAATTTCTGCAATGCATATGGCTAATCAGCACTCTTAACCTCTTGATTAGCCATTCACCCTGAGACAGAGAGGGCAATAAAAAAATACTTTGTGATAGGATGTGGCCATTTAATCTTCATCCTTAATTTGCCTCAGTGTAACGGTGGAGAGCTATGGCCTTGAATTGTTGCTGCTTATCCAGATATAAGGTCTCAGTTTCAGAGATTAGTTTAGTTTAGAGATACAGCGCGGAAACAGGCCCTATGGGCGACCGAGTCTGCGTGGACCAGCGATCTCCGCACACTAACACTATCCTAGACACACTAGGGACAATTTACAATCTTTCAAAGCCAATTAGCCTACAAACATGTACGTCTTTGGAGTATGGGAGGAAACCAGAGATCCCGGAGAAAACCCACACTGGTCAAAGAGAGAACGTTCAACACCATACAGACAGCACCCGTAGTGAGGGTCGAACCCGGGTTTCTGGCCGTCCGTGCTGCTCTTGTAGTTAAGGCAGATGATTCTAGGTTGTTAACACAGCAGAACTGAAGGATCAGTAATAGATTACTAAATCAGAATGACAAGTGGACTTGAAGAGGAAGTTGTCGGTGGTGGCATTCCCAAGGACCTGCTGTTCTTCTCCTACTGAGTGGTTAGAGGTTGCGGCTTGGGAAATGCTGTCAAACTGAATTGATCGAAGGAAATGAACTTGATTAATCAAAATTGTATCATATCTACTCTAACTGGAATCCAGAAATGCTCTTTAAAAAAAAAATCAAATTGATTCCTGATAATGGGATCTTTCCTGATGAGCTTTTAGATTTTTTGAAGCCTGCTTTTCTTTTTCTCCAGGGTCTCTGATTATCTGAACTTTGATTTTTAAGAAATTAATCAAGAGATGCTTGAGGAGGCTTGCTTTAAAATTGCAATGAAATGGTAGGAAGAATTCTGAACTCTTAGCCTTAGTAATGAGTTCGAACATTTAAAAATTAATTATTTTTTCCAATCCACATCATTTTAATGTATTATGATTAACAAAATATCTCTTTTAGTGAAGCATTAATAGACAATGACCCTGACAGTTAACGGGGCAAAGTTATTTATGTAGTGAGACAGTTTTGAATTATCTTCCAACTTGACCTTTTGGAAGGGCCTACAGTTTTCCTTATTTTGAAATTAACAAAAAAGATTCTGGGAACCATGCCTCCTTCCTCCAACCTTTCCTACATTCCAAACTCAGTGTGACTTTAATCAGGATTTAGTTTGCTCCCTTTCTCTTACCACTGCAATTACGCTCCCGAGACTTCATTCTTTTGATTGCATGAACTCTTGTACCTAGAAAAGAGCATTCAATTAAAATGCATTTAATTTCCCCGCAGATTATTTTAGTGGAATTTGTTTTTGAACACCCCTTGGTCTAGCCAATGAGGTACTTCATTCTATAAAAGATATTATCCACAGTTCTCAAACTGAAAGAGGCTATTATTTATTTGATCCTAAAATGTTAGTTATGTTGACCTGTTGTTTAATTCTTACTTACAAGCCTGCAGGAAACCATGGCCATTCAGATGTGATAATGTACTTGTCTTAGTTTTTAGTCTTAGAAGAAATATACAATCCTCTAAAGCGTAAATAGCATAAATAGTGGGTTCACAGTAAGTCATTAACCCTAGTTAGAAGAGATGGTGCAATTTTTTTTACACCATCTAGCTTGTTTTGCCTGCACTCCTTGCATGAATGAACAGTTCCCTAGACTAGTCCATGTGATGGCCGAGATGCTGCTTTTGCAGTTCTCTCCATGAGCTTAGGAGAATTCATCGACAGATTCTGCAACAATACAATACAATACCTTTTATTTGTCATTTGAACCTCACATGAGGTTCAAACGAAATTTGGTTTCTGCAGCCATACAAGAAAAGAACCAAGACACACACCAACACAATGTACACAAACATCCATCACAGTGAGTCTCCTCCTCAGTGTGATGGAAGGCAAAGTCTTGTCTCTCCCCTGCTCTCCATTCTTCTCCCGAAGTCGAGGTCAACGCCCCCGGCGGGCGCTAGCAAGTCCGCGGCAACTCAAAGCCACGCCGGGTGATGTAAGGCCCTGCCCCGGGTCCCGATGTTGGAGCCCCCGATGGGCACTAGCAAGTCCGCGGCAATTTACAGCCGCGCCGGGCGATGTAAGGCCCCGCTCCAGGTCACTCTCAACCCCGCAATTCGGGCGGGAGAAGTCGCCGTTGCCGGTGCCCCGCAAAGCGGTCTCCCACCAGGGACCCGCGAGCTCCCGGTGTCACCATCCACAGTGGCATGAAATGGCTGCTCAATCCCACAGTCTCAACGAAATGTGAACCTTTTACTAGACAGATTCTAGCATTCCATTTCAGATTATCACATTCCATTTGCAACTGGCATTACCCATTACATTTTGCAACCAATTTTTATGACTTTCAAGAGATAGTGAGCATTTTTTTTTGGCTATAAGGTGAACGGTCTGAAATCATGAATTTAGTATTGAAACTGGTTAACCATGTAATTAAAGCTGTAAATTTTGAGTAAAAAAATATTTGCGATCATGATAGTTTTGATAATGACTTAAAGTTTAAAATGAACAACTTTTGGCCAAATTATGATGGAAATTACATTTTTTCTG
The DNA here is from genome assembly GCF_010909765.2 of Amblyraja radiata. NCBI lineage: Eukaryota > Metazoa > Chordata > Chondrichthyes > Rajiformes > Rajidae > Amblyraja > Amblyraja radiata. The sequence goes on from NC_045965.1 coordinate 46,478,936, forward strand.
GGCTGTAGATTTTTCAGTTGCATAATTGTTCAGATTTCGTCCACCTTTATCTTATTTGTTCTCAGTCCTTGCTTGTTCCTGTTCCTCCTTCCCCACCCACCCACTAACGCACATGCACACCTACACATGTACATACAGATAGAGGAGAGACTTGGTAACATTTTCCTGCATCCATAATATTGATGCTCAGCTCATGAGACAATGTGCAGATAATATCACACAGTTCTCTGACTTTACACTAGTGAAACAAATCTTGGACATTAGAACAAAGAGGATGGGGATATATTTCCTTTCATGGTCAATGTGAAAGAGTTGCTTTTTATCAGCCTGAACTTTAGGATATTCAATTTGGAAGACATGAATATTGAAAAGGCACCATGCAGATTCAACATCAACACACTTGAATTTATACAGCATCATTGACATCCCAAGGATTTTAGCAGGGGAAAGGAGACATAATTAGAGAGGAACTGCAGATGCTGGTTTACACCATAGAGTGTAACTGAATTACTCCACCACCATCAGGCAGCATCTCTGGAGAATAAGAATGGGTGACGTTTCGGGTTGGAACCCTTGAAGGGTGCTGACCTCAAATGTCACCCATCCTTTTTCTCTGGAGATGCTGCCTGACCTGCTGAGTTATTCCAGCACTTTTTTGTGCCAATGTTGAGTTACCGGACCAATACCTAGCTCGCAGTTTCCATTGAGGGTGCAAAGATCCTGCTTCTGTTTAAGGTAGCTGACAGAGGAGGAGGGGAGGGGAGGTGTTTTGGAATTGGGATCAAAGATGACACCTTTGCATTTCACAATATTTGGTGGTGAAAATTCATTAGAATGGTGCTTGGGGTGAGGATTTATAATTACAGGGAGAAACTTGAGAATTTCTTCCACAGCTGATAAAGTTACGGGATGACTTGCCAGAGGACTTCTTAATACATGAAGGATTGGCAAAAATGTTAGAATGTATTTATTGGTTATTGAGATGACATTGAGAGGATAGAGATTGAAGATGACTGTTATTTAACCAAAAGTCAGAAGAATGCTCTTTGCACAGAGGGTGGTTAGATTTTGGATTTCTTTGCCACATTTTGTTGTTGAAGCAGTGTCCTTATTTCCTTATTCTATTAAAGAGAACTGAAGAGTTGATTATAAAAGAACAACAATAATATTTACGAGCACCATGATCACTGTGCTCACTTAGAGAAAATGAAGATATTGGCCTGTGGTTTACGAATGAGCCCCCATAATATTATTAGCCAAGAGTCAAGTCAAGAGTGATTTATTGTCATATGTCCCAGATAGGACAATGAAATTCTTGCTTGCTGCAGCACAACAGAATATGTAAACATAATACATAACAGGAGAAAAAAAAAATCAGTGTGCACCTCTGCTTCACCTGAATTTTGGAACTCATGGGCTAGCAACTTGCACTGAAGTGTCAATTGGATGAAAGGAAGTCACTGGATCAATGCAAACACGAGTTGCACAAAGTGGGTTTGACCTTTTGGGAGCAACAATAGGCAGATGATGCTAAAGCCTGGAACATAGGCTGATGGATACCAGGCTTATCACAAAAGTTAACATCAGAGTAAATTCTGAACCACCGCGTTAAATTAGTGCAAAAAAAAATTCACCTATTTGTAGCTTGATGGTGAAATGGTTACATTGGACAATCATCATTGTGAATGAACAATCTACTGGTGAATTACATGGGATCAAAACTGCTTATGTTGGTGTAATTAGACTTTTGGAACTTGGTATCAAACTCTTACAATCATGGATGTGGGATTGCTCCCGATGTTGGGGAAGTCCAGGACAAGGGGTCACAGCTTAAGGATAAGGGGGAAATCCTTTAAAACCGAGATGAGAAGAACTTTTTTCACACAGAGAGTGGTGAATCTCTGGAACTCCCTGCCACAGAGGGTAGTCGAGGCCAGTTCATTGGCTATATTTAAGAGGGAGTTAGATGTGGCCCTTGTGGCTAAGGGGATCAGAGGGTATGGAGAGAAGGCAGGTACGGGATACTGAGTTGGATGATCAGCCATGATCATATTGAATGGCGGTGCAGGCTCGAAGGGCCGAATGGCCTACTCCTGCACCTAATTTCTATGTTTCTATGTTTCTATAAATGTTTCATCCCATGGGTTTACACTGAAAGGTTGGAGATGAAAGGTGGCATTCCCAATTCAGCATCTGGCAATCCTCTTTTACTGTTTAATTTGTCCTGGGAGTTTCAGCCATGGAAAATTGATATCAGTATCATTCCTTGCTTTAATTATGCACATGGCTTTACCTGTATAGTATCAATACTATCAATAAATAAACAAATATAGTGCAATATTCAGAATTCAGAAGTCCAAAGGACGTGCACACGTCAATAGAACTAGTTTCTTCTCTCTCCATACTCAGTAACTGTTCTTTCTTATCAGTCTTCTGTGCTTTAAATGCCAATTAATACAGTGATGAGAAGGTATGGTGACAGTTATTTTTGTGCATTTTACAGCTTAAGAACAAAATTGACAAAAAGGAACAAAAATGCCTGTAAAAGAGCAACTGGTTTGTCTGTCCAAACTTTTTGCATAGAGCGACGAGGTTCTGCAATAAAATGTTGTTGCATCCAGATTAGGGGCGGCACACTGGTGGTAGATTTGCTGCCTGACAGCGCCAAAAACCAGGGTTCAATCCTGACTAGGTGTGCTGTCTGTTCGGAGTTGGTACTTTCTTCCCGTAACCTACGTGTGTTTTCCCCGGGTGCTCTAGTTTCCTCCCACACTCCAAAGACATACACGGTTTGTAGTTTTAATTTACTTTGGTAAAGATTGTAAATTGTCCCTGGTTTGGGTGTGATTGTGCTGGTGTTCGGGGTGTAGACTAGGTGGGCTGAAGGGCCTGTTTCCATGCGCTACTTCTAAACTAAACTAAACTAAAAATTACATTCATCCCCACGAATCTATTTACTGTGTCTGATGTACCTCTACCTGAAAGCGTGAGTTCAGAAGGCCTGTAGTGATTACAGCCTTAGTCTTCTTATGAGATCATTGACAAAAGGCATTTGTTTCACAAAGGTAAGTAATTTCTCAGCTTTTCCCCAACCCCTTCTATAAATATATTCTCCGGGTCTCCGTGAATCACCCAGCTACTGTGACACAGATGGCAAATGATGACCTATTATATTCTTCCCCCTGTCAGATCTTCAGACAGTTCCAGACCTCATCCAATGAAGCATGCACAGGAGAGGGACCACTGCTGATCTGAATGCAGTGTATTAATGCACCAAACACAATGTGCACATTAGTACATTTTGCTGACAATCCTGCTGCATGTTTGGAGCAAACGGGTACACATTGCCGTCTGCAGTAAAATAGGGTTCTTAGAAACAGGACAATGCAGTCGTTTCTGAGCCAGATCATTAATACAATCTGTGCAGACCCACAGTGGGGGTGGAGAGGTTCACTGACAACTAGTGAAATGAGGGCAGTGCTAGATTAATGTCATCATTAGAAGAGGACTTTTGAGGCCACCGAGCACATGATAAGTGACAGAAGAGAGCAGATGAACCCTAGATTGTGTTAACTCTTTAATACTGGACTGTGCTAATCTCCACACACCGACCACCGTTTTGTATTCGATGTAAGAAAGCCTGTTTCAATCATGTATTTATTTCATTATTAAGAGTAGGTAACTCAAAATTGTGACATGCCTTAAGTAAGACAACAAAATAAGTTCATTCAATTCAGCTCGTCCCGATTTTGCCAACCCCCCCCCCCTCCCCCCACACGGACATATTCTTTCCAGGTGGATGTTTAAAAGCTTTTAGCTACTACTTTGGCATTGGGCTTTCTTGGTTGAGCACTTATCCTGGTGTTTTAGCACAAGTACTTTGTGTTTTAACAGTAATTCACAGTTGCTCAGGCATGTATAGTATTCAAGTTATTAAACTGTATCTACATGATTTTGCCTATATATGCATACCATCATTTTTTTAAATGAATTCAAAATCAACAAATGTTATTGTCCAGATTGGAGAAATTGTGAAGCTCTCCGGGTCTCCGCGTACAAGACCTTTAACCCAGCAGGGCAAGTTTTCATTATTCTTCTGAATTTGGAAATTGAAACGATGCAAATCTGTTACAGGAGAAAGCATTACTGATGTTTTCCCATTCCAAAATAGGCTTAAACTGATTAATCTGAGGGCAATTATAGATCAATCAGTCTAGTGGATTTAAAATCTTACAAGTAAGGGTAAGGATTTGACAATGATGCAGTAATCTCCTCCACTTTCTGCCAATTCAGTAATTTCTGTCATTTACGGAATTTGGCTCAGGCTTAAATAACTTGAAGTTCAAGCTCCAGACACAGGGAGTAAAATATACCTGGATACATTTTTTTCCAGCAGGAAGTCACATGTGATAAAATAAATACTCTAGGCTTGGTCATTGAACAGGGACAAGAGACATGTGGCTTTGAGTGTGGCAGGTATTGGAATCAACAAGATAGTATTGAGAACAAGAACCTTTAGACTTGTTTAGACTTTAGGGATATAGCACGGAAACAAGCCCGCCAGTGCACCCCACCAATTCCGTGCTGACCAGCAATCGGCCCATACACGAGCATTATCCTACACACTAGGGACATTGTAGGCCAATGAACCTACAAACCTGTACATCTTTGGAATGTGGGAGGAAACCTGAGAAAATCTGAGAAAACCTGAGAAAATCACTGGGAGAATGTAGAAACGCTGTACAGACAGTATCCATAGTCGGGATGGAACATAGTCTTTGGCGCTGTAATGTCCCTGTCCCACTTAGGAAACCTGAACGGAAACCTCTGGAGACTTTGCGCCCCACCCAAGGTTTCCGTGTGGTTCCCAGAGGTATTTGTCAGTCTCCCTACCTGCTTCCACTACCTGCAACCTCCGGCAACCACCTGCAACCTCCGGGAGCCGCACGGAAACCTTGGGTGGGGCGCATAGTCTCCAGATGTTTCCGTTCAGGTTTCCTTAAGTGGGACAGGGACATAAGGCAGCAACTCGACCGCTGTGCCACTGTGCTGCCCCTGTACTGTCCATCAAGTACAAGGGTTGTCATTAAAACCCAAGAGGACCCATAAGACCTATGGTTGCCTAAATTAAAAAGCAGAACCACCAAGGGGCGACGCAGCGGTATAGTTGCTCCCTTACAGAGACCCTGGTGCTGCCTGTATGGAGTTTGTACGTTCTCCCCGTGACCTGCGTGGGTTTCCTCTGGGTGGTCTGGTTCCCTCTCACACTCCAAAGACGTACAGCTTTGTAGGCTAATTGTAAATTGTCCCAAGTATATATAGTATAGTGTTAGTGTGCTGGGATCGCTGGTCGGCACGGATTCTAGATTATTACCAGAGCCATGCATAAATTTAGAATGTTAAAGAGAAAAAACAAACTGAAGTTATTGGGTTGTGAAGAGGTAATGATAACTAGAGGGTGACAGGGAGGGAGAGAGAAAGAGTACAAACATGAGGGTGCAACTGGAAATGGAAACAAAGTACAAGAAAAAAAGGGCAAAAAATAAATACCTTATTTGAATGCATATAGCTTTCATGACTTAATGGAACATAGATTTAAATGGGTCAAATCTAATGGTCACATTACAGCCATATTTCTGTAATGGCTAGGTCTGGGAACTAAATATTCTGGGTAGAACATAAAATGCTGGAGTAACTTAACAGGTCAGGCAGCATCTCTGGAGGACATGAGGAGGCGACATTTAGGGTCAGACTCTGAAGAAAAGTCCTGATCTGAACAGTCATCTATCCATGACCTCCAAAGATGCTTCTGGACAAGCAGAGTTACTCCAGCACTTTGTGTTCTATGCATGGTTCCAACATTTGCAGTTCCTCATGCCAAACTATTCCGGGTATTTGGAAAAAATTGCTGAAAAGGAAAAAAAAGTGGGGTAACCCAGTTAACAAAAGGTGAGATAATAGTGGTGAGAAATTATCTCGACGATCAACCAACAGAATCAGTTTGGGTAGGAATACCAAATAGCAGGGGAAAGGAATCACTGGGAGAAGTAGTTTTGAGCCCAGCTGACAATAACCACATGGTAGGATGGAGTATGAATCAAGGAATAACTGGGGTTTGTAAGAACATTACTGCAATGATCACGGTGACTTTAATCTTCATATAGATTAGACCAAAAAATTGGTAAAGGTAGCCTTGAGGATGAGTTCACGGGGTATATTTGTGACAATTTCTTAGAATAATATATTGTGGAATCAACTAGGGACCAAGCTATTTTAGATCTAGTCAAGTGTAATGTGACAGAATTAATTAATGATCTCACAGTAGTCGATCCTCTGGGATGATGAATGATGATAACATAGAATTTTATATTCAGTTTGAGAATGGGAAACATAGGTCTGAAACTAATGTCTCAAACTTAAATAAAGATAATTGAAAAGACATGAAGGGCTGGCTGAAGCAGAGTGTGAAAATAAATTAAAAGGTGAGACCGAAGATAAGTGGTGGCAGGCATTTAAGGAGACACTTCATAATTCTCAACAAAGAGTGATTCCATTGAGAAATAAAGACTACAAGAGGATGATTAATCTGTGGCTAACTAAGAAAGTTAAGGACAATTTGAATTGAACGAAAAGGCATATGATGTTGTGCAAATTCATTTTAAGATGAAAGATTGTGAGAATGTTAGAACCAGCCAAGGACGTTTTAAAAAGGGAGAACATAAGTTATGAGATTAGGCTAGCAAGAAATATTTTTTTTTTAAACAGACAGCACGAGCTCTACAAGTTTATAAGAAGGGAAAATATCTAAGGTAAACATTGATCCATAGAGGATTGGAGAATTAAAGATAGAAAATAAAGAAGTGGCAGAGACTTTAAGCAAATATTTAGTATCTTGTCACAGCAGGAGACATTAAAAACATCTCAGTAACAGCAGAAAATCCCATGGGAAAAGCAAGAGAGAACTTTAAAACAAACTTAACCACAGGGCAAACTAATGGGATAAAAGGCTGAAAACTCACCTTGACCTGATGCTCTCCATACTAGGATCTTAAGTGAAAGGGGATGCATTGGTTTGATCTTCTGAAGTTCCCTCGATTCTGGAAATAGCTCATTTGGATTGGAAAATAACACATTTTAGCTTCTATTCAAGAGAAGATGGATACAGGCAGCAGCAAACTACAGGCCAGTTGGCCTGACATATGTCAGTGGGAAAGTCCTGGAATCGATTAATAAGGAAGTAGAAATAAGAAATTTGGGAAATCCTAAAACAATCAAGCAAGTTCAACATGGTTTTATTAAAGGCAAATCCTTTTGATAAATGATGACATCTTTCAGAGTGTGCAATAGAGGCAGAGTGATGGGGAATTGGGGAGGGGGATGACGAAGACGAACTAGTAGATGTATTTGGATTTCCAAAAAGCATTTAGGAAGGTGACAAAGAAAAGCACTATGGATATTATTAGCATGGATGGAGGATTGGCTAACGAATAGAGAAAACAGGATAAATGACTTGTTTCAGTTTGGCAATCTCTCAACTATTCACAAGCCGCACTCATGATTTAAATGGATGGAGTGAGTGTAAATCCAGTGGCCATTAAAATATAGGTAGGAAAGGAGGTTGTGAAAAGGACACAAAGAGTTGCAAACGGATACAGATGGAAAAGCAAGTGGGCAAAACAATGGCAATGGAGTATAATGCGGGGAATTTTTAGGTTTTATAATTTGGTAAGAAGTTATAGAAGAGCATAAATTAAGCATTGTCCTTTATTACAAAAGGGATGGAATGTAAAAAATAAGGCAGTCTTTAATTTTCCCACTTGCAATGCTGAGACTTGAAATCATGTCTCTGGATCATTCGAAGACAAAGTGCTGGAGTAACTCGGAGGGTCAGGCAGCATCTCTGGAAGACATGGATAGATGACCTTTTGGGTCCAAAACCCTTAGTTAGTTGAGTCATTGAATTCATAGCCAATTTAACTATCGTTCCACCCTACTATTGTGGCACTAGGGTTATGGGAGTCAATGAAACTTCACAGCCAAGGTTAAAGAATCTAGGTTGTCCGGATCAGCTGTCAGCAGAGGCAGTAAGTGGCAGCTTTTAATGTTGTTAGAGGTATTAAACATTTATCGCCTGAAGTAGGCCATGATTGATGTCAAGATTGCCACAAACACCGTTTTTTGTTTGAGCATATGGAGAAGGGAGTACGTAAGTGAATAGGATTTTACATGATTGCTTGGCCTGCTGTTCACTTTCTGTCTGATTACTTTTCTGTGAAGCACTTGGGCTCTATTTGTTTCTCTATTCAATGTTCTCTAACGGGACAAGATAGTAATGCATTACTTTTGACTCTCACCGGAATTAAAGTGGATGGTGTTTAAAGTAGGTCTAGCCCCTCGGTTTGTAGATATTTGCTTTAAATGGATACAGTATAACACTAAAAGCTATTTTTTATTGAATCAGTCAGATCGGCAGAGTATTTTCTACATTAATCAGTAAAGGGGAGAATAAACATAATAGAGCAGAGTTTGGTAACTTCTGAATACTGTATAGTCAGTCTGTCATTTTACATAATACTAATTAACCTCCCTTGGGAATTGCAGCCAATTAAGTAATTTTGGAAGTAATTAAGTAATTCGTCTACTGTTGTAGATAAATGATTCAGCTAATTTGTGCACAGCAATGTCCCATTAGCAACAAGGAGATAAACCACCAGGTATTCTGCGTCGGTAATGTTGGTTGAAAGATAAATATTAGGCCTAACGCAGAGAGACTCTCCATGTTCCTTTGACTAATGTTGCAGACATCTTTGCATTCAACTGTGAGAACTGTGCTTTATTGTCCTGTTTGAAAGATGGTATCTCTGAGAGTGCAGCACTTTGTTGGTCAACAGTGTCAGCCCTCGCTGACAGGTGACTCCTGCGGTAAGGCAGCTGATTCATGTTGACCATAATTTCTTCGATTTTAGTAGATGGTATTCTCCAGTGGCGTGCGATTAATGATCGTCTAGGGTCGTTCGGGGGTCTAAGCCCAGTGTAGAAGACTCTCAAGCACTTGAAGTTTGTATCATTCTAGGAGGCCACATGAGTGGCAATGGCGCCCTGCACACAGTACACGCTGACCCTATCTGCAGTATGCACTGGCAGCGTATAGAACCAGTAGCACTGGGAATAGACTGATAACAATACCAAGGTAAAGACAGCCATGCTCTGTATTTTTTTGTAGTTCTTGTTTATATTTATTAATGAACATATTTTATGTTTTGGAAAAAGAAATGAGTGAGATGGTTTCCTCCAGGGACTTTGGTTTCCTCCCATATCACAAAAATGTGTGGGTTGGCAGATTAATTGGCCCCTATAAATTACCATTAATGTGCAGCTGATTGGTATAATTGATGGGAGTATGAAGGAGAATAACATGCAATTATTTGTAATTGGATTAATGTAAATGGATATTCAATAGTCAGAGTGGATTCAGTGAGCTGAACGGCATTTACCTGTGCCATATGACTCTATCACTCAATCTACTGTATGATTACCTCCAAGTATCTGCCAACTCCAATGGGTGAACAATTGAACGCATGACAATGTCCTCTCCCAGAATAATGTCTCTAGCACTGGTGACCAGGTCATCCTCAACCAGCTCTGGTAGGCAGGCAATATCACCCTCAATGCTATACCATACCCTGGAATCAAGTATCTACTCGTGGCGTACCACTTCAAGAGAAACAGAGAAAATACTTTGTGGACATCCTCAGAACCTCCATGGACGAGTGTAATAGCCTCACAGGTGGTGGCACAGTGGTGCAGCAATTGAATTGCTGCCTTACAGTGCCAGATACCTGGGTTTGATCCTGACTGCAAGTGCTGTCTGTACGGAGTTTGTACCTTCTCCCGCGTGGGTTTGCTCCGAGTGCTCCAGTTTCCTCCCACACTCCAAAGACATGCAGTTTTGTAGTTTCATTGGGTTCTGTAAGTGGCCCCTAGTTGTAGGATGCAAAAACTTGGCTAACATTGAACTAGTGTATGGGTGATCATTGGTTGGCATGGACTTGGTGGGCCGAAGAGCCTGTTTCCATCCTGTATCTCTAAACTAAACTCAACTCAACTCAACTCACAAACTTACAGGACTCTCTAGCCAAAGATCACTCAAAGTGGTAAAAAGACAGTCAATATTTCTGATCTCATCATGAGCATATGGCAGACAAAAGCAAAGAGCAGAAAGAGCATGCAAGTACCCAATCAACCGGCCCAGTTCCCATTGTTTCATTGAACCTCCTGCAGATCCCGCTTAGGGTTCATCAGTCATCTCAGAATCCAAGGAACTGTACTGGAAGCAGGTCATCCTCAAACCTAGGGGACTGCTTAAGGAGAAGAAGAATGTTATGGTATTGTCATCTTAGATTGTGAGTTCAACTTGCAAGCTTCGACATTATGTAGTAGCCATTTAGCTTAGTATGTTATAACTATAACCAGTTACCTTTAAATGTTATCTGCCTGTAATTATGTGGGTGGGATTTATACGTAGTCGGAAGCATATTTGCGACTGGGATTCTCGCGCAGACGCCCTAGTAGTTTTTAGTTTAGTTTGAAGAAGCATGGGGAAGAGGTCACAGCTTTTGACCATGCACAAGTTTGACTACGAATAAGATTAAAATGTACTTAAACAAGAAGTTTGGATGAATATCTTAGGTACACAAAATTGCTGGGGAAACTCAGCGGGTGCAGCAGCATCTATAGAGCGAAGGAAATAGGCGACGTTTCGGGCCGAAACCCTTCTTCAGACTGAATATCTTACTGTTTTATTACTACAATAAAGAAACTATTAATTAAGAGAAGAGTCTGAAGAAGGGTCTCGACCCGAAACATCGCCTATTTCCTACGTTCCATAGATGCGGCCTCACACGCTGAGTTTCTCCAGCATTTTTGTCTACCTATTAATTAAGAGACTGTGTTTGGAAGATTTATCTTTGGATGGCATTGAATGTCTCGTGGAGAGCGCGTGAATGCGTATCGATTATCTCCTAAACCCCTGTTTTCAATCATAGTGACTAGAGGAAAGATTCCTTGAACTATATGAAAATCTGACATTACATATTATAACCTTAAACTACAGTCTCATGCATTGAAAGACAGTCAATCGATCCATCGACTTAATATTTGGTGTAATTGTATTCACTGAATGGGGAGGTAACTCTGTACATCAAGAGTATTTTTAATGAAATTATGAAAGCAACAAACATTGTTTCTATCACTCTGAGTTGATTCTTAATAGTAATGAATTATTAAATTAATGATTCCTTCATGCTCATCTTGAAGAGAAAATGAAGAGCCTGAAGTCATGCGTAGGATGCAAAATCTGGACAAAGATTGAACTAGTCACAACTTGTTCATTTCTCCGTAAAAGAAAACGATCATTTGGCATCAGAGTAGGTGTTACAATGAATATTCAATTAGTAAAAATTGAATGATGATGTAATTGAATATGAAGTTTCAATGCATTCTAAATGAACCTGGATGAAGAAAGCAATATTCCACTGAAATTAGATTTTTCCAGTTTGCAAAGGAGCTACACAAAATAAGCAGTCTAGACTCTGAAACATTGCCATGTTCACTTATTTTTGATCATCCTCTATTTAGAAATGGCCATTTCACCTGCAACTTCATCCTGAAATATGCTATAAACATATGGCAACTTGTATGATTGCTATTTGGTTATTATTTTCTTGAAAATCTTCTAATCATTTTTAATGATCGTAATTGTGCTGCAATCAGACCTTTGTTTACTTGCTCACCTTGGTGTATAGTAGATACTGTACATGGGTATGGATTTGGGTAGCCGGCACTAGAATACTAGATGTAACCCAAAAGGACATTTGGAGGCACAAGAGGCGAAAGATGCTGGAATCTTGAGCAAAATACAGGAGGTCAGGCAGCAATTGGAGCGAGATGAACAGATGATGTTTCAGGTTGCAACTGTTCTCCAACGGAGAAGAGGATATTTGTTCATTCCTTAATCCTTAACAAGGATACACTGATCAGGTGCCCTACAAGGCTGAAAATAATATAAAATAATGGGATCTTACTAATGAGTGGCCAAATTTCTATCTAAAATATGATTAGGATATTTAAGACCCTTGCTGTCATGAACAAAATAGACAACCTGAGGGCTTCTTCCTTCACCGGATGGACCACAGCGGCCAAGGTTAGAGGCGGAGGGGTCTGCTTCGTCATCAATACTTCATTGTTCCCAGATGTAGTGGTCCGGGTGAGCTCATGCTCCCTGGACCTGGAATATCTAACTGAAGTACCGTCCATACTACCTGGTGCGGGATTCACCTCCGCTCTCCTGACAACTATCAGCATTGCTCCTGATGCTGATGCCAGGCTTGCTCTGAATGAACTGTCCTCTGCTACCAATAGCCTCGAGACAAAACACCCTGAAGCCCTGGTCATTGTAGCCGGGGACTGCAATCAAGCCAACCTCAAGAGCATTCTGCTAAAATACAATCAGCATACAACTGCGCCACATCCATAAAGGTTAAGGTTCCTCTAGTACCATCTAATCTAATACTTCAGGAGTTCCACTTTGCCAACCTATGAAAGATCCGTTTATTCCACTTTATTATGTCTGCGTAATGAATAATCTATGTATTGAACCAGTGTTACATGGTTTTGCTTATTAGAGGGTTAATTAGAAGCAAATTAAGAAGTTTCTTCTAAACATATAACATTTTGTGGAAGAAACTGAGTGTTGGTATTAGTGGTTGGAAGATCAGTCGAAGAGAACTATACATATTGAAAACCAGCTTGTGGAATAGTGTAGCGAAATAATGATTCCGCTTTGTGATTCCATCAATAGTATGATTGTTTAGGTACTCAGCGTTATGTTATGTCGGGCCTGTCAAAATACCAAAGCGACTGCATTTTAGCGCATTATTATTGCTTTTTTTTCTGGGAATGCAGGCATTAAAGTTGCAGACACAGAATGGATTTTAAGCATCAAGTTTACATGCACTCTGTGATGTGTCAAAACATAATCTTTCAGAAGAGAGCATAAGCCTATTTTGCTGTGAAAGAACGTGTTTGAAACTGTTAATCCTTGGTCAATAGCCTCAAGAGGGCTCCAATTCCATAACTGTGTCTGCCTCTGGATGCCAATGATGGGTTAGTGCTGGGCATAGAGTCGGGTTGTATGAACAATGCACAATTTGAAAGATAATCTTTCCTCAGCCAGTGTACTGTCTGCTCAATGGCAGGATATGGCAGGGAGCAATTACACAGACATTTGACTTAGACCTTGAATAATTCTGACTTCAAGGTAATGAATCTTGGATACAGTCACACACTAATATTCTCCAATTTAAAAACTGTGGCAGGGAGCCGCAATTTTGGGTTAGATCTTGTTGACCCCTCCTCAGAATGTATGCCTGTGATGCCCCTGACTCCCATCCCATCCCCAGCATCACCACAATCACTACAATTCTGCCACTTGTCAACATCTCAGTGCCCAAGGGCATGGTTTGACTAGCGATAGGCACACCAGCGGCACACCAAAGAGGCCTAGCCCCTGGAAGAGCTTTGCCAGGTGGAAAAGTCCTGTAGCAACTTTGCTGGCAGTATTTAGGTTATTTAAAAATTGTAGTAAGTAATCACAACATTGACATTTATTTCAAATTTGAAAACAAAATAAAACAAATTTGATTAAAACTTGGAGCATTTAATAAAAACATTAAAGTAAACTAATTTGACAAAGTGACTTATCTTTCCATTTGCCTCCTAAACCTCTGCCCAACAATCCTGATTAAAATCAATGGGCTCTCAGATGGTGTGACTGGTCTGCCCTGTTCCTTGTTTGCAAGCTCATCATTGCACCATGTGGCTTACTACCGCTAATTCACAGCTCTATCTCTTGGCTAACACCACAGATAAAACTTGACTAACATAGAATGCACAGACTCTGGGAATATAGCATGCATTTATGCATTTATGTGAGTTTGTTTGGGGCTGCAGAAATGCCTGCTACATCTTGCAGGTAAACTGCTCACAGTTAACTTCTGAGTTAATACGTCTCTGAGTTTAAGTTCCAGTCCCAAGATTTAGGCACAAAAATTAGACCAATGCACTAAGGTAGCTTTGAGGGAGGGCAAGATTGTTGCATATGCTGTCTTTCAGCTGAGAGGTTAAACTGACTCTCAGGTGAGCCTCAGGCAATGCCATGGCATTATTCTGAAAGGGATTAGGTTATTTATCCTGTGATATTGGACTAGTTTTTCACTCTCCATTAACACTGCCTGACTTGCTGGAGGTGTCCCGTCACTGCATTTTTGCACCTTTACACATTCCTTTGTATTTTCACACTCTAACCCTGATCTAACATTGGTTCTATTTTTCTCTCCCTAACTACTTCTACTAATCCATCAACTGGATATCCTCCACAACTCATCTCCATGGCAACCCTGAGAATATCAGAAAAATATTCTCTGTCCTATCCATCCCTTCCACACCTTCTCTGCAACTTTTGTTTGGTTTAGTTTAGTTTAGAGATACAGCATGGAAACAGGCCCTTCAGCCCACCAGGTCCGTGCCAACCAGTGATCCCCGCATATTAACACTCTCCTACACACACCTGGGACCATATTTTAGGTTTACCAAACCCATTTTCCTATATACCTGCATGTCTTTGGAGTGTGGGAGGAAACCGAAGATCTCGGAGAAAACCGACAAGGTCTCGAGGAGAACCTACAAACTCCGCACAGACAGCACCCGTCGGGATCAAACCCTGGGTCTCCGGCGCTGCAAGAACTATAAGGCAGCAACTCTACCGTTGTGCCACCGTGCCGCCCCAAGTTATTTATCGATCAACACGGATCAGGTTTTTGGGTTGTCAGACTGGAAAAAGGTACAGAAATGAGAGAGCTGAGATCATGAAATGATTTGAAAATGAATTTAAAATTTAATTTTCCTTTCCTCCTAGTTCTGACAAAATATCTTCAAACTGAAATGTTCACCCTGTTTCTCTCTCCACTGATGCTGCTTGACCAACTGAGTGTTGCCAATATTTTCAGTTTTTATTTCAGATCGCCTATAAGCTGCAAGTTTATTTTATTTGTGTTGGTGATTTCTGTTTGTGCTTTATCCAAAATGTATCACTCCATTGATATTTTTCAAATAAAATATATTAGCAGAGCTTTTCCATGGTGCTGTTAGCAGGCATTGGATGTGTACAAAGTAGTCGCCCCATTTGCAACACTATAGACCAGATTAATTAGCCGTTCTGGTGCAAGATCACCTCTGCTATCTCCGTCTCTCTCTCCACAGATGCTGTCTGATCTGCAGAGTGTCTCTGACACTTTGTGATTTTTAATTCAGATTTCCAGCATCTGCAGTTTGTGCCTTTTATTTATATTTGAATTGTTTGAGACTATTTGAAAGAAGTGTGAAAAAATTAAGTATTTTTTCTTTCTGCAGCTGATTCATTTTTGCTCCCATGCTTTGCAAACCGCAATGCACCATAAACTGATACTGCAGAATATTGCAGTTTAAAGATCATTGAGGATTTGGATCTCCTTGCGATGACAACGTGTTAATTAATTCCAAATGGAGGGAAATAGTACGAAACACTAAATTCCTGATTTAATCCCCCACAGCTCCTTTCCTTCCCCCTTTCCACAAAACTGTCATCTGAGAAGATTCCCATCACAAGTTGTCTCTTGTCAATATAGTTATTGTCTTTGGGTAGATGGGATAGGTGGGGGTGATAACAACTGATACAAAGATTCTTGAAAATACTGGGTGCCTTTCAGTAAATAGAGGAATACAGAAATATAATGTGAGTGGGTTTGTAAAACCCTGAAATAGTTACTTGATGGAAAAATCTTCAGAATATTTTAAGACCTTAGCATCTATAAATTCACCTGAAGCCTGCTAACTATCCATTGTGTGCTATAGCCAATACAATCACATCATCAAAATATTTTTTTTTGTACGGAGGAACTCCAGATGCTGGTTGACACTAAAGACAGATACAAAAAGCTGAAATAACTCAGCGGTCAGGCAGCATCTCTGGAGAAAAGGAATAGGTGGCATTTCGAATCAAGATCCTTCTTCAACCTGTGAGTCAGGGGAGAGGGAAATGAATCAATAAATGAAAGATACGCAAAAAGCATTGATGATCAAGGAAAGGTGGGGCCCACAATGGTCCATTGTTTCCGCAATAACCTACCTGACCTCCCGGTGGCTCAGCACTTCAACTCCCCCTCCCATTCCCAATCCGACCTCTCTGTCCTGGGTCTCCTCCATTGCCAGAGTGAGCAACAGCGGAAATTGGAGGAACAGCACCTCATATTCCGTCTGGGGTCCTTGCGTCCTTATGGCATCAACATTGAATTCTCCCAATTTGGCTAGCCCGTGCTGTCTCCTCCCCTTCCTTCACCCTCTAGCTGTCTCCTCCCACCCTCCCATCCGCCCGCCCTCGGGGTCCTCCTCCTCCTCCCTTTGTCCTTCTTTCTTTCCCCACCCCCCATCAGTCTGAAGAAGGGTTTCGGCCCGAAACGTCGCCTATTTCCTTCGCTCCATAGTTGCTGCTGCACCCGCTGAGTTTCCCCAGCAATTTTGTGTACCTTTGGTCCATTGTTTGCTGTGTGGAAGGTGCTAACGGGTTATACAAAGAGTGAATCTCAACAGGATGACAGGGAAACTAGTACTGTGACTAGGGTGGGGGAGGGGAGGAGAGAGAGGGGCTGGTAAGTTTACTTGAACTAAGGTAAAACAATCAATAGTCATAATGCTGCCCAAGCAAAATATGAGATGCTGTTCCTCCAGTTTGCTTTCAGCCTCACTCTGACAAATGGCAAAGGCCCAGGACAGAAAGGTCAGTATGGGAATGGGAAGGGGAGGGGGAGTTAAAGTGTTTGGCAACCAGGAGATCGCGTAGGTCAAGGTGCATTGTGTGAAAGTGTTCGAAATAATATCCCGTCCGTGTTAAGGAGCAGCCTTACGAAGCAGGAAGCTTTTACCCTTCCTCTGGGCTGTCCTTGACAATGGTGTAAGATGGATATGTTTCACTATTCCTCTGCATACTGCTCCACTCTCTAATGTTAACTCAACATTAAGATGATTATAATTGACTTCCTTGACCCTGATATCTTGGGCCCTGATGTGGGTTTCCTCAATGAATGCAAAATATTACGTTTGAAAAGACTAAAACTGGATGGTTTCCAAAGAATGGATTGAGAGACTCCTGACCTCAGGAACTCTCACAATCACAAGGTCCTTTCCCTCGACTCTATTCCTATTAATTTCACATTTACACCTCTTCATTGCAAATGGATGGAAACTCATTTGGTATTTGAGCAATGCTGAGGAATTGATGCCCACTTTGACTGAACAACTTCACGTAAGGAGGATCAATGCTTACAGTGCAAGTCTAATTTTGCTAAATAATGTCAATTTCTCAATCAATTAGTGAGAATGGTTTTGTTGTGAACTTGATTATTGTAGAACTCTGACCTATCTGATAATCCTCCTACATTTCTCATTGTAGCTACTTGTAGCTAATGGAAGATGAATTGACGACCAGATTATTCAATGAGCTTCTCGATATACAAAGAGAGAAGCTCATGAGACCACAATTTGTTTTGAATACACAATATAGTAATTTGACAAAAAATTGATTTCCTCACTATAAAACGTTAACGTAAATGTTTAGAGGTGGGTGATTTCAATTATGTTAAATTATTTTTAAAATTACTCTGGAGTTAAGAGGCAGCACACCTAACATATTTATTAAAGGCTCTTAAATTTTTTGTTAAAGTGTCTATTGAAATGAATTATAAAGAACATGGAAATTCAATAAACTGTAAACAACTAGAAATTTTAAATTAGTTGATTATCCCAGAGTTTGAAGGCAAATATCTTCTGTCACTTCATGGAATTGATTCAAAATTCATAATCTGTTCTAACAAAGAAATAGTTATATCATTTTTAATTTAAATCTAATCATTGGCGAAATATTATTTCCAGCTGATAGCTGACCTGCCTCCAGTTTAGCATCATTAGAATGTGGTATATTGAGGAATTTCTTTAGCTGCATATTCTTACGTATTACATCTATCATTATATTGTGTTGTCAATGTTTCTGACTTGTATGTTCTCTTCACTGGCTCAAACCACGGACGGAGTGGGAGAAATATGCCCTTGGTCACTATCACTGAGTACTTGGGGGAGTATCGACAGGTAGTTGCACTCACCACAAATTTGTTTCCACTGTCTTCCAACTTCACATGTGTTCAGCACCAGTGACAAAAGGCTGATTTCTCCCCCCTGCATCTCGAGAAGTTGAAAGCACTTGGGTCAATTTATGCAACAATCCCTGCCAATTTTCTGTGGCAAGCGAATATAAGCTCTGCACAGATCTATTCAGACTCTGCAGCACATAACTACATAATCTACATATTTTTACATTACAATGTAACGGCAACAATTTTTTGATTTGCAAAAACAAAATGCAAATCTGGAAATAGGTACTTGGACAAAAACTGACCGAAGAAATGAGAATTGGATTCTCTGGCGATCGTTGGTCAATTGGTGCAGGGCAATAAATTAGTCGAAATATTGTGATTCAAAGCAGGCTGAAGATAACTCCAGGAAATATGACAGGGTTAGATATTAATATGCAAGACATTGCAATTCAAAGAAAACCCACATGCACAGACCAAATATGCTGGAGGTGGTTCAGAGTATTGGAGCAACAGGGCAAGGAGCAAAGGCTTGAAACAGGCAGACAACAGGCAGCAAACCAGCTACAGTCAGCCAGCAATAAAGTCAACAGTCAGTCTGCCACCAGTGTTGAGTATGGATGGTGATGAGGATGTGGGGATGGCAAGTGTTCTTCAGAGCCTTGACTCAAAATGTCACATAAGTGTTTTGTACTTTCTTTGAGCTGCCTAGAATTCGCGAGCACCTATGTTTTGTCAATTGCATCTATCCACATTTTTAGGAAGAATCAGCAGCTGTGGATAAATTATGAGTTAGTTATTGGGGTTCATTTTGCCAATTTTAATAAACCCAAAATAAAACAGTATTATGACATTTAGTCAGAGTTTCCGAGTAAAACACAAAGTGCTGGAAGAACTAGTGAGTCAGGCAGTATTTGGCAAGAGAGTGGACAGATTATTTTTCAGATCGGGACCTTTTTTCACATTCGGAGCCTGAGCAAGGGTCCCGACCTGTCCATTGCACCCCAGGTGCTGCCTGACTTGTTGAGTTCCTGCAGCACTTTATGTTTTGCTTAGGATTCCAGCATCTGCAGTCTCTTTTGTCTCTCGTCAGAGTTTAGGACTTATCGTAAAATGTTGGTAACATGTTTAACCTTTGTGCCAGTGGGTGGATGGAAGTGAGAGGACAATTTTAATCTTTAAATTGTGGATGCCTAACCATTAAAGAAAACTTTCCTGAACTAATAATGCATTTCTTTGCAATGTAAAATATATTACACCAAATACCTGATAGCCTTTTATTACACTGCGGTCCTTCACCTTGCCAAATGTCATCGTGCATGTACTGCTACTCAGAAAATAAATAAAAAGGTTATTTCAGATTTAAAACAGGAAATAAAAATAGAACAGTGAATGAGGGCCAAAGTATTCAGTAAACTTGCACACGCACATAAAAGCAAATACAGCTTCAGGATGGTGAATAGCAATTAAATATCCTCTTGTTTCATTACTTCTATAGCTGGGAGATTGACTGGACCACTTTCATTCACTATATTAATCCTGACAGCCCTTAAATACTGCAATGCTTTTTGACCTTAATTTTCATACCACCCTGGAGTCTGGGAACGTGACTGACAATAGAACTTGTCTTTGCCACTTTCCTGATAAAGTCACTAACTGTCAAACGCTGGTCTCTCCTATGTTCTCATTAGATCTTTAACCTGGGGAATATTTTAATAAAAGTTGTTAACATATTGAGAGTACTATATGGAAAGGTATGACATGATTAATATTTCCAGGAATTGTGTGGCCTGATAACTTGGTCACAACCAGAGTCATAGGTAGAATTATAAATCGGATCCTATAATATATGCACTGTATTGGGTTGCATAATACATTTTCAAATAAATTTATTTTAAAAAACGGTCAAAGGAAAGATATTTAAATAGAGGCCAAAGCTATTTGGTTGGTTCAGTGCAATCTTTTTTTTTTCAATTTTGGTGGCTTTCTGTCAAAATTGGCCAATACTCAACTTGGTCCACAAAATAATCTGCTTTATTTTAATGATTTGTTAGCTTTGCGTAAAATGGTTTCTGTAATGAACCTGCCAACTTTCCCCGGGAAAGGCAGTTTGTACTGGGCTTGTTGTCTGGGGAGCAATGGAAGATAAAAAGTGGAATTCATGTGGGTGAACATGTTGGCTCCAAGCCATTGAGGTTCCTTCTTCTGAATCCACATGTGCTTGGCAGGATTGGAGTTTAAGCCGTGAAGCAGATAGGGCACCTACATATACTGCAATGCATTATTCAGACTGTGATTGATTGAAATGCTCCAACTGTTTTGTGCACAGTCATCCAACAGTCCAGTTCCTTCTAAAAGTATTGTCCTAGATTCATTCAAGCAAGGAGACCACCTCCTTGCATCTGATCTGTCCACCTCTCCCCCCCCCCCCCCCCCCCCCCCTCTTAAAATCTAATGTTTTTTTTAGTGAGGTCACTTTTAATTCTTCTAAACTTCTAAGAAATGAACAACTCACTACTATTTATCATAAGACAGCCACTTCACCCATTACGCTTATTAAAGGAACATCCTTGGTACTGCCATCAATATACCTAAATTTTTCCTTGAATAAGGAGGACCAAAAATGTATGCCGTATTCTCTCAAAATGTTCTAGTTTTGCTGTGTTAACATTTCCCATTTCCTCCTCTATCCCCTCTGCAATAAAGGCCACCATAATTGCTTGTTTTCCTTTCTTGATAAGTCTCTGTGTGTCCAGTAGACATACCTGTCTGCACTGTAAAAAAGACACAAAATGCTGGAGTACCTCAGCGGATCAGGCAGCATTTCTGGAGAACATGCTGGTTGATATTTTGGGTCAGGATCCTTCTACAGACTGGAGATGGATCTCAACCCGAAAAATTGCCTTTCCATATTCTTCAGAGATGCTGCTTGACTTGCTGAGTTATTCCAGCATGTTGTGTCTTTTTTTTGGAAATGAGCTTCTGTAGTTCTTTGTGTCTACTTCTTCTCTGTTCTCTCTCCAGTTAAACAATATATTTATTTGCAGTTCTTCCGACCAAAATAGAAAACTTCCCATTTCCCTGCATTATCGTCTATCTACACAACTTCTGGTCATAAGCTGAACCGATCTATGTCTTTTTGCAGACACTTTGCAACATCACCGCAACTTGTTTGTTCATCTATTTTTGCACCATTAGCAAATTTAGCAATGTTACATTTGGCCTCTTCATCCACGTTATTATTGTGGATTGCAAACAGTGATCCCAGTGGCACCGCACCAGTCAGTTTCTCTCAATTTAAAAATAACCCATTTATTCTGATTGTCCATTTTCTGTTAGTTATCCAATCATCTTTGGGACGGCAGAGTGGTGTAGTGCTCAGTTGGACAGGCAGCATCTCTGGAGAGAAGGAATGGGCGCCTGAAACACTAACCCCATTCCACTCTTCACATATGATGCCTGAACCTGCTGAGTATTTTGCATTTTCCCTTTTTTGTTCACAACCAAGGAGACAGAGAAAATAATTGTTCAAATTCTTAATCAGTTCATTTCCCAAGGAGGCACAAAGGAGACTAGATGCTGGAATTTGGAGCAAAAAAACAATGCAGGAGAAGCTCAGGGAATCAAACAGTATTCTTGGAGGCAAATTGATAGTTGACTTTTCAGGTGGAGACCCTCCATCAGTCCTGACCTAAAATATCCACCATTCCTTTATCTCCACAGATGCATCTTGACCTGTGGAGCTCCTCCAGCAGTTTGTTTTTGGCTCCACATTTCCCTTTATAAATGCCCACGCTCTTTCTTCTTAGAGACTAATGATTACCTCAGCTACATTTTTCTCTCTTATTTGCTTGTGGTATTCCTGTTGTCTGTTTTTATACAACTTGCTCACATTCTCCAATAATCTATTTTCTCCCCCTTTAGTTTTCATCATCCATTGCTGATTACTAAAATGTTCCTAATCTACTAGTCTAGAAGTAACCTTTGCAAAATGATATGCCCTTTCTTTCAATTTGATTCAATCCTTAAATTCCTTTGTTAGCTACAATTAATCATTCTTCTTGCAGGATCTTTTTTTTCCTCTAAGGAATCTATCTTTATTGAGAATTATGAAACATCTCCTTAAAACGCCTGCCACTGCTTATCTACCATCTAACCTTTTAAACTTTTTTCCCCACACTACTTGAGTCTGAAGAAGGTGTCTCAACCCGAAATGTCATCTATCCATGTTCTCCGGAGATGCTGCCTGACCTGCTGAGTTACTCCATCACTTTGTGTCCTTTTGTGTATTAACCAGCATCTTCAGTTCTTTGTTTCTACTTTAGTCAGTTCTGCCTTCATGCCTTTGTAATTGGACACACAAACAAGCTGCAGGGCATAGGTTTAGAGCAAGGGGTAAGAAGTTTAAGTGAGATGTAAGGAAGAACCATTTCATCCAAATGGTGGTTGGAATCTGAAATGCACTGCATGAGGGGATGGGGTGGAGTCAGGTACTGCTGCAATATTCAAGTATGGAAATGAATACACAAATCCAAGTCTTAAAAAGTTATGGAACAAGTGTTACTAAATGAAATTAGTGTAGATGATAACTTGATGGTTCTCATGCACTGGGGTCTAGTGTGGTATGACTCTTTGACAACCTCTATTAAAGACTTTGCTTATCCATAGTTTTCCTGTTATCCTACATAATGCCTCTGTCCCACTTAGGAAACCTCAACGGAAACCTCTGGAGACTTTGCGCCCCACCCAAGGTTTCCCAGAGGTTGCAGGTGGTTGCCGGAGTTTGCAGGTAGGGAAACTGAAAAAAACCTCCAGGAACCTCCGGGAACCGCACGGAAACCTTGGGTGGGGCGCAAAGTCTCCAGAGGTTTCCGTTCAGGTTTCCTAAGTGGGACAGGGACATTAGTCTCCTCATCTTCCAGGCCACTTCACTGAACAGAGGCTGAAGTGAGTTTCTTATCTCAGGATGCTGCCACTACAGCTCAATGCTAGAGAGTGAGATGATGGGTTGATTTTCTGATTGCATTCCTTGTTGTGTGAAAGTAAGTTCTGGTGAACCAAGGCCTAGGCACTGCTTTGTTGTGAATGAAAGATTGAAGGATACAAGGTGTTAGATGGTCGAGGCATGTAATCCAAATGTTTAAGTTCACCTCTATGAGCAGAAATTTTCTGTCAATTTTCTGGCTTCTTCTTAAAAGCCCTGTCCCACGGTGCGAGTTCATTCCAAGAGCTCTCCCGAGTTAAAAAAAATCAAACTCGTGGTAAGCACGGAGAATGAACGTAGCGGGTACGTCGGAGCTCGGGGACGTCTCTTAGGGCTAACGGCAGGTACTCAGGAAGACTCGCTAACGGCAGGTAAGCACGGGAAGACTCGTGAATATTTTTCAACATGATAAAAAATGTCCACGAGAGCCCCGTGTACCGACGAGCGGCCATTACCGTAAATCTCCGAGTTCGAATCTGGGCAAACTCGGGAGAACTCTTGGAATGAACTCGTACCGTGGGACAGGGGTTTAAAGTTTTCTTTTGCCTTTCTGTGCCAGTAAACTGAGGTAAGAAATAATGGCCCTGTCTCACGGTGCGAGTCCATCCACGAGTGATCCCGAGTTTAAAACAAATCACACGCGTGGTAATCACGTAGAATTAGCGTAGCGGGAACGTCGGAACTCGTAACGCTAACGGCACGTACTCGGGAAACTTGTTAACTCGTGAAAATATTTCAACATGATGAAAGATTTCCACGAGTCAAATTTACTCTTGAAGTAAAAATGTTAAACTTTTAAACTCGTTGTAAGAACGTAGTAGCCCGTGAGTTTACCGTAGTGACTCGTGAGTCTACCGTGGGCACTCTTTAAGTTTCATTTGTAATTACCTCCCCCGTTTGTAATTAGATTAACATCATCTTCACAACATTTCTTTATTTAAAGAAAGAAGCATTGAATTTTGAAAGATTACCTTTATTAATCAGTTTGACATAGCTTTGGTGAACAGACAGAATGCGTTCATGACCGACAGCTCATGAATTGCAGTTTCGCAGAGAAATAATTTGCACAATTCTGGGAGAATGCTTTAAGATAAATAACTGTGCCTGTCATATGTAAACTAAGTGAGGCACAGTGAGTGCTAATCCGACCACTTTGCTTCGTTATACAGTACAGTAAGAGAAGTGCATGGGGCTGTCATCATTAGCATTATTCAGGTAGTTATGATTCAGGAGATCACCAAGGGGCCAATAAGTGGCAAAATGGATTCAACAAAGTCATTACAATGCAATTGGACATCGCTTAGTCCAGGTTGACATTCATAACTAACTGCTGTGTCACCACTGCCAGGTGAATCCATCCCAAATCAACATGCAAAGTTTATCAGGAATTGCTTTGAAGAACTGATGTTTCACTCTGAAACTGTTCTCTCGTTCACATTCCAAATAATCAGCTGAAAAAAAGAGTACTCCCTTTTCATGCTGTTCGATGGTGCATGTTTGTTTTATCACACCTACCAAAATATCGAGGACTCAGTGCAAAATTGGTTCTCAACTAAATCTTTCTGATACAGCTTGATGTGTCCTTTGAAGAGTAGTCTATCGGCAAGATAATCTATAGGCAAAGTTCCAGCCTATCAGATCTACTTTTCTAATCAGTTAGGCTCACTCTGACACAACCTATTGAAAAGTATAATCTAATGTTTCTTAACACTTCAGCCTAGACTGAATTGTGATCTGTCACAAGTCGTGATTATCTCATGACGTGCTGCAAGAACGTCTCTCAAAACCCATCAAACTGCTCTGCTGAAGTCTGAACAAGGGTGACTTTACACCCAAAGCTCTGCTAGCTTCCGTCTTCCACTGTCACTGCATTCAACACTATGAATTCTATAATAAGGCAGACTATAAGAAGAAAATTCCTGAATTTGTTGAACCACTCCACTGACAGCTTTGACAGTATCAACACAAGAGGAAGATTTCAATTCAATTCATGTGATTTGATCTCATAGTAATCACTGTTGTATCAAAGGTGCCTAGCACAGAATTCTTCTTTAAGTATCGTCCCATCAAATAGAACCAAGTTTAAAGAAGCATTGCATTGCTAGGATTTGATTATTAATTCTTTGATTTAATAACCATTAATAAATTCTGCTTAAAAACAGGAGGGTTCAATTACCTGACATCATTTTGAGGGATATTGACAGTTCAATATTAGGTACAGAATGGTGCATTTCTAAAATCAATCTGTGTGTCGAGTACTTTGAAATGTTTTGACATCTTGGTATCATAGAAAAACAGGAATTATGTTTGTTTTACTGCACAAAACGGCTCCTAATTTCGAATTCTCATTCAAATAACAGTGAGTGAGGCAGCTCACAATATTACATCGATGCAGCTTTTGTAAGACTGTAGAAATCTTTGCTCTGCATCTAAGTCTTTGATACCTCTGTATGGTTTTACATTCCCCCAGTACTGACATTCCTCACCACCGATGAAAATAAATCACCTTAATTTGTATCAATCCTTCTTTACTATTGTTTTAATGGGATGCGTGTGATTTACTTCTGAGCGTTTTTTGCCTCATTTCAAGCTATGAAACCATCTGTTTGTGATTGATGCTCACTCTGGTCACTGTGATTGTACCATCCCTACAGTGTCTGCTGAGCACACTTACCTGTCAGCTTTTTCTCTGATGTTCAGATGGAGTACACTCAGGCCAAACTGTCTTCATCTTCCTTTCTCACAGCAACTAAATGAATATGTTCTTTGTTTAAGGTATAATTACTAATCACGTAGTCATCGGGAAGAAAATAACATAATTATCTCCACTCTGATAGCTCTAATCACCACCAACCGAGGCTACGGGACTGAATAGCTCCAGTAATTATCCTTCAGTGCCACTGGCCGCTTCTCAAAGCCTCAAACAAGAGACATAATGAAAATAAACTGGAAGCTCATCACCACCTTCACAGCACAAAAAATGGCTCTGAGAGTGCATTACAACCAAAAGGGACAAAATGAGTTTAGTCCCGTAGTAGATAGCGGGTAATTTATATTCTGTAGATTTAAACTGGGATACAAAGATCAAAAAATTATACGCTCAACGCTAAAACCCAGATGCCCATTTTCTTCCTTGTCCCCAATTCTTGCTTTCTTGTTTCAACTTGAGGGTCAGTTCCCATTTGTATTCCTCTTGCTGTGATGAATTACGGTCTCCACCTGACAGTTCCTCAAAACAACATAGATGAAGATTGAGAATGATAGGAGTGCCTATACCCAAACACTCTGATGCAACACAATGATGCCCCACCACGCCGTCCTTCAAATGCACATCACCTTCCTGTATACTCCAGGCATTGGAGATGCCCTGAAAGCAGTAAAGGTTAAGTGAGTGCCTGAGGGAAGTGAAATTATGGGGTGAGAAAATTATGCAATAGATGGGAAAATAATACAAAAATTGACCATGTTTAAAGAATCGATAATGGCCTTAAAGTTTTTCTCATGGAGTATGCAAGTCATTGGTTTGGTAGAAGTAAAGCTGTAGATTGTACAAATGAAAAGTAAGTACGGAGTTCCCAATTTGAAAAGGAAGAACAAGGAAAGACTAGGAAATGAAATTGTTGGATAGATTGGAGTCGGCATAAGTCTGAAGGGGAACCAATCTTCCTCCATTCTATGTGGCGTCCTACCTGGAATCCTATTTTCAATTCTGGCCTCCATACTTGCAGAATAATGTACCTGCCTCAGAAATGGTGTAACCAAAGTTCACTGGATAGATCGCTGAGCTGAGATGGTTTTCCTATGATATGAGATTGTTAGATGGATGTTTTTCTTTGACGTTAGAATAGTGAGATATGATCCTTTTGAAACGTGCAATATTTTGAGAAAGGCTTATAGGATGGATACAATGTTCTTGTTTCCGTCGTGATGAGTCTCGACCTGGGAGACTGAAAGTTTCACTGAAAGGGTTTGGTTATTTAGGATTGAAATAATTAATGTTTAAGAAGGAACTGCAGATGATGGAAAATTGAAGGTAGGCAAAAATGCTGGAGAAACTCAGCGGGTGAGGCAGCATCTATGGGGCGATGGAAATAGGCAACGTTTCGGGTCGAGACCCTTCCTCAGACGAGGAGAATGGGAATGATCCCTTTCCATTAGTCTGCAGGGAAGCTAGGTATCTTTCGAAACCCTTCCTCCGAGACCCGAAACGTCACCTATTTCCTTCGCTCCATAGATGCTGCCTCACCCGCTGAGTTTCTCCAGCATTTTTGTCTACCTCGGATTAAAATAAGGTTTTTACACTTAAGAATATTGGAATTCTCAATCCCAGGGAGCATTGGATGCTAAATTGCCGATATATTTAAGACTAAACTTAATAGATTTTCAATCTTTAAGTAAACCAAGTGATTTGGGAATCTGGTGAACAAGAAGTGTTGAGATTAAGCATTGGCTGTGATTTTATTGATGGAGAGAGAAACTGAAGACCCCATTCTTGTTTATATCTATCCGCATGTTTTTATGTTCATTCTGTCTGCAAATACTGAAAGGGACAGATTGCTTATGCCCACTCTTAATTTGTATGTTTTTATTTTCCTCCATGCAAGCCTCTAAGAAATCCATATTCTTCTAAACGAGATCCCTTCCCAGAATGACGGGCAGCACAGAGGTGCAGTTGGTAGAGCTGTTGTCTCACAGTGCTAGAGACTCAAGTTTGATTCTGACCCTGCCTGTGTGGATTTTGCATCTTCTCCCTGTGACCGCGTGGGTTTCCTCCCACATCCCAGACATACAGGTTTGTAGATTAATTGGCCTCTGTACAATTGTGTCTAGTCTATAGGAAGTGGGATGTAAAAGTGGAATGACACAGAACTAGTGTGATGGTCAGTATGGACTTGGTGATTCTTTCTCTCTTTGTCTCTTTGTCTCTTTGTCTCTTTGTCTCTCTCTCTCTCACTCCCTCTTTCTCACTCTCTCTCTCTTTTTCTCTTTCTCTCTTTCTCTCCTTCCTTCCTTCCTTCCTTCCTTCTTTCCCTCTCCAATATTACCAGTCATATCATCAGTTGTCAAAGTCCACATTTTCCATCATTAATCTCTACACCTTTTAACATCTCTCCCCCAAAAAAGCATTTCAAATAAACTCTTTTAACCCTACGGTCACCTATCCTGATGTCACCATCTTTAGAATGGTGTTAATCCTTGTTTGATTTGCTACTTAATTTCAATGGAAATGAACGGCTGAAGAAATGCTTAGGTTACATGAGCATGTTTTACTCAGAATTCATTGTTGTTCCCAATGTGTCCAACAATTCTTTTTCTCGAATCAATGTTATCAAAATATCTCTGAAATAAAACAAAAGTATTTACCACCATTCTGTGCATAGGGCTTTTCCATGTGTTGATTACTTTGGGCAAAATAGAACTACTTAACATGAATTCTATATCATCTATAACTAATCTTGACATCCAGATGGCATCTGCAATACTTAAGCTATGGGTGGTACCAATCAGAATTTCATGCCACTAGTCTTTCCGCAGCGAGAGTGGAGAATTGCTATGATTCTGTTGACAACATACAGATGACAATGTACAGATGTGTAATCTGTTACCATAGCAATGGAAGGAAGTTGGGAGAGTAAAATCAAAGATAGTAGCAAGGATTCTCGTCATATTTAAAGGGAACTGAAGTTACACTAGATGAGGTGTTTTCTTAGAACTAATTTCATACCAATATCAAAAATCTCACACATTTTAATTAAACCAGAATATTGCAGTAAGCAGGATATTCTTGAGACCACATTATTGTAAAGTATTTCCAATGTTAAACTGGCAATAAACTTGAG
Source organism: Amblyraja radiata (assembly GCF_010909765.2). Classification (NCBI taxonomy): domain Eukaryota; kingdom Metazoa; phylum Chordata; class Chondrichthyes; order Rajiformes; family Rajidae; genus Amblyraja; species Amblyraja radiata. The sequence continues at coordinate 46,507,996 of NC_045965.1, forward strand.
ATTGTCCCTGTTTCCTCCGTCAGCTCAAAGCCCACATTGTTACATAAATATAGAGAGGAAAAATGCCTGTTCCCAATATACTGAACACACACACTTCTTGCAGGTATTTAAAGGCAAGTGTAGCTTGTACTGATTTAAAGCTTTCATATGTTTCCTTGTCTTTATTTTCAAAGTTTCTTACTCTGCGGATTATCAGTGTTACCCTCAGTCTGAATAATCGACCATTTTGGAAATCCAAACACCCTGCAGCTATCTGCGGGAAGAATGAACTAGAAACAATATTCTGCTTTTGAGTTTAAATGCCGCGACCACTAGGGAAAGTGAAAGGAAATAAAATTGCCTGGAGGCAAGATTTTGAGGAAAAACGTAAGTCGAATAAGTTTGCTTGATAGAATAGAATGAATTCCCTTCCCAGAGCCCTGAGGACATCTTAATTCAATAACTTGGAACAGAAAATTGTGCTGATGGAAGTTTAATCAGCAGGATGTTTTTAAAATCCTCACGGAGCTCCGCAGCTCCTCAATGTTCAGACCTCAGTCGGCGTTAGAAACAAATGTTTTGACTGATATATGAAGAGCAGTAGGTGATTGGAGTGATAACGAAGCAGGAACCTAATCGAGGGGTTCAGATGAAAGAAGACCAATGCTGCAGCCGGGCTTCATTGGTTTATACCTCACTCCTGAACACCTAGATTAGATTACAGGTTTGTAATCTCATCAAGTTTCTATGCTGCATTTCCTCTTGGTTTAGGTTAAATAGATGAATTTGCTATAGTTCGCTCATACACTATGCATGCAGCAGTAGCGACCTCAGGTTACGTCCACCTCTGGACACTCAGTTCTATTGTCCTATTTTCCCTTTCAGGAGGATGTGAATGATCCCTTTCCATTAGTCTGCAGGGAAGCTAGGTATCTTTCTAGGTATCTTAAATTATATTTCTCAGTACCTCCCTCATTCACTCTTTAAATTCCTGGAAAGAGCAGGAAGTTTTACACATCCACAATGGCATTTTGTTCACAAAACATTCTACACAGCCAGTTGCTTTCTTTCAAACGTCCGGCTTCTGAAAAATTTCTGCCCCAAAACATTTACAAAAATAGAAGCACTTATTCACCTGAAAAGAAATCCTTAAAGGTTAAACACCATTAGTGGACAATCATTATCCATGGACCTAGTAATAAGTATCGCACATTTATTATATTCTATTTTAAAAATGAAAGATGAAATAACAACAAACATCCATATAACTGTCTAATCACCGTGTGCAATTGGAATTTATCACACCGTAAGGAGTAGGTAAGAATTCGATTTTTCCTTTTCAGTACAAATGACAATAAAACACTTTTAACCCTTGAGGTCCTCATGGTAATCATTACTAACTGCTTGCGATCCTTCAGACTCTTTTGTGATACTGCTTGGTCTTTTTTTAGATGACATCCATTCCTCGGATTTGGGAAGCCCTCCTCCTCTCATAAGTTCATAAGTTTTAGGAGCAGAATTAGACGATTCGGCCCATCAAGTCTAACCCACCATTCAATTATGGATGATATATCTTTCCCTCCCAACCTCCTCCTCCTGCCATCGCCCCATTACCCCTGACACCCTTACTAATCAAGAATTTGTCAATCTCTGCCTTAAAAATATCCATTGACTTGACCTCCACAGCTGCCTGTGGCAATTAATTCCACAGATTCACCACCCTCTGACTAAAGACCTTGTCTGATGTGATACCTGCTGCCTGTTGAACCCTCACTGTCATTTGTCATGTCAGCTGTTGGCTTGATGTGGTTTTCAACAGTACTGTGTCTCCAATTCTTGGCTGTGGCGTGTCCTCTGTAGTAATGGTTTGCCTTTCTTCCCCTGATTGCTTACAGTTGTCCTACACTTTTCTATACTTTTTGTCCTCTCAGACCTTCTGTAAGACTACTGGCTCATCACTCATAACTCTCTGCACAGGTCTGTTCATCATCCATCGGACTGGGATTTTGCAGAAAGCCAGACAGGCTCGTGTTGTATTCTATGCGTGATGACTAACCCTTGTTCAGTATTTTCTGGGCCACCGTCACAAGTTTCTCTGTTTTTTCCTCACTTTGCAAAAAAATAGGTAATGTTGTGATGTGATCAAGCTGCCAAACCTTTGAGAACTTCACAAGGTTATTTGCTGTGAACTGTAGTCCATTATCTGTGGTCAGCAGCTCAGGAATAACACATCTCACAACGATAGACACAAAATGCTGGAGTAACTCAGCGGGTCAGGCAACATCTCTGGAGCAAAAGGATGGGTGACATTTCAGGTAGGGACCCTTTTTTCATCTAAATTTGAATCTCAATCAAAAGTGCAGGTCTTTCTTTCCAAACCTGCTTAGTGATTCTGATCTTGACCTCCGATGACGTCTGTGTAAAGTTTGCACATTCTACCTGTGACTGCATGGGTTTTCTCTGGGCGCTCCGGTTTCCCTCCCACATCCCAAAGGCATTGGGCTTGGGATTAATTGGCCTCTGTAAATTGCCTCTCGTGCATGTGCAGTAGATGCGAAGGTGGTATAACATAGAAAGTGGGATAATAACATCAATTTCATGCTGAATGCATATAGAATAACAGTCGACTTGCATCAAAGCATTCTTTGAACACATTCATTAAGTGAAGAATTTAAGAGTGTTGAGAAGTTCATATAGTCATTTAAGAATGCAGCTCAACAATGCAACGCTGTTCCTGGATTACAGCTCGGCCTTTAACACCATTCGCCCGGGCAGGCTGACTGAGAAGCTGACAGACCTCGGCGTCCCGACTCCCACCTGCAACTGGATCTTAGATTTCCTGACTGAAAGACCACAGGTGGTGAGGATGGGAAGGAGGGTGTCTGCAGAGCTCACCATCAGCACAGGATCACCACAAGGCTGCTGTCTCAGTCCCAAACTTTTCACCCTGTACACACACGACTGTGTCTCCACCCAGGAAAACACCATCATTATTAAGTATGCGGATGATACCACCATCCTGGGCCTCATCAAGGGGGGGGACGAGTCGGGCTACAGGAGTCTGGTGAACGACATTCTTGCCTATGGTGAGGTGAACGACCTAAGCCTCAACACAGACAAGACAAAAGAAATAATAATGGACTTCAGAAAAAATCCACCCCTCCTGCAGCCCCTCATCATCAAGGGGACTGTGGTGGAGAGGGCTGACAGTTACAGATACCTGGGACTACAAATAACATCAGATCTGAACTGGACTTTGAACACTGCAGCCACAGTGAAAAAAGCCCAGCAGAGACTGTACTTCATCAGGCTGCTCAGAAAAGCTGGTCTGCACTGTCGCCCTCTCACCCAGGTCTACAAAGGACTGGTAGAGAGCATCCTCACCACAGGCATCACGGTGTGGTATGGAAACACCACACAGATAGAGAGGAAGGCTCTGCAAAGAGTCATAAAGACTGCTGAGAGGATCATCAGAACTGAACTCCCCTCCATGGACACAATCTACACACAGCGCTGTCAAAAAAGAGCAGGGAGAATCATTAGAGACACACTACATCCAGCTCACTCCCTGCTCAAACACAAAAACTGCACATACAACCTCAGGCACAGACGAGCGGACAGTATCGCCACAAAAAGAACACGCTTTTTTAAGAGCTTCTTCCCTGCAACAGTGAGACTCTTGGCCAAAACACAACAAAATGAACTGATGTCCTGATATAGTGTTTGTGCAAGCTACAATGCTCTATGTGTCTTCTGTGTGTCTTTTTAAATTTTTAAACATTTTTAAATTTTTAATTTTAATTTTTTAACGTAACTTGACTCTCTGAATAGCCGCACAAGAGTTCCTATGTGTGTAAGCACAAATGGTAAATAAAGTTTTTGACCTTTGACCTTGAACAGGGCAATTTAAAGGCAATTACAGATGGTCCATGAATACTGGACTTACCAGTAATATCCACATCTCATAAATAAATTACAAAATAGGATGACTGTGTGACTGAATAACTTCCTAACTATGGTCAAGGCACCAGAGATCAGGGACACCCTGAAAACCATTGTCCACATTAACCGGTGCCTTTCAGGGAATCAATTCAAGTTCAAGTTCAAGTGAGTTTATTGTCATGTGTCCCTGTATAGGACAATGAAATTCTTGCTTTGCTTCAGCACACAGAACATAGTAGGCATTTACTACAAAACAGATAAGTGTGTCCATATACCATAATATAAATATAGACACACATGAATAAATAAACTGATAAAGTGCCAATAACAGAAAATGGGCTATTAATAATCAGAGTTTTGTCCGAGCCAGGTTTAATAGCCTGATGGCTGTGGGGAAGCAGCTATTCCTGAACCTGGTTGTTGCAGTCTTCAGGCTCCTGTACCTTCTACCTGAAGGTAGCAGGGAGATGAGTGTGTGGCCAGGATGGTGTGGGTCTTTGATGATACTGCCAGCCTTTTTGAGGCAGCGACTGCGATAAATCCCCTCGATGGAAGGAAGGTCAGAGCCGATGATGGACTGGGCAGTGTTTACTACTTTTTGTAGTCTTTTTTAATTTTTCAATTTAATACTGAACGAAGCAGAGAATTGATTGTACGTATTATGAATTTTCCTCGCAACTGACAATTTCTATTTGTTCCCTTGCGCTGAGATTCTGATATGGCCTTACATCATATGTTAAGCGCATCATAGGGCTGTTTAATATGGGGGGGGGAAAACAACATGCAAAATAACAAAAGTATCGAGTCAAACATTTTAGAGCCTTTGTTGAAATTAAAATCTTAATTCATCAGGAAACAGTGCAGCAAAGTTCTGATGCCCATATTTCATTGGAGTGCAAGAATGAATAATGGCAAACGGCCTACCCAACCATAGGTGGATTTATGATGGAGCCAGAAACTATAACATAAAATACATATCGACTGCCAAAATATTAGTTACTCACAGCTGCATCACATGTAGTAATGAGCTGAGGCACCTCAGGTTAGCTGCAGCAGGTGAGCACACTGAACATAGAACATGGAACTGTACAGCACGGGAACAGGCCCTTCAGCCCATGATGCCTGGCCGAACATGATGCCAAATTAAACTAAACCTTCAACTTGCACGTGATCCACATCCTTCTACTCCCATATTCCCCAACTAAAATCCTCTTAAATGCCACTATCATATCTGCTTCCACTAACACCCCTTGCAGTGTGTTCCGGGCACCTACTGCCTCTATGTGTAAAACTTGCCCCACACATCTTCTTTAATTTTCGCTTCCTCTTACATTAAAGTTATGCCTGGTAGTAATTGAAATTTCAATCCTAAGAAAAATACTCTGACCTACTCTATCAATGCCTTTGATGATTTTATAAACCTCTATCAGATTCCCCCTATACCTCTGACACTCCAGATAAAATAATCCAAGTTTGACCAACCTCTCCTTTTAGCTAATACCCTCTAAGCCAGACTGCATGAAGAAAAACCTCTTCTGCACCCTCTCCAAAGCCTCCACTTCTCTCTTGTAATGGGCAGAAATGCACACAATACTCCAAATATAGCCAAGCCAAAGCTTTATAAAGCTACAACATGACTTCCTGACACTTATACTCATCCCCCGAATTATGAAGGCAAGCGTACCTTCTATAACACTCCATCTACTTGTGTTGCTACATGTAAGTAGCTCTGTGCTTGGACCCCAAGATCCTTCTGGCCTGGATCCCCCAGAGGAAGCAAGTGCAACTTAGAAACCGCATTGCTTAATGTCACCAGCGTTAAAACCAGGCAGATGTCAGAATAAATATTTTGGACTCAGGACACTGCCATGAGGGAATTCTGCAGAGATGTCCTGAGTCTAGGATTACTTCTACGTGGATTGTCACCTTGTCGTGGTGGAGAAGCTTGTGTGGTCCCGAGATCCTGAGAGCGATGCCGTCTGGAGCTATGCTCCAGGTAGGGCCACCCATGGCGGTAAGGTCGAGGGGGAGGATTCTGACAAAGAACAATCCAACCAAGACCTCAACGGTGGAATAGGCGGAGGATGATGGCCGACCTTAGTGGAGCATCACAACGGCTGGGAAGGCGGATGAAGGCTGCAGCAGAAAAGGGTCTCCGGTCATCTTGGACTCCATGCCATTGGCTCCTGACCCAGAAATGTCAAGGACTGTGGGGTGGCTGTCTGTGCACCAGTCTCCCCACGTTAAACAAAGTCATGCATAGGCGTCCTCCAACTCTGGAGACACCCATGGTCAGCCATAACCGAGGGGGGCCAAAGACAAAGAAGGATTACTAAGTTCCTAACACCATGACTTTCTTCCTTTTGCAAGGTATGAAGCCAGTAACTGACCTTAGTTGCACCAGGGTATCTTAATACTGCATGTGGTTAAATGCTGCTCTGAAGTCTTACTTCAACACTGGAATTCAGCTCCATGTTTGTGGTGAGGTCTGGAGCTGTGCTCCTGGCAAAACAGGGCATCCATGTGCAGGTTATTATGACCAGGTTCTGCATGAAAACAATATCAATTATATTTTCCAGCACTTTGGTGATGATTGCAAACAGACAGATGGGAGGTAATTGGCTGAATTAGATTTGTGCTGCCTGTTTTGCACACACAAGATACATGGACAATTTCCCACATTGTTGGGTAAATGCCTGTATTGTAACTGTACTGGAACTACTTGGCTAAAAGTATGGCTGGTTCTGGAGAACAGGTCTTCAATACTACCGATGAGATGTTGCCTGTTCAAAACCTTTGCAGTGTCCAACAGACTGAGCATTTCTTGATATCACAAGGAGTGATTAAAATTGTTTGAGGATTACCTTCTGTGATGATAGGGATCTCAAGTGAAAACCAAGATTGATGATCTACTTTGAACTTCTAAATGAACTTGGTTGCGAATGAGCACCATTGTGTTTGGAACTCAGATGCTAGACTCTGCCTCCACTCAGTTTTGGGATGTTAATTCTTTAACCTTGTTCCTTGGACTGTTAATATACATCTCTTCATCACTGGTCTGATAACTTAAACACTGTTCCATCACGTTATATCTTTTTAGCACTCCTAATGGCTTTCTTCTTAGTTCAGCATTTTTATTCTGAGGAATCCTTGTGCCATTTTCTGTTTTCTATCTTGTGTTTTGTTTCCTTTTTCCGAATGTGTTCAAGACTTTCGTCAAATTTTGAGCTGCCTAATGAATTAAGGAGATTTTAATTCAAAGGTCAAACGTGGTTTATTGTGATATGTACTGAAACAAAACAATGTAATTCTTGTTTGCAGCGGCAGCAGCACAAGAGGTTTGTCAGCACAGTACTCAATACATATTATGATTTAAAAAAAAAATATTTTCAATGTTTGTTGGGAAGAAGCTGTTTCTGAACCTGGATGTTGCAGGTTTCAGACTCCTGTACTTTCTTCCTAATGGCAGGAGTGAAATGTGAGCAAGGCCATGGTGGTGTGGATCCTTGGTGATGCTTTTTGAGACACTGTCTCTCATAGAATCCTTCGGTGGTAAGGAGGTCGTACCACTTTATGTCATCTCCTTCATTCCTGGGCTTTTGAGTGGTCAAACCAGGCCATGATGCAGCCAGTCAATATGCTCTTCACCTCCACCTGTAGAAGTGCAAGGGAGTATTCTTTGACATACCAAAGCTCCTCAATCTTCTCAGGAAGTACAGTCGTTGACAGTGTTGGACATGGGGGGAGGGTTAAAGCGATAACGAGTATCAAAAAATAACAATATTGCAAGTCATCACCCAGAACTCATTAATTATGATTTATTTTCAATGTAGGACACTTTATTTTGGCCTAAGCAGGGTATTGACAACTTTATTTTGTTGCGAATGGACACTTGGTGAGAAATCCAGATAGTTTGTGTATGATATGGGAAATACCTCTTTGCTCATGTTAACAGCTGAAGGCAATCGAAGCAAGACTTTGTTCTTCCCTTTCAACCTCTAATAATAATTCACAGCAAAATAATTAAGAAATGAAATATTTTTTAATGCTTTTAGGCACTAGGAGGTTTCAGTATTTCATTTTTATTCAGGGGTTCTGGATGTCTGTTCCATACTTCATCCAAAATTTTAAAAAAAAAAAGGAAATGTAAGCCTTGCTTTGAATTCAAATCATTTTGCACAAAACTAAATGTTTCCAAAGTCATCAGACTCATCACTGTTAATAGGTGCCATTTATTGCCTTCAATGTACCCAGTGATCTTATCCTTCATTGTGGATAGTTTCAGCACCTTGAAAGAAATGTATTCACAGCCACTGTCAATTGGCAATTCAAGACTCAGAATTCAAAACTAATTTCTTTGATAAAAGAGTCATTAAAGACGTACAACTCAACCTAGTCATCCCCCCCCCACTGCAATCCCCTCCTCCCACCGCTCTCTTTGTGGCTCACTGCACCTACACGAAGACACATTACTTGTGGGGTTTATCAGTGAAGAGCAGCTATTTCCCAGAGGCCCTCACAGGAAGGTGGAAACCCCAGGGACCTGTTTCAGTCGTGTCAACGAATGAAGCATGAGGGAAGGAGACCTAATCAGCCTTGAGAGATGAATTTCAGGCCTTTTCCCTCTGCTAACCAAAGCAGCGAAATGACAGCTCGCTGACAGGGCCTTGAATAAATCCCCTCCTATCTTTCTATGTAAGGCATAACTGCAATTCAAGTCAAAACTGCTGCTTTTTGAAGGAAAAAAACATGCTGGCAGTGACTTCATCAGTAACAACATCAAATTTTAGGGGAAAATAATCCTAGTTCTTTCTAACTTTAATTTTGACGATGATCTTTGAGGGAAGGCTTCTCAGCTATGGCAGTCAAAGCCCTGCACCATGGGGAAATCACACACAGTCGCACGCGCGTCATTAAGCACATTGGCATTATCGGACTTGAAACGCACGCAGCCACAAAGAAAGACCTGTGATCTGAATTACCTTGGCACTCTATTCATGACAAGATCTTCTATTCGTATTCAATCAGAATCACAAGGGGCTGTTGCTGCAGTGTTGTTAGGGGGAGGGCATTGTCAGAGACAGACCAAAATTATCTGAAAGGCTAGTATTATCCTCAGTGAGAAATCCGGAAGTCGATTTGTTGTGTTGGTAATGGAAGGATATTTTCATGCGATGGCAGCTCTATTCTTTACCACAAGAACAACCTTTGAAATCCACTTCCTCGTGTATGTGTGTATTTTGTCAGTATGCATGGGTATTGTGCCTTCTCTGCCTCCATCAAGCAATGACAAGCTTCCTGCAGGTTTAATTAACAAAATACCTCTATTGAAAGATACGATGGTTGAGATCATGCTTGTTTCGATCATCTCCTTGTGCTTGTAAACCTGGTTTATTCCAGTGTAGCATGGATCCAAACATCCCTCAGGCCAGGCTCTGAACTCTGAATAGAATGAACCGTGAGTGCCAACTAGCCTAAGGTGGAGGAAATTGAGTCTCTGGCCCGGGACACTCCAAAGGCCTTTCAACAAAGAAGCAGAAGGACTTGGACAGGTTGGGAGAGTGGGCAAAGAAGTGCCAGATGGAATACAGCGTATCTAAGTGCGCAGTTTTGCACTTTAGTCGTAGGATTAAAGGTGTAGACTATTTTCTAAATGGGGAGAGGATTTAGAAATCAGGGTTGCAAAGGGACTGTGGTGTGCTGGTGCAGAATTCCCAAAAGATTAATTTGCAAGTTAAATTCGAAGGAAGACAAATGCAATGTTAGCATTTATTTCACGAGTATTAGAATATAAAAATAGTGATGTAATGCTGGAGGTTTATAAGGCACTGGTCAGACTGCATTTGGAGTATTGTCAGTAGTTTTGGGCCCTATATCTAAGGGGGGGGGGGGGGGGGGGGGGGGGGGGGTGCTAGCATTGGAGAGAGTCGAGAGGAGATTTACGAGAATGGTCCTGGGGATAATTGGTTTAACATTGAAGAGCATTTGACAGCACTGGGCCTGTATTCACTGGAGATTAGAAAAATGAAGGGGACAACATTGAAACCTACCAAATAGTGAAAGGACTGTTCCTGAGCTGTGTTTTTGTTCAAGTGTTACAATTGAATCTACTTAATTTAGCTGCAACAAGATAACATGAGGTATTTTACTAATAGCTTCAGAAGACATTTCTTACCGTACCAATGTTATATTTCTGTATCCCTAATCAGCTGACCTTACAGGTTCTCAATAAGGTTGCTAAATAAATGTATGGTTTGGACTCAAGATGGGCATTTATTAGGAGAAGACATGACAGATTTATAGCCATCCAATTCTTATATCAGATTAATTCTGCCTGCAAGCATTCAAATTTTGTGCAATAGGTTGTCCCACATTTTTGAGCCGATTTCTACCTTTGTTTTGATGCTGTAGGATAACTTGGCAACTGTAAATATGCTTTTTCTGCAGAGACCTGTTTCATTATCAGTTTGTACAAATCTGTGGGACTGAAGTGCAAGGTCACTTCTATGCTCTTGAGCAAAATGAATGCTGCACTCCTCTGGCTCATATATCATTGCAATAGGAATCTCTGTTAGGGAGTACAATTTTTTTTTATATTAATGTGGGTCAATGCAGCGGGGGGTACAGTTAAAGCAAAATAGCAACAGCAGGGTTTATAACATTGGTTAAAATAATGTACTTCACTTCTGATGCCTAGGTTGAGACCTACCTCGAGACCTCCTGTCATTGTCATCTGCTTAGGTGGGGGTCGATGTAATGTATTTGAACAAAAGATGCCCTGCATGTGGTTAACCAACCTTCTTGGCCAATCTCACTTAACTTGAGAATATGGTGCCTGCCCTCTGAAATAATGAACCAGAGCTTTCCAATAAAGCCCACTGCTTCTGCGGCAGCAGGCGTGATGGAACTCTGGTTTACAATGGAGCATTGCAGTTATATCTTATAATGGCATACTCTGAAGAAGGGTCTCGAACCAAAACATTGCCTATCGCTCCATAGATGCTGCCTCACCCGCTGAGTTTCTGCAGTCTCGTTCGATTTTCCAGCATCTGCAGTTTCTTCTTAAACACCTGGCATACTATGATCATTTAAGATTTTTTTAATATCATTGCGGCGATACATAACACGGTCTTAATGCCTGAAAATAAACGCTTGGAAGAATCTCTACATGGTGTGCATGCAGGTGCAGCAGGCAGTGAAGAAGGCGAATGGTATGTTAGCATTCATAGCAAAAGGATTTGAGTATAGGAGCAGGGAGGTTCTATTGCAGTTGTACAGGGTCTTGGTGAGACCACACCTGGAGTATTGCGTACAGTTTTGGTCTCCAAATCTGAGGAAAGACATTCTTGCCATAGAGGGAGTACAGAGAAGGTTCACCAGACTGATTCCTGGGATGTCAGGACTTTCATATGAAGAAAGACTGGATAGACTCGGTTTGTACTCGCTAGAATTTAGAAGATTGAGGGGGAATCTTATAGAAACTTACAAAATTCTTAAGGGGTTGGACAAGCTAGATGCAGGAAGATTGTTCCCGATGTTGGGGAAGTCCAGAACAAGAGGTCACAGTTTAAGGATATGGGGGAAATCTTTTAGGACCGAGATGAGGAAAACATTTTTCACACAGAGAGTGGTGAATCTCTAGAATTCTCTGCCACAGAAGGTAGTTGAGGCCAGTTCATTGGCTATATTTAAGAGGGAGTTAGATGTGGCCCTTGTGGCTAAAGGGATCAGGGGGTATGGAGAGAAGGCAGGTACAGGATACTGAGTTGGATGATCAGCCATGATCATATTGAATGGCGGTGCAGGCTCGAAGGGCCGAATGGCCTACTCCTGCACCTATTGTCTATTATCTATTTCTGGCTGAATTATTGAAACAAAAAGTGCAAGAAAAATCCTTCCACTATCAACTCTTTTGGACTTTAAAATATGTTTCTATGTTTCTATGTGTGTTTTCAAGAGTGGAATATTGATCTGACCCTTTCATGATGCTACTGTGGCATCAGCATCAGCATCAGCAGGACCTATTGCCCCCTCATAGTTGTTTCTTCCATTGTGAACCATGCTGTCATAGAAATGTTCGACCTAGGTTCCAAGTTCTAGGATATCCTTAAAGACGATTCAATTTCTTTTAATGATTTTCCACTTAGCTGACCTCTTTGACTAAGCTTGCAGTTACTTTTCTAATATCCTCACCTTTGGCTCTGTAATTAAATTTTATCTGATAATAGTTCATGAGTTCACAAATTCACAAGTTATAGGAGTAGGATTAGGCCATTTGGCCCATCGAGTTCACTCCGCCATTCAATCATGGCTGATCTCTGCCTCCTAATCTCATTATCCTGCCTTCTCCCCATAACCCTTGACACCCGTTCTAATCAAGAATTTGTCTATCTCTGCCTTAAAAATATCCACTGACAGTCTCCACAGCCCTCTGTGGCAATGAGATCCACAGATTAACTGCCCTCGAACTAAAGAAGTTCCTCCTCACAACTTTTCTAAAAGAGCGCGCTTTAATTCTGAGGATATGACCTCTGGTCCTAGACTCTCCCACCATAGCCCAGTTGAATGCTGTAGTATATTAAATAAACACTAATACAGATCCAAAGCATGTCGAAGAATTTGAAGTAAAAAGCACAATGCAACCTCTTGAGTCAAAAATACTTGATAATGGTTGCGCTGATTTGGTGCTGCTTTGATAATAAAATTGTCTTCTATACCATTGGTGACAAACTGGCATCTCATTTCTTCCTTTATAAATCAGGCAATATACAATCGCTCTATGAAATATGGCTGACCACATGTCTTAAGATGTCTTAAGTTGGTGCTGGATGGTGGTGCAAAATTGATGGGCCGAACGGCCTGTCTCAGTGCTGTGTGACTCCATGATTCTCTATGGTTCAGTGTGAGATGTGATTTAAGCAAATCTATTGCACTTGTGAGTGGCATTTATTGCATACCAGTCAGTTTATCAAAATAACAATTTAATTTTACCTAATTAGAATTCCAGGAAGGAGAAATTACTTATATTTAGATATCTTATCAATGCCTCTCAGAAATGATTCAAGAAACGCGTTTGGGTGTTTCCGTAAATACAGCACTCAGTAGTGAAACTGAAGGTCTCCAAACCTCCAGGTTATTTTACAAAGAAAAATATCAGATATGTCCGTGTTTTCTTGCCATTTTTGTGACATTTTCCAACAGGATTTCCATCAAATGCTTCAGCTCATTTATACCAGAAAGATTGCATATAAATAACTCTATATAAGCCAAATTCTGATTATGCTTATGATTTTTATAATTTATCACCCGATTAGATGGTTTTCTGCTGCCCCAAGTTTTTGCAGCAGAACTTGAGTAGCAGAGTCCATTTGTTCACGTGTTAAACATGTGAACTAAAAGCAAAATAACCGTTTTATATTTATTGTTTCTTTTTTATTGTTTATATTTTGTGTTTAAGCTTTCCATTGAAATACTTAATAATGAATAGAACTTAAAATCATGAAATAAAAATCTAGTTTGTTCACCTATTTTAACGATGTCTCATTCTGTTGCCCCATTGCTCCCCTGTCCCGTGCCCCTTGCCCTTTGCCCCTAGCCCCTCCCCCCCAATGTGTAACGTCGTGAATGCTATTTATAGCGCTATAATGGGTTTATTTGGACTCGTCGCTATTTAAAAAATAGTTCAAACAACATGATTATAATGATGGTGGCGTGGACTACGGGCCTTGTGGTGGGTTACGTGCCGATATTTTGTAAGGGAGCTTAGAAATCAGTAAGTGTCCCAAGTGTCTTATAAATATATATATTTTTTTTCTATTTTTTTTCCAAATTTTGAAAGTATTATAGATTGGTCAAATTTTGGTCGATTTTGATCACAAATTAGCTTGTAGGCCCATTTTTAATGCTGTGGTATTTCATTATGGTTTAATAACTTTCAAATGTGGCCACCCATCTCACACCTTTATTTACGGAAACACCCATTTACAATGAACATTCGAAGTACATTGATTATTCTTCAATGGAAGAATGCAGTGACTATTCTATGCTCAACAAGGGGCGGCATGGTGGCGCTGCGGTAGAGACATGGGTTCGATCCTGATTATGGGTACTGCCTGTTTATGAGTTTGTACATTTTCCTTGTGTTTGCTCTGGTTTCTTTCCACATGCCAAAGAAGTACAAGCTTGTAAGATAATTGGCTTTGGTTAAAAAAAAAATTGACCCTGGTGTGTAGGATAGTGCACAAGGATCGTTGGTCAACATGGACTTGGTGGGCTGAATGGCCTATTTCCATGCTGTATCTCTAAACTAAACTAAAAACCAAAGATCCTAAAGACAGAATTCAGATAAATGGCCAGATGATGCATTTTTAATCCTAATGACTGAGGGAGGACTGAAGCCTTGGACATTTGGAAAACTTGGATATCTTTAAATTATATCATGGGATGCTTGATTGTCATTTGAAGAGGTGCGCAGCTGAATTTTCCAAATGAAGACCAGTGATCCTCGTAATTCACCAAGCTTCCTTATCACAGCCATGGCAGAGATTGAAAAACCTCTATTAAAACCACGCACAAGCCCTAGAATGAAATCAAAGTGGGCACAGCTGTGATGTTTGTACAGCCAAGAGCTTTGTCAAGTCTTGGAGTTAAGAATGGTTCATGATCATTGCCATCTGTAAGATGTAGACTGAATGGAGGTGTTTCACAGTTATAGTCCAATGTATATGACACCAGACTTCTGGTTTCTGTATGGTTCATATGCATAAACCAGATTGTTGGAGCAAATATGTACCGACCGTCTCAGGATCATTCAATTAACAGCCACGGCAAAACTTTGAATTCATGGAATGCAGAAAGAAAAAGATTACAAAGAAGTTGCTGAGCGAATGCTAGGAGAGAAAATTGAAAATATTGTCAGAAAGGTAGGATCGAGTTTGGCTCTCCAATATAGGACAGAAGACAAAGGTATAAATTCATCTTGGCGGAACTTATGAATTGGTAATGAGCACTATGTTAATGCAACTATCGTCATGAAGTTGACCTAACTTTCAGTCTCACCTCTTATTTCAATGGAGCTGTGGATCTGTAAACACCTATTGTACATTGCATTCTTGGCAGCACTACATGTTTAGCAGAAGACCAAAATAGCACTCCACTACAGGATGATTAATATGGGATTTGCCTCAACTGCAGTGATAAAGGACACATACACCATTTTGCAATGGGAGGCCTCGTATTACAAATGTCTTTGCTTTATGCAGACATTTATCCTTCTTGATTATGATACGGTGAACATTATCTGCATAGCCCCCATTCTCCCCATAGTTTCCCATCCATTGGAATTAGTGAAAAATTAAGCACTTAGCAACTGTGAGTTTGCTTATTGAAATATATTCTTGTAAGATCTGGCTCCATGTGAAGCAAACAGGAAAATGGCCCCTAATGCAGTCCTTCTGCAGTCAGGCCAAAATTAATGTCACACATAGGCTTCAGGTGTAATTTAAAAAAACATACATAACTTCAACATGCAATGGGTCAATTGGTGTTTAAAGAATCTGTTGTGGAAGCTTGCAGAAAGTATGTTTCAACATAAAATTATCTATAAATCTAAAGTTGACTGGCTACAAACTGCCATGCCACTAAACAGTAGGCCGTGTGTGGAGGAAATTGAGAGAAATTTATAAAAATATATATTTATCCTAGAGAATTGGAATAGAGTTGAGTACATTTTGAGCAACTGCAAGTAAAAAAAAAGTGGAGACACATGGAACTGCAGATGCTGAAATCTTGCACAAAACACAAAGTGCTGGAGTAACATAACGGGTTAGGCAGCCTCTGTGGATAGACAACAGTTTGGGTCGGGACACTTCTTCACACTCAAGTATTGCATTTAAATAACATCTTTCAACATTGCCTTCAGTCTGTTAATTTTGTCCATAGTCTTTTCATTATAGGTACTGCAGAAATACAACACCCAATTTGTATAAGCAAGCCATGTTTTACGTGAAATAACATGCGCGCAGCGCACAACACGAGCGCGAAGTGCGAAGTCCCTCGTGGCCGGGGTCCAGGCCCTGGAAGCTCTGGGGTTTTAGATGCTCTCTGGTACATTCTGAGCCTTATTTTGGAGCATTTTTGCACCAAATATATGACCAATATTTCAGAAATAATTTTGTTTGAGTCAAGAGTAATGAGTGAGTGGAATGGGATGATTGGGGTCATTTATAAAAATCAAGAATTGAAGTTGTCCTTGTTTTAATAATCAAGTTGTACTGGACCCAAACCTGTACTTCTTTGGAGTGTGGGAGGAAACCAGAGCTCCCGGAGAAAACCCATGCTGGTCAAGGGCAGAACGTACTAACTCCGGACAGACAGGACCTGTAGTCAGGATTGAACACGGGTCTCTGGCGCTGGAAGGCAGTAATTCTACCGCTGCCCCACCATGCCCGCCCATAGTGTTTTACTATTCTGGACAATTTTACTTGATATAATTTATAGTTTCAACTGTATGAAACAAATGCAAAGGAAGCATACCTCACTGAATATAACATATTATAATCAGCATTCTTACTGCATAAACCTGGCTACACAATCTATTCCCTATTTAAGTATATACTGTATTTCTCAATTTGATAGATAACTTAATTTATTTAATGTCTCTCCAGTTTACAAAAATACATAAATGTGCATGAACACATAGATTTGACGGCTTCTGAGACATCTTTAAATTATTTCACAATTAGTTTGTAAATGATATGAGACCGCCTGTACATGCCAGTGTTGTATTTGAGCTGGTAGCAGGATGTTGCATGACATGCGCTGAGAATTCATGTATATTCTCATTATCTTTCTATCTATCTACTTGGTCTAATTTTGATCAGACTCACACTTGTATCCCACTTCATCCTCCAAAACCCCAGAGACGGGGGTGGGATGGGGGAGGAGTTGCATTAGACAAAGTGTACTTGACATCTTCGTGAATGACTTCGGACAGCTAGATTAAGGACAGAGGAAGAAGCTTATTTCATGGCTGATTTGCTTTAATACCTCGGCGACAGCAGGGAAGCTAAAATGAACTTGCCCTTGAGAAAGCGGACGTAGGTCCTTTTTTTTTAAAGACACGATCAGACTCAGTGAAGGCATCAGTGTAGCTGCTGTGCGCTGGTAAATAAACACACATGCACAAAAGAGAGGGGGAGGAGAGGCAACTGCTGAGATTGGGTTCATCCCCTCTAGAGTTGATGAAATGTTGCATTTTAAATGGCGTACTTCATGTGCTTTAGAAGCACAAACACTCTGTGGAAGTATTTATGATGCTGCCCAGCCTCTCAGACAATCAAAAATGAATTCTTGCTCAAATCTGTTTCCTTTTATGTTTGCTGTTTTGATACTATTTCCAGGCTATGCTATTATCTAGAGAAATACTCACTTTTATTTCTATTTGTGCTCCTCAGTTGCCTAACATCAGAGGCAAAGATAGAACAATTCAGTGCTTCCCAATCTCTTTTTTTTTTGTATTGGAGCCACAATCATATTTTATTGAAGAAAGGCTAGGAAGGCCTCTGATACTTTGATTAAGCTCTGTGTATAGCCCTTGACCTGTGAACCTGAAATAATTAATATCAGACAACACATAGCTTTCACTGTCCTAGCCAAGAGTGAGATAGGGAGAAGGGGAGAATGATTGAGAAGAAAACTACAAAGAAAATAGAAAAAGAGAGATTGATAGTCACTGGAAATGACAGAGAAGCACGAAAAGGGACCCAGAGATTGGCAATGACAGGAGTAAATTAATATGAATAGGTGAATAAAGGAACAGGAACAAAGAGGCTCCATTTCCAAAAGTGACGAAGGGGTCGATAGCCATGCAAATAGATTAGTTAGGTTCCTGCATACATCCTCATACTGTGTACAAGAGTAAATAGCAATCAATAGAAAGAAATGTGGTTCATACTTAGGTCTCAGATATATTCTGCAATGATTTCCGTGCATAGAATAAAAATTGGATTAATGCTTTTATATATAGATAAATGTACATAACTAATAGAACGGTGGCTGATAACACAGATATGATGATAGAAAAGGACAGGAAAGTAAGAGATTTACAGCCTTTAGCCATCATATCGATAGCTGCAGCATAGATGCATGTCATGGGCATATGGAATGATTGGATAAAAGAGCATCAGCAATGAGCCTATAATCAAATTTTAAATAACACAATAATGAAAACTATAAAAAGGGATTTGGGATAATAAATATAATGAATGAGCATATATATTATAGCACCAAAAGCTTTATATAGGTCTATAGCTGCAGAATAGCATGGTATAAAATTATTGTTCTGCACCTCTCAGTTTTAATATTGCGTCTTAGTCTTCCTGGAGTACAGCTGCCATCTTTATAACTCTGTAACAGAAATGTTCTACTGATTCAAAACACACAGTACAGCCTGTATCACTAATCAATTGCAGCTATGGGTCATACAAAATATTAGGAATGTTCTTGCAGCTCAAAGGGGTAGAATTTTCAAAAGGCTTTGGAAAGATTTAAATACTTTAACTCCCCCTCCCATTCCCACACTGACCTTTCTGTCCTGGGCCTCGTTCATTGTCAGAGTGAGTCCCAGTGCAAATTGGAGGAACAGCACCTCATATTTCGCTTGGGCAGCTTACACCCCAGCGGAATGAACATTGACTTCTCTAACTTCAAGTAACCCTTGCTTTCCCACTCTCTCCATTCCCTCCACTTTCCCAGTTTTCTGACCAATCTTACTGTCTCCGACTACATTTTATCTCATTTTGCTTTGTTGTTACCTTCTCCCAACTAAATGATCTATTCTACATTCTCCTTGATCTCCATTCCCTTTGTCCTGTTTTCACACCTTGCTCTTCCTTATCTATACACTTCCTTTTCTATGTATCTCCCACTCCCCTGACATCAGTCAGATGAAGAGACTCAACCCAAAATGTCATCCATTTCTTCTCTCCAGAGATGCTGCCTGTCCCACTGAGTTATTCCAGCATTTTGTGTCTAGTTTGGAAAGAGTAATCAGGCTATACAGGTTCATGGAGACCTGTATTCATGAATTATCTGCCTCAGAGGGTGGTGGTGGCTGGTTCTCTGGATACTTTCAAGAGAGAGCTAGACAAAGCTCCTAAAGATAGTGCAGTCAAGGGATATGGGAGAAGGCAGGAACGGGGTACTGATTGTGGATGATCAGCCATGATCACATTGAATGGCGGTGCTGGCTCGAGGGGCCGAATAGCCTACTCCTGCACCTATTGTCTATTGTCTATTGTCTATTGTCTATTGTCTATTCATATCAATGTATCTGCGACCACTCTTTGTTTGAATAGTCATGATCTATCCTCGTGGTTGTGTACATTCCACTATGTCAGACCACTACAGCAATACTTCCCGAGATTAAAGATTTTGCAAACAATCTATTTTTTTGGCAACTTTACAATAACTTCTACATGTGATGCTGAGATCAGTACGCTTAATTACTGAGCTTGACTGCTGTTTCACACTTAATTTAGATTCTAGGCTTAGGTTCTGGGATAAAAAACATGCAAATCAAACAAGTTGTAAAATATCTTTGTTTTTTAATTGGTAAGTACTTGATACCATAACCAAATCAATGTTGTCAATTGTTTTATAAGTGCCAATACATAAGATAAAATTCAGGATCTTCATCAAGTGTTTCTCCGATATATGAATCAATCAGTTTAAACCAGAAGCATATCCAAGAGGTTCTTTATGTTCCACACTGATGGGGCTTGTCTTTGCCTCAGACCTCAAGCTTGCTGACTTATTTTGGTTACCCAGTTACAGTCATAGTGATGCCTCTACTGGTTGACTGCTGGGAGAAGGATCACAATTGAAATATCCATTGAATGAGTATTTCAACAACCAAACGCTGGAAAAAAAAACCCACTCACTCTCAGTTAGAGCACCCGTGGACTCAGGAAAATAGTCATTTCTGAACATGTCTTAACAGGACTCTCACTGTCAACAGTATTCCTTTAAATAAAGAACAAGCAAGTAGAAGGTCCTTCTAGTTCTCATAAACTGGTTCGATGATGGTCATAATGTGCAACTTTCTGCTCCAGTTGACAATGGAGGTGAGGCCAATAATCACATCATTTTGAGTCTGCCTGATGGCAAGAAATCAAGAGGCATGCTAATGCAAAGAGAGCATGAAGTTCCACCATTACTTTCATGTGTGGCATGGCTTAATTTAGAAATTATCCCTGTTGTAATGTGGTTGAAACTGGATCACATGATACCCAACAAAACAGGTGCTATAAAATCCATTTCTGCGCGATACTATGTAGGAAGGAACTGCAGATGCTGGTTTAAACCAAACATAGACACAAAACGCTGGAGTAACTCAGCGGGTCAGGCAGCATCTCTAGAGAAAAGGAATTGGTGATGTTTTTGTGTCGAGACCCTTCTTCAGACTTTTCTCCAAAGATGCTATCTGACCCGCTGAGTTACTCCAGCTTTTGGTCTGCGCTATACTGGTTAACTTGCTCTGTGTTCACACCACAATTGTGTTTTTGTTACAACTCATTTACATCTTAGATTAGCAATTTACTTTAAATCCTTCGAGTCAAAGGGACATACAGCTTGGAAGGAGGCACTTCAGCCTATGGAGGTCAGAAGCAAATGAGAAGGATTGGTTTGTTGTCCATGTCTGTTCACATGGTCCAGGTACATTTATTGTCAGATGTTGATTGAACCCTTGAAGGAGAGGCAAGAGGGCAGATAGTGAGCCACTGCTAATACTTGTTATTTAAGGTTCAATTTGTATACATAAAATTAATTGTGAACGTCAATGGATTTTCATTGATTTTCAGGAAACCCGTCTCTGATAAAATCAAGATTTTGGATTCTCTTTGACGTCTTGTGCAAAATCAATTCAGTTCTTTTTCCCTTGGCAATCATTTTGTTTGGCAGTTTTGAGGTTTTAGTAATTTTTTATTTGTACACCCATTTGATGGATCAGGCAAGGTTTATAAACCATACATTCTGGTAGGCTGGAGAAGTTGCACACATCGAGGTATACTTCATGAATTGTAGCCAGCTTGTTTTATTCTCCACAGCTATTAATAAAGGACTCTCTATGCACTCAAATACTAGGCTTCTCCCATTGACATGCAAGTGCAGCAGAAAACGATGTTCCCAACACGAAACTCAAACTCTATATGGTGAATATAGTTATTATCTATCTGATTTTATCTTAGTTTTTACATTACTTATGTTGGAAATGTCGTTTTCAGTAGCTTAGTACAGAAATACAGAACAGTCTGTACAGAGTTTTTGTACGTTCTCCCTGTGACCTGCATGGATTTCTCCAGGTGCTCCAGTTTCATCCCACACTCCAATTGGCTTTGATAAAATTGTAAATTGTCCCTTGTGTATAAGATAGCATTAGTGTGCGGGGTGATCACTGGTCAGCGCGGACTCGGTGAGCCCGATGGCCTGTTTCCACGCTGTATCTCTAAAGTCTAATGTCTAAATCTAAATCATTTCCACACCGCTCGGTCCACATTAACCAACCTGACCTCCCGGTGGCTCAGCATTTCAACTCCCCCTCCCATTCCGTATCCGACCTCTCTGCCCTGGGCCTCCACCATGGCCAGAGTGACCAACACCGGAGCACCTCATATTCCAATTTGGGCAGTCTGCATCCCAGTGGCCTGAACATTGAATTCTCCCAATTCCGTTAGCCCTTGCTGTCTCCTCCCCTTCCTAGCTCTCCCTCAGCCCTCAGACTCCTCCTCCTCCTTTTACCTTTCTTCTCCCTGCCCCCCCCCCCCCCCTCCATCAGTCTGAAGAAGGGTTTCGGCCTGAAACGTTGCCTATTTCCTTCGCTCCATAGATGCTGCTGCACCCACTGAGTTTCTCCAGCACTTTTGTCTATCTTATATTTTCAGCTCTTTGATTGACCTCTCAGGTCAATTTTTTATTTGAAGTTCAGTGATTGGTTCTTTTCATTCTTATTAGCTACTTAATTGTCTTAGGCTCATGGAGTCATAACATGATACAATGTGGAAACAGGCCCTTCAGCCCAACTTGCCCACACCGGCAACACCGGCCAACATTTCCCAGCTACACTAGTCCTACCTGCTCGCATTTGACCCATATCCCTCCAAACCTGTCCTATCCATGTACGTGTCTAATTGTTTTTTAAACGTCGGGATAGTCCCTGCCTCAACTATCTCCTCTGGTAGTTCCATATCCCCACCACCCTTTGTTACCCCTCTATTTTTTTTGTTTATTTAATTTTAATTTCAATATATTTCAGTGATGCGAGTAATTATGAACGGATTTAAAAAGTCTTCAAATGCCTTTAAACGTTGGAGATATTCATAACCATTAGACTATCAATTTTGATAGCCCTTTAAGCTTCAAGGCTTCTTCCTGGCCATTTGCATTCAGAAAGCCTCACTGACCAAAGTGGAGTTGCCTTCATTCAAGAGGTTGACGTTTCAAGATTCACTCAAGGTAAGTGTCGACCCAGTAGTTAAGGGAATAGTAAGTGTCTCCGGTGTAGGGTAGTTGGGGTCGGGTGGCGATGTCGGAGGAATCGGCGAGGGGGAGCGAGTCCAAGTTACCGTTGAAGCTGCGAGGCTGGGCGTCATCGGTCGGCAGGTGAGGGTCGGCGGCGGCATCGATGTAGAGGTCGGTGAAGGCGGCGTCCCGGTGAGTGTGGAAGTCGCTCCTCGAGGCCAAGATGGCGTCGCGGGACTCGGGCAGGCGATGCGGGCCAGGGTTGGGGCCCGTAGTCTGCGGGCGGTCGAGTCGCGGAGTGTAGGCGTCGGGAGCGGCCTGGAGTCGGGATAATTTAAGGTCCTAAATTCCTTATAGCCTCCAAGTCTCCTCCAACCTCATCTACTGCATCCGCTGCTCTAGATGTCAGCTAATTTACATCGGTGAGACCAAGCGTAGGTTGGGCGACCGTTTCGCCGAACACCTCCGCTCGGTCCGCCTTAACCTACATGACCTCCCGGTGGCTCAGCACTTCAACTCCCCCTCCCATTCCCAATCCGACCTCTCTGTCCTGGGTCTCCTCCATTGCCAGAGTGAGCAACAGCGGAAATTGGAGGAACAGCACCTCATATTCCGTCTGGGGTCCTTGCGCCCCTATGGCATCAACATTGAATTCCCCCAATTTGGCTAGCCTGTGCTGTCCCCTCCCCTTCCTTCACCCTCTAGCTGTCTCCTCCCACCCTCCCATCCGCCCGCCCTCGGGCTCCTCCTCTTCCCCTTTTTCCTTCTTTCTTTCCCCACCCCCCATCAGTCTGAAGAAGGGTTTCGGCCCGAAACGTCGCCTATTTCCTTCGCTCCATAGATGCTGCTGCACCCGCTGAGTTCCTCCAGCAATTTTGTGTACCTAAGGGAATAGTAAGCACTGATGTTAGGAAATACTGTGGCCATTGTTCCTGTTGCCTTGTGTCTTTAAACACGTTCTATTAACATTCTTCCCGTACTATAATTTTCTTGCACCTGTGTCATGCCTTTGTCGCAATTGAGCCACGCTTATTTATTACTTTTACTATTTAGTACTTATGACTCTTTAATTTTTACTTTTATTACTTTTTAATGTTCACTCTACCTTCTCATTAGACTCGGCTCTCCCAAGTTCAGCTCGCCGTCTTTTCTTCTTATCCGAATGATTACTTTTCCCCTTTTCTGTATTTACTCCACCGGAAGGCTGACAATCTCTTTTGTCGTATCACTCATTGCGAATGCTGGACTTGATGTTGTTCGAGGTTCTCCATCACGGTCCGCTGCCATAATCAGGTGTCATGCCCCCTTGGTCAGAAGTAAATGCTTATTACCAATGAAATGACCCGGCGATTGTTAAAAGTGAGATCCCTCATTGTTCGTGACCTTGCTGCAACCTCCTCGCATTTATCCAATCTTCTGAAAGGCTTATAATGAAGAATACTGTAAGGCAAAGCTAATGGATTAGTTTATTTTGTGTCAAACATGCAACATTCAGAATATCATTACCAGAATGTGATTTGCTGATCTCTCAGTATTACTTATGCGCCGAGAAGAATAAATAATTCAAACATTGCCCTTAATATTTGCCATCTTCATTTCATTAGTTTATTTTATATCATTGATCAATACCTCCTCAGTAAAGGAGCTCTGGCTGCTTTTTGGATTGTTTTGGCATCATATATGTCACAAAATGCTTCTGTTTTAACCGGAGAGACACAAACAAAACTAAAAGCTAAATGACTGTCCATTCCTAGGGCTAGGAGAAAGGTCTCAACCCGAAACGTCACCCATTCCTTCTCTTCAGAGATGCTGCCTGTCCCGCTGAGTTACTCCAGCATTTTGTGTCTATCTTCGGCTTAAACCAGCGTCTGCAGTTCCTTCCTACATCTCTACAGTTTGTTTCTCAAGAAATTACCAATCAAATCTGTCAACAATCATTCCTGTTTAGCCAGCTGGTGTGAGTAATAATTGAGCCCAATTAAACAATAGGGTCAATTTTTGCCCTTTCTTTGGGAGGGAAATGGGGGGAAAAATAACGTCATCAACTCCTGAACAGCAGCAGAGAAATGATTGCTTCCTGACTGATTCCTTAAAAAAATAAATAATCAATTTCCCCTCCTCCCCGGCAGTTGTATGATTAATAAGCTAACACAGCTGTGTAATTCAAAATAATCATTGTTTTCAAATTCCAAAATGCCATCAGGGATGGCACGGTGGTACAGCGGTAGAGTTGCTGCCTTACAGCGCCAGAGACCCCGGTTCGATCCTGACTACAGGTGCTGTCTGTACGAAGTTTGTTCATTCTCCCTGTGACCTGCTTGGGTTTTCTCCGGGATCTCTGTTTTTTTCTCCCAGAGTCCAAGGGTGTACAGGTTTGGAGGTGAATTGGCTTCCGTTAAATTGTCCCTAGTGTGTGCAGGATAGTGTTAGTGTGCGGGAATCGCTGGTCGGCGCAGACACGGTGGGCCGAAGGGCGTGTTTCCGTGCTGTATCTCTAAACTAAACTAAAATTCATAATGAAGCTTTAAAATCCACCTCTTCCCTGCTCTGTCTTTGTAATTCTGATTCAAATTGTGATGACAATGGTATATCTCGGCAGTGTTGAGAAAATGTAAGGTACACAAAAATACTGGAGAAACTCAGCGGGTGCAGCAGCATCTATGGAGCGAAGGAAATAGGCAACGTTTCGGGCCGAAACCCTTCTTCAGACTGATGGGGGGGTGGCGGGGATAAGAAAGGAAAAAGGAGGAGGAGGAGCCCGACGGCTGGGGGATGTGAGGAGACAGCTCGAGGGCTGAGGAAGGGAAGGAGACAGCAAGGGCTAACAAAATTGGGAGAATTCAATGTTCATGCCCGCAGGATGCAGACTCCCCAAGCGGAATATGAGGTGCTGTTCCTCCAATTTCCGGTGTTGCTACTCCACTTGGGAAAATGTATCCCATTCTCATAAAATTCCCTTGCGTATTTTTGAAATAATTTGGAATAATTCATGATATTTGAAAACCCTGTGCATTGGCAACATACGCTGAATGCAAAAGCAAAAAATGGAAAATCTGAAGTGCAACTAGGAAGTGTTTGGAGATACTCTACAGGCCTGAGCACCTCCAGTATTTATGTTTGTGTTCCTATGATGAACTACTGTAATTCCCAGCATAAACAAAATTAAGCAGAAATCAAGTCATTGCCAGTTTCTCTTTCCTGACTGGCTTTCTGTAGCTGAGACAGCTGCAACCTCTGGTGTAAAATAGAAGGATTTTCCTTTGTGAAGCTTAAACTGAGAATCCCACCTAAGGGCCATGAAAGTCAGAAACATAATTTCACACCCTATCACAAGTAGGTTACCAGGCACTCAAGCATGCCCTGCCATTCAATATGGCCATCCCTGATCCATGCTGGCCTCAACCCCTCTTCTGAGCCAGCTCCCCATGACTGCTTAATTTCCAATCTTTCAAGTATTTATTTATCTGCCTCAAATATATCTAATGATCTGGCCTCCTCCCCAGAGACAAATGTCGCTACTCTGTTTCACGCTATAATAAATACTTGGCAAACTTATATGAGTCGTCAAAGCCATAGAGTCATACAGTGTGGAAACAGGCCCTTCGGCCCAACTTGCCCACACCGACCAACATGTCCCATCTTCACTCGTCCCACCTGCCTACGTTTGGCCCCTATCCATCTAAACATATCCTATCCACGTACCTGTCTAAATGCTTCTTAGTGTAATTAAGTTTAACTAGGAACTTAGTTCATAGATTCCTAATGTAAGTGAAGGAAAGATTGCTCTGGAAAGCACTTGTAATGTAGGAGGGCCTGATGTCAATAGTTTATGATATTAGGGTGGGTCCCATCCTAGGGCCTTCTGTTCATTCCTGCGCAGAGTTAACCGGGTTCTGCTCAGTGCTTCTGTCTAGGGATCTCTCCATGATCACTAATGCAGTAAACTAAGTGAGAACGTATAAGTCCAATCTGGAATCTCTCTGCCATGCATGCAATTGGTTTTCTCACTATCCTGCCCACAGGCTTTATTCAATGCTAGTACTAAATTCTGGAAGCATATGTAATGTGGAGTAAACGCAGCAGAGGAAATGACTATGTGACAAGGCTTGCTTTGTGTCACATCTCTTGATCTCTTAGTAGTTTTTGCTGTTGACTTCAGCTCCGCTGATCCAAGCGCTCTCCTCTGCTGTCACTGCTCACTATCTATCAGCATCCACGGAGTCTGATTCACAGCAGGCCTCAGCTGGGTGAACCTTTTATCGGGGGCTTGCCACTATCTGTCAGGGCTGTTTGTTATTGTTTAATGTTAGGCTCCCCATTGCATATNNGGCTCCCCATTGCATATACAGCCAACTTGCCTCTCATTAAAACATGTCCTGTATAAAGAGAGGAATCTCTATTTATAGTCACAGAGCCCGACTTAGTTAATTTCTGCATGAAAAGTTAAAAGCAGACCATTTGGCTGACAAAATAGGCTTGAATGTGACTGTGCCAGAATAATTTCTTGTTCTTTAAATTTATCCATTATCAATTGTGATGTGAACGCAGAAAGATTACATTACCAAGTTTACAACGATATGTTTTAAAGAAAATATCAAACCATGTATCTCCAAAATAATTATGTTTTATGCTTGTCGTAAAACTCTCTGCAAGCTCATCTTTAAGCAGGAAATTGCTGTCAATATAACTTGCCATCTGCCTCTCATATTCGGTGATATTGTAGCGATTTTCTCTCTTCACTGACCGCATCTTCCAAATTTGCTGACACTAACTTTCTTTTCAGAAGTGCTCACTATATCTGAAACTTCTGTCCTTGTGAACTAGAGTCCCGTTCCCACACGATCTTTCCTTTCCAAATTTGTTTTCCCTCCTAAAACTGTCCCTAACGAACCCAGAACTCTGTGTTCAAATGCTTCCATCAAGCGTCTGGGCATTCTATGTTACAAGGATGGGTTTCATCAGTCATGTATAAAACTGATCTCCCTCCAGGTCCTTCTCAGCTCTCTCAGTCTTTAACACGGTTAACTGCAGCATCCTCCTCCATCTACCTAGGTGGAGTACCCTCTCCTGACTTCATTCTTATCTAGTTCATGGTAACTATAACATTTCCTGCAATAACTTCCCAATTCTACATCTCAAGGATCTATCCTTATCATTACCCTATATCCAATCCAAATGTGGCCCCATTGTGACCTTATCCATATATATATATATATGGTATTAGTGTCCACACATATACTCATGGTACCCAACCTGACCTTCAACATTGTCAGTGAGCTTACCTGTCAACAAATTCTGGATGAACATAAACTTATTCCTTTTAATTTTTGGTGAGATTAAAGCCTCTGTCATTATTAGCAGCTAAAACTCAATTTCCTGACCAGTGAATCCATCCTCTGCTGACTCTACTCTGAGGCCGAACCAGTAATATTCACAGTCACACTTGTCTCAGATGTGCTCTTGGTCTTATTTCCATAGCAGCACTGTCGGCTTTCTTCCTCTTCTGTAGCTTTGCAGGTATCTGACTCTGCCCTCACCTTAGCTGAGACAGAATCCCCATTCGCAATCCCCATTCGCAAGTTCACAAATTATAGGAGTAGAATTAGGCCATTTAGCCCATCGAGTCCACTCCGCCATTCAGTCATGGCTGATCTCTGCCTCCTAATCTCATTTTCCTGCTTTCTCCCCATAACCCTTAGCACCCATTCTAATCACAAACATGTCTATCGCTGCCTTAAAAATATCCACTGACTTGTCCTCCACAGCCCTCTGTGTCAATGAGTTCCACAGATTAACTACCCTTCATGACACCATTACCTTTTGGCTTAACTGGCCAACCTCCCAACCTTCTACAAACCATAAAATTCACCTCGAGCAAACCTCTATAGTTCATCTCCAAACTCATGTTCATTTTCATTTTCCCATCACCTCTGCACTAGCTGAATGGCTCCTGATTTAGCAAGTCCTTGATTATTAACGTACTCAGTTGTCAAATCTCTCCATAGCCTTGGCATGTTCCATTGCCAATCAGTCCCACAGCCTTAGAGATAAAGATGTAAATAGAGATAGAGATAAAGTATTGATTTCCACAGATTCTCCATTTTCTTCTCATCTAACACTCCAAATTCTAATTGTTTCTCTTTCAGATCTGCATTGAGTGCCCAGTGTTTCCTGCATTTTCAGTTTTTATTTCAGGTTTCCAGCATCTATTATTTTTTTTGATGCTGCTCTTTCTTAGTTTTAGTTTTTAGTTTTAGAGATACAGCATGGGAACAGGCCCTTCGGCCCATTGAATCTACGCCGACCATCCATCATCCACTCACATTAATTCCATGTTATCCCATTATGCACACGAGGGGTAATTTACAGAGGCCAATTAATCTACAACCCCGCTCACCTTTGGGATGTGAGAAGAAACCGGAGCGCCCGGAGGAAACCCACGCAGTCACAGGGAGAACGTGAAAATGCCTCACAGCCAGCACCCAAGGTTAGGATCGAACCCGTGTCTCTGGTGCTATGAGACTGCAGCTCTACCAGCCTCTTCTTCTTCTTCTTCCTCTAAACCTCCTTGAAATCAATTTTTCTGACCAAAGCTTTCATCATTTGCCATGATGCATACTTCCTGACACCGCTAAGCATTAAACCTTCTGTGGAAATGTTCCTGTGTGTGAGTTTGAGATATCCTGCTGCCATGTTAAAGACTCGACATAAATGGAAATAGTTGTTGCTGCAGTGCTTCCAAAAATGATTTCCTCTTTGCATTTGTCAAGTTGAATGATACCAGTACTGAAGGGGAATGCAATTACTAATTCTGGCTCCTAATCTGGACATGAATCATTCCCAGGTCAGTTCCTGCACCGTACAACAAAAATGTAATTCTGCCTGTGTTGGCTCATCGATTGCTTTTGTTACTGCAGCAATGATCACCACAAAGGAAATGAAATACACATCATTTTTAGATTTCATTGAAAACTATCCTTACAATTTAAAGTTTATAAATAAAATAGGAACATTTTTCTTTTACATTTAACAGCTTTCTTTCAACAAAATATTATCGCCAAGTTTGGATTTAAGATAAGAAGGAACAGGCGACAGCAGTTTGATACATTCCAGTAAACCCAGCTTAAATTAGCCAGGGTTCTCTTTGGCATGGCCATATCTCACTTTTGTTTACTTTGATATTGGTGAGGCCATGGTACACTTCCCTACACGTTTGATGTAAGGTCACTGCTAGTGGTTGAGGATACTGAAAACCCAGAAAATATCGAGCATAAAACACAACATGGTTCATTAAATGCTTCACCGCAAAAATTGAGCCCTTTTTACTTTAGCCGACGTTGAGGGATTGACTTGGGGAAAAGGGAGAAAATATAATAAAAAATAGAAGCCATTAATTTGTGCCAGCATTATTTTGCTCACTGTTGAAGATTATTTACTAATTGTAATAACTGTATTACTCCCTAATAATATGGCCTCAAATACCTCTGCAAAAAATTGAAGGGAGAGATGCCAATACATCCCTAACACGAGTTAAGGTTTACCCACTTGCCCACTATAACTTTTTGGCAGAAGACTTTACTTTAGAGATACAACATGGAAACAGGCCCTTTGTACCACTGAATCCACGCCAACCTGTGATCAAAACATTTCTAAACACCTGTTTTCACTTTTTTATTATGGGGTATTGTGTGTAGATTGATGATTAAAAAAATGAATTTAATCCATTTTAGAATGCTGTAACGTAACAAAATGTGGAAAAAGTGAAGGGGTCGGAATACTTTCTGAATGCGCTGTATATAAAATGATGAGAGGTACAGATAGGATAGATAGTCAGAACCTTTCACTGTGGGTGGGATTGTCAAAGACTAGAGGGCATAACTTGAGAGGGGCAACATTTAAAAGAGATGTGCTTTGTACACAGGAAGTGGCGGATGCCTGGAACATGTTGCCAGGGGTGGTGGTGGAGGCAGATGATAGTGGCATTTAAGAAAGGCACATGAATGAGCAATGGATGGAGGGATATGGATCACGTGCAGGTGGAGGAGATTAGTTTAACCTGACATCATGTTCGGAACGGTCACTGTGGGCCGAGGGACCTGTTCCTTTTCCGAAACTGTTTGTTGTTCTATGTTCTAACTGCCAACGACAACTACAAACCCAACTACACTAAAGTTGAAGAAGAAAGCTGCAAAAACAAAACTTTACCTTATGTTGCTGTCACCCGTTGCTCAGCCTTCTCGTCAAAGCCTCGCGTGTCTTTAAATGTCTTTTTACATTTATTTACGTTATCTTTTGCAAGATAAATGTCTGTATGCAAATATAAAAGGATTAACCTCTGGACTCTTGAATGGTTCAGTTTGTATTGAAAATCTCACATATCAGGTCCAAGACTTAGTCTCGTCTTAAAAGGAGCTCTTGATAAACTGTGTTTTCTTCTAGATACAATCTATAACATTGACAGTTACAATTAAACATTGGTAGTAAATCCTTTTAGTGAGTGACAGGCTTCACTATGGCATACCTGTTCACAGATTCCAGTGAAGTATCACAGGATGCTGTAAGGTATCATAGTTATGTCATTGCACAAGTAATACAAAGAATTGGCATGTGGGGGGGTCGGAGATAGGGAACAAATCCATTGCTCCAGAGTAGTAAGGCTTGAGTCTTCTGAAAAATTAGCAATTGATTCCAAAGTGGCAGGCATGAGTGTAATGCAGTATAGAAGTTTAAAAATGCATACCTCCAGATTCAGGGTCAGTATCAGGCAACTGAACCATCCTCTCACCAACTAGAGAGTGGTCCTGACCTCCCATCTACCTCATTGGAGACATTCAGACTATCTTTAATCGGACTTTGGTCGACACAAAATACTGGAGTAACTCAGCGGGTCAGGGAGCATCTCTGGAGAGAAGGAATGGGTGACGGAAACATCACCCATGCTTTCTCTCCAGTGATGCTGCCTGTCCTGCTGAATTACACCAGCATTTTGTGTCCACCTTCGATTTAAACCAGCATCTGCAGTTCTTTCCTACACATTTAATCGGACTCTACTGGACGTCATCTTGCACATCATCAGCCACTGCATCAAACACATCAATTTCTGACATTTCTTCCAGCTTTGATATTATCCCACCTTTGATATAATCCCACCCATTTTTTCTAGAACTGGAGGGAATAGATTTAAAGTAAAAGTGGAAAGGTTTAAAAAGGGCGACATTTGAGCAAGAACTGAAGGGCAACCTTTTCACACAGAGGATGGTGGGTATATGGAATGAGCTGCCAGAGGAAGTAGTACCCTCTCTCTCCATCCCTCTCCCATCCAAGTCGCACCAGGTTCTCATTCTCACCTAGCAAACAGCTAACAGTGGCCTGTTTCCTTTTTAATTTTAACTTTTTTTGTATATCTTTCATTCATTTGTTCTATATCTCTCTTATTCACTGTCTATATCTCTCATTTCCTTTTCCCCTGACTAGTCTGAAGAAGGGTCTTGACCTGAAACGTCACCCATTTCTTCTCTCTAGAGATGCTGCCAGCTCTGCTGAGTTACTCCAGCATGTGTCTATCTTTGGATACAACTCCAATGGTTCAAAGACATTTGGACAGGTTCATGGATAGGAAAGTTTTATAGGTACATGGGCCGAATGTAGGCAAATGGGGAATTTGGGTCGTCATGGAGAAGTTGGCCTAAAGAGCTTCTTTCTGCACTATGTAACTCCTTAAGTCTGTGATTCCATTGAAAGTTCCTCCATTGCCCTTTCACTAATTCATATGATCTTTGATTTTACACACCAGTTTTTAATCTGCCTGAGTCGAAAGCTCTGGAAATTCTTCAGGCTCCTTTTCCCTTTATCTTTATTTCATTTAAGTTGGTCCTTCAATTATATTCACTTTAGACTTTAGAGAGGCAGAGCGGAAACGGGCCCTTCGGCCCACAAAGTATGCGCTGACCGGAGTGTGGGTGGAAACCAGTGTACCCGGAGAAAACCCACACAGTCACAGGGAGAACATGCAAACTCCGTATAGACAGCACCCGAACCGGGTCTCTGGCGATGTAAGGCAGCAACTCTACCGTCACGCCACTGTGCCGCCCCTGATTTGACTAAACCTGGAATTGCCTGTTATATACTTCTGTGGCTGAATGTAAAATTGTGATTGTTAATACTCCTGTGGAATTTCGTACAACCCAGTACTACAGTAATAGTTCTCTACAAGTTGCTATTGTTTTCTTGAAAGAGAAATAAATAGCAACAATGGATTATTATTTTCTACAGTAATTTTACAGTCAAATATTTTTACATTCATACTCATAGCTTGCAAAAGTTAAAATGACCTTGCCTGCAGAAGTATTTTTTAGCACCTAAATGAGTGAGTATAATTGTAGATTATTTGTGTGAATAATTATAGGAAGTCTTCAGCTGCTACCTGTCACATTGGTTCCCCAGTATGTTCGTCACCTTCTGTTTTGTTGTATTTCCAGCAGTTGCCAAGTAGAATCTGGATTCAATATGCACTTGCCTGTCATCGACTTAAGAACACTGACCTGTCAACAACTGCTATCCACATATATTGCAGCCATAGAATCCACACAGCTGACTCCACCTAAATCAGACTCCACTGACAGATTCTTATTTGTCACTTTGCCATGCTTTCTCACATTTCCCTTCTCTGTGATAATCTCAACATTTGATTCACATGCTGGACGTCTCCCTCTTTCACCTCCTCTCTGCAGAAATCACATTGTTGTGCCACTCTGCTGCCTGATTAAATCTGAAGATCTTGCTTTGCAGATTCCGCTTTGCACGTCTGCATTCTCACCCCTTGTTTGAATTTGTAGCCGCACTGACAGAATAGCTGCAAAACCCTGTGGGTGTGCGGGGAAAATATGCAAGTATCATCACCCTTTGTACCTCTTTTCTCATGAGATGTTATGAAATTTGAAATTCACTTCTGGGCGGGTTTATGGATTCTTGTGCTCCTGAGTTGCATCTTGTGCACAACTACTCAGTGAGATTAAATGTTGCTTAGGTCTGCCACCTATTGATGGGCCACAGAGATTGTGCAACGATGAAATGTGCTGTGTCGATAGTCTCCTCTTTCTGTTAACAGTAATAATAACTGGATGGCTGTCTTCTCATTAAAATGTTTTTATTGAAGTCTCAGAATTCTTTTCCTTGTTATTTTGATCTAACAGATGATGTGACAGCTGAAATACCACCTGTTTTGGATTGCCTGTCAATTTATAATGTGTGGCATGCTATGTTCCAGGCTAGATTGCCACGTTCCAGGCCTAGCATGCATAAGCTTTGTAAAGTCCAGGTGAAGCTCTATGTATATTCTATGCACCTGGCAGATTCTATGCCTCTCTCTGCAATTGGGTCAGCTTAGTGTTAGGACAGCACAATGGCGCAGTGGTAGAGTAGCTGCCTTACAGCGCCAGAGACCCGGGTTCGATCCTGACTACGGGTACTGTCTGTATAGAGTTTGTACATTCTCCCTGTGACCGCATTGGTTTCCTCCGGAAATCATCTCTGGTTTCCTCCTACATCCCAAAGGCGTGCGGGTTTCTAGGTTAATTGGCTTTTGTAAAAATTGTCCTTAGTGTGTGGGAGAGAACTAGTGTATGGGTGATCAATGCTCTGCCTGGACTCGGTGGGCTGAAGAACCTTTTTCCACGCTGTATCTCTGAATTAAATTAAACTATGTGCCGTCTTCGTGCCATGCACTCTTCAAAAGTTTTATGCAAAAACTTTTACTGTTTGCTAGTCTTTCGGAAGAAGCTTGGTCCTCATTTCCTGTTCTTCATTTCAGCATCTTTTGGTTAATATTATGGCCTATGATTTTGGGGGAAATCAGCAGAATGCACCATTAATAATAATAATAATAATAAATGTTATTTATGGGCGCCTTTGAAGAGTCTCAAGGACACCTTACAAAAATTTAGCAGGTAGAGGAAAAACATGTAAGGGGAATGAAATAAATAGTAGAGACATGACTAGTACACAAAGTAAAGACAGAATACAATTCAAAACACAATATGAGGCAATTAATGCACAGATGAAAAGGGAGGGGGACGTGGGGCTAAGGATAGGCAGAGGTGAAGAGATGGGTCTTGAGGCGGGACTGGAAGATGGTGAGGGACACGGAATTGCGGAACAGTTGGGGGAGGGATTTCCAGAGCCTGGGAGCTGCCCTGGAGAAGGCTCTGTCCCCAAAACTGCGGAGGTTGGACGTGGATGGAGAGGAGAGCGGCTGATGTGGATCTGAGGGACCGTGAGGGTTGGTAGGGGGAGAGGAGGTCAGTGAGATATGGGGGGGGGGCAGATGGTGGAGGGCTTTGTAGGTGAGGATCAGGATTTTGTAGGTGATCCGGTGGGAGATGGGAAGCCAGTGAAGTTGTTTGAGGACTGGAGTGATGTGATGCCAGGATTTGGTGTGGGTGATGAGTCGGGCGGCTGCGTTCTGGACCAGTTGGAGTCGGTTGATGTAGGTGGAGCTGATGCCAAGGAGAATTGAGTTGCAATAGTCCAGTCGGGAGGAGATGAAGGCATGGATGAGTCTTTCAGCAGCGGGAGGTGTGAGAGAGGGTCTGAGTTTGGCGATGTTGCGGAGATGAAAGAAGGAGGTTTTAATGACATGGCGGATGTGAGGCTCAAGGGAGAGGGTGGAATCAAAGATCACGCCAAGGTTGCGGGCCTTGGGAGATGGGGAGACAGTGGTGCCGTCGATGGTGAGAGTGGGGTTATTGATTTTGCTGAGTGTGGCTTTGGAGCCTATGAGGAGGAATTCTGTCTTATCGCTTTTGAGGAAGTTATGTTGCATCCAGGTTTTTATAGCTGACAAACAGGAGTTGATATGGGAGAGGGGGGGGTTGTGGGGGGATTTGGTGCCGAGGTAGATCTGGGTGTCATCGGCATAACAGTGGAAGTCCAGGTTGAAGTGGCGGAGTATCTGACCAAGGGGGAGGATGTAGATGATGAAGAGGAGGGGGCCGAGTACGGAGCCTTGGGGAATGCCTTGAGTGACTGTGGCTGTAGCAGAGGTGTGGTTGTGGAGAGAGATGAAGTGGGATCTGTTGGAAAGGTAGGAACGGAGCCAGCTGAGTGCAGAGCCTTCAATGCCGAGGTCTTTGAGTCTGGTGAGCAGGATGTTATGGTTCACTGTATCGAAGGCTGCGCTCAGGTCGAGGAGGATGAGGATGTTGAGGGAACCAGTGTCAGCAGAGGTGAGGAGGTCGTTGAGGACTTTGAGGAGAGCAGTTTCTGTGCTGTGGAGGGGGCGAAAGCCAGATTGGAGGGGTTCAAGTAGGTTATACGCAAGGAGATGGGAATGAAGTTGCGACGCAACGATACGCTCCAGGGTTTTTGAAAGAAAGGGGAGGTTTGAGATTGGGCGGTAGTTAATGAGAGAGGAGGGATCAAGACCAGGTTTCTTTAAGATTGGTGTGACAGCAGCAGTTTTGAAAGCGGAGGGGACAATTCCTTGGGACAATGAGGATTTGAAGAGATTAGTGAGGTTAATATGTTCCTTCCTCTAGGTCACTTTGCTGTGCCTTTTGTTTCCTTTAAGCTCTGAGGATGCTCAGGATTGATACTTAAATGGTATTATCAATCATAAACTGAGACTAAGCCTTCGGCCTCTGATTGTTAAAAATGAAATTTACATAAATAAAACAAAATTGGTTTGAGTACTGACTCCTGCCAAACACACATTGTTGGGAAGAAATTGCTGCACGGATCGGAAACCAATTATATCATATGCCAGAAAATGCGAAACCCATCAAATTGCTAAGGAGGACACGTCAGTCTAAGAGATGGTATATCACAATCCAATTGTCAAGAACAATTGATGTGTCTTCTTCTTCAGAGCTTCACCTGATCTGAGATGAAGTCAAGCCATTCTCGAGCAGATATTAAGATCAATATCTGATTACTCTTTACAGCACCCTTTCAGATTCAAAGATTCAAGATTCAAATTTTTAATTGCCATTGTCAGTGTACAGTACAGAGACAACGAAATGCATTTAGCATCTCCCTGGAAGAGCGACATAGCAAATGATTTGAATAAATAATAATAAGTGATAATAAGTGTCCGGGGGGTGGGGGGGTGATTGGCAGTCACCGAGGTACGTTGTTGAGTAGAGTGACAGCCGCCGGGAAGAAGCTGTTCCTGGACCTGCTGTTCGGCAACGGAGAGACCTGTAGCGCCTCCCGGATGGTAGGAGGGTAAACAGTCCATGGTTGGGATGAGAGCAGTCCTTGGCGATGCTGAGCGCCCTCCGCAGACAACGCTTGCTTTGGACAGACTCAATGGAGGGGAGCGAGGAACCGGTGATGCGTTGGGCAATTTTCACCACCCTCTGCAATGCCTTCCGGTCGGAGACAGAGCAGTTGCCATACCATACTGTGATGCAGTTGGTAAGGATGCTCTCGATGGTGCAGCGGTAGAAGTTCACCAGGATCTGAGGAGACAGATGGACCTTCTTCAGTCTCCTCAGGAAGAAGAGACGCTGGTGAGCCTTCTTGATCAGAGTTGAGGTATTGTGGGTCCAAGAGAGGTCATCGGAGATGTTGACTCCCAGGAACCTGAAGCTTGAAACACGTTCCACCTCCGTCCCGTTAATGTGGATGGGGGTGTGCGTGCCGCCCCTGGACTTCCTGAAGTCTACAATGAGCTCCTTGGTCTTCTTGGAGTTAAGGGCCAGGTTGTTGTCAGCGCACCATGCTGCTAAGTGCTGGACCTCCTCCCTGTAGGCCGACTCATCGTTGTTGCTGATGAGGCCAATCACCGTTGTATCATCTGCATACTTGATGATGGTGTTAGTACCATGTACAGGTGTGCAGTCATAGATGAAGAGGGAGTAGAGGAGGGGGCTCAGCACACAGCCCTGTGGAACGCCGGTGTTCAGGGTGAGGGTTGAAGAGGTGTGCTTGTCTAACCTAACAGACTGGGGTCTGTTGGTTAGAAAGTCCAGTATCCAGTTGCAGAGGGAGGGGTCGATGCCCAGGTTACCGAGTTTGGTGATCAGTTTTGATGGTATAATGGTGTTGAATGCTGAGCTGTAATCGATGAACAGCATTCTTACGTAAGTGTCTCGTTCTACAGAATCACTGGATTCCTGCAACAAAAAACAATGATATGTTTTGAGCCAGCCTGATACTGTGATGGACACAAAAAACTGGAGTAACTCAACGGGTCAGGCAGCACCTCTGGAGAACAGGAATAGGTTGCGTTTCGGGTCGAGACCCTTCTTCAGCTAATGTCTAGTTGGGATTAAGGGAGAAAATACCAGGAAAGAATGGTGTCACCAAACAAATGCCCAACTGATAATCAGTCATTGGATACTGTACATTCAAGATAGAAAACAATAAGTTATTGGATACTGAGAGATACTGAGAGAGTATTGGTGTTGTTTAGAAGATACGCCACAATACCTAATGCATGAGCAAACACGAAGGAATGAATGATTCACTCATCCTCTGTCTTATATTCTTATGCTCAGTAAGTTTTTCTCCAAATGCGACTGATGAGAACCTTCCATTCCAAAATCTCAACCAAGCTTTTAATTCTAGACTATCTCCTGTGCACTGTTGATTACCTAAAAATAAGAGGAGCCTACTTTAACACATCTTTAATTTTCTCCTTTCTTAAGTGAATATAAAAATATTTTGAAGATTTAGGATGTGTATATTTCAATACTAGCAGTTTCCCCCATATACTAATGTGACTGAGGTGGAGGACTGGAAGAACAACATAGTTAATTGTGCTAAGTTTATATGTATTTAGTGTTTTGTTAAATCTGAATGATAGTTCATTTTACTTTAAAAGGAGTTAGAACAGTCCTTACAACTGTTTATTTTCTTCAAATTTGTCCCTATCCTCAGAAGACAAAATTCGTGGCAGTTTTGACTCTCTGATCCAATTAAATGTAACTAAATTACTGGAACCAGGAGTGGAAAGTTTAAAAATTGCTAACCCCATCTTGGGTTTTGCAACACCTGCATCGCATGAAACATTTCTATGGTAAACCTCTAGTTAAGACGTGTAAGAATCCCTCAGCAGAAATCCGCGTCTGCATGAAAGCACTGACAGCCCTGTGTAAGATGCCTACACCAGTTTGTGCAACTCACATTGAGGAAGAATCCTGTTGTTAAACCAGTGCAAGATTTTGTGTGGACAAGCAGCATGAATCTCTCGGTTATGCAAAATAATATGCACATACGACATTGCATTATTTAGCTTCATGCCAAGACCTTTTAAAATAACATTGTTGAGAAGAGAACAACTTTGCTTCGCTGTGCCATTCTGACACTAATTATATTATTAACAATAATTGCCACTAAGTCCTGAGGTGAGAAATAGCGAGACAGACAAGGATTCATGGTTCTCCAGTGATGCCTTCAAAATGCTGGCAGCTTGTTCCATGTGCGCACCACTTGCTGTGAAAAAGAATTAGACAAGAGACAATAGACAATAGGGGTAGGTCATTCGGCCCTTCGAGCCAGCACCGCCATTCAATGTGATCATGGCTGATCATCCCCAATCAGTACCCCGTTCCTGCCTTCTCCTCATATCCCTTGACTCCACTATCTTTAAGAGCCCTATCTAGCTCTCTCTTGAAAGTACCCAGAGAACCAGCCTCCACTGCCCTCTGAGGCAGAGAATTCCACACACTCACAAGACTCTGTGTGAAAAAGTGTTTCCTCATCTCAATTCTAAATGGCTTACCCCTTATTCTTAAACTGTGGCCCCTGGTTCTGGACTCCCCCAACATCGGGAACATGTTTCCTGCCTCTAGCGTGTCCAAACCCTTAATAATCTTATATGTTTCAATAAGATCCCCTCTCATTCTTCTAAACTCCAGAGTATACAAGCCCAGCCACTCCATTCTCTCAGCATATGACAGTCCCGCCATCCCGGGAATTAACCTTGTAAACCTACGCTGCACTCCATCAATAGCAAGAATATTGCATCTTAGAGCCCTTTAAAATCTTTCCCATCTCACCTTAAACCAGTGCCCTCTAATTTTAGATTCCCCTATCTTGGATACCTTATCCATTGTCCTCCCCATGGTTTTACATGCCTTGATGAGGTCAACCCACAGCCTCCACCGCTCCAGGGAACTAAAAGTCCATGACAAACCAGCCTCTCTTTATAATCAAACCTTCCAGACCAGGTAAGATCCTGGTAAATCTTTATTTTTTGTTAAATTGGTAGATTAAAAAATATTAAAAAATCTAGGATAAATTATGAAACCATATAATTTCTGGATGGTGATAAACTCCCATCCAACTGTCTGAAGAAGGGTCTCGACCCAAAACGTCACCTATTCCTTCGCTCCATAGATGCTGCCCCACCCGCTGAGTTTCTCCACCATTTTTGTCTATCTCCAATTTACTAATGTTCTCCAGGAAGAAAATTATCCTTCCTAACTGTGTATGGCTTTCATCTGATTCTGGACCCCAGCGTGAAGAGCAACTGTACACGTGCATCATAAATGTTGCTTGCAAGCAGTAAGTCCAGCCAATGAATGAATGAAAACCACAATGATCTTAGTCCTCAAAAGGCAGAAGATTTAATCATCATTATGCTCTGGAACATTGATGAGAACAGAGCTGCAGACGTTGTAGATTTGGATTTCAGCAAGGCATTTGACAGGGTTCCACATTGTAGGTTGCTCTGGAAGGTTAGGTTACTGGATATAAAATTGACTTCATCGAAGGAAGCAGAGAGTGATGGTAGAAGCTTATTTTTTCCAACTGGAAGCCTATGATTAATGGTGTGCCTCAGGGTTTGGTGCTGGGCCCATTGTTGTTTGCCATCTATATCAATGACTTGGACTAGAACATACAAGGCATGATTAGTAAGTTTGCAGATGACACTTATTTGGGTGGTATTGTATATAGCGAAGATGATTGTAAAAAAAACTAAAACGAGAAATGAAACGTCTATCTTTGGATAGGTGATGTTTCAGATCAGGACCTTTCCCCAGACTAATTGTAGTAGAGACCAGTGGGCATGAAAAGAGGTGGGGTGGGACCAAGCTGACCAGTGATAGATTGAAGGTGGACATAAAATGCTGGATTAACTCAGCGGATCAGGCAGCATCTCTGGAGAGACCCTTCTTCCAAAGATGCTGCCTGACCCGCTGAGTTACTCTGGTTACATTTTGTGTCTACCTTCAATCTAAACCAACATCTGCAGTTCTTTCTTACACAGTGATAGATTGATGCAGGTGAGGGGGGGGGGTTTGATTGGCAAATGAGTGGATAAAGGTTAGTGATGAAAAGGAGCAAAATGTGCCAGATACTGTAGATAAGAAGAGTGAAATCTAAAGGCAGACGGAGGGATATAGATGGGAGGGAATAAGGGAGTGGGGAAAGGTGTGGGCGGTGGAATAATGGAGGAAATGGGAGCTCACCAGGAAATATAGATCATGCTTGGAAAGGTCATGGTGTCAACTTTGAAGACTGCGTGAGTATATGAAAAGAAATGCAACTTCCCTTGTGTCGATTAGCTTCACTCCCAAATAACTGGGTGGGCAACTAGTATAATCTTTCGAGGATGGTAGCTCTCCTGCTTGTTGCTCAGTTTTCTCAACATCTCTCCCCAGTGGTGATGATA
This sequence comes from Amblyraja radiata, assembly GCF_010909765.2. Taxonomy (NCBI): domain Eukaryota; kingdom Metazoa; phylum Chordata; class Chondrichthyes; order Rajiformes; family Rajidae; genus Amblyraja; species Amblyraja radiata. The sequence continues at coordinate 46,549,058 of NC_045965.1, forward strand.
CCAAGTAGCCGATTTATTAATTATTGTTTCTAGTGAACACAAGAGTCTTTACAGCATAGAAACTGGCCCTTCAGCCCACTGTATCACAAATATTAAACATGGAGAATACAAATAAGAATTAACTTACTAACTTCAGAGAGAGAAAAATGTTTTTTGAATAGTACAAACATCTAAGTAATCACTGGAATACATTCGATGGAATGGAATGCTTTATTGTGGAATTATGTGGAATTCTCTGCCACAGAAGGTAGTTGAGGCCAGTTCATTGCCTATATTTAAGAGTGAGTTAGATGTGGCCCTTGTGGCTAAAGGGATCCACATGGAGAGAAGGCAGGTACAGGATACTGAGTTGGATGATCAGCCATGATCATATTGAATGGCGGTGCAGGCTCGAAGGGCCGAATGGCCTACTCCTGCACCTATTTTCTATGTTTCTATGTTTCTATTGTCACAAGTGACAAGGCACGGTGAAATTATTTGCTTGCACACATAAGGTATACAAATAGTGGCCATCTATAGCGCTGATAAAGTTACAAAGTATGTTGACTCCTCCTATGTTCTCCCCCCACTCCGGGTCCCCCATTGTTCATTGTTCTTTCCCCTCATCCCCCTCCTTCCACATTGTCCATTGTTCTTCCCCAACCCCCACGCCGGGTCCTCCATTGTTCTTCCTCCCCTGCCTCATGGTGGCTCCCCCACACTCCGCCACCGCTGCCGAGGCTTCACCACCGCCGCCAAGGCCCCGGCACTGCCGCCAAGGCTTCACCACCGCCGCCAAGGCCCCGGCACTGCCGCCAAGGCTTCACCACCGCCGCCAAGGCCCCGGCACTGCCGCCAAGGCTTCACCACCGCCGCCAAGGCTTCACCCCTCGGCACTGCCGCCAAGGCTTCACCGCCGCCGCCAAGGCCCCGGCACTGCCGCCAAGGCCCCGGCACTGCCGCCAAGGCTTCACCCCTCGGCACTGCCGCCAAGGCTTCACCACCGCCGCCAAGGCCCCGGCACTGCCGCCAAGGCTTCACCACTGCCGACAAGGCCCCGGCACTGCTGCCAAGGCTTCACCACCGCCGCCGCCGAGGCTTCGATACCAGAGAAAAGAAGAAAAAAAGCACTTGCAGATTGCAGAGCAGGAATTAATCACGGCAACCCACATCTAGTATTGCTGAAGCATTGAACATTTCCTTTTATATTTATTACTTCCTCAAACACACCTCCCTTCACGAAATGCACGGATGATATACAGATAAATCTATTCACTCTGCATTGTTGAAAGATAGGAAGTTGTTGCCAGAAATGCAGATATATTGAAGACAGATTGATTTGAAAAGGGATTAAATTAGCATTTTCTGAATGTTCTTCCTGAGAAGTAATAAGTAATTGGATCAAAGGTTCATAATAATTATGTTTATACAATCCTTAAAATGGTATATCTTATTTTTCTTGTAGGGTTAACTAAGGATTTTTTTTGGCATCTTTTTGTCCAACTGGTGCAGCATCTTCCTAATGTGGGGTGTAAAACATCATTGGCACCAAATACAGCCCGCATATTTCCCTGAGGCAGCCCAATAATCTCCTGAAGGCTTCCTTCTTTAGAATTATTATATTGGCTTTAGTAAACAGCACCTAACAGAAATTGAACATGTAGGGTGTCACTGCGGAGTAACGGTAGAATTGCTGCTTTACAGTGCTAGAGAATGATATTTGATGTACTGTCTGCACGAAGTTTGCACGTTCTCCCCATGACTGCGTGGGTTTTCTCCAGGTGCTCTGGCGTCCTCTCACATCCCAAAAACATGCGTGTTCATAGGTTAATTGGCTTCTGTAAATTGTCCCTAGTGTGTAGGATAGAGCTAGTAACGGGGTGATGGATTTTAAGCGAGGACTCGGTGGACCAAAGGGCCTGTTTCCACGCTGTATCTCTAAACTAAACTAAACATAAGATCCTCAGGCGACTTGACAGGATTGATGTTCAGGTGTTTTCACTGGTGGGTGTGAGGTGCTTCTTCTTTCAGACGGTAGTGAATCTCTGGAATTCTCTTTGCCAGAAGGCATTGGAGGTCAGATCATTAGAAGGTACACAAAAATGCTGGAGAAACTCAGCGGGTGCAGCAGCATCTATGGAGCGAAGGAGATAGGCAATGTTTTGGGCCGAAACCCTTCTTCAGGCTGATGGGGGGACCATATCAGATCATTAGATATGGTTAAGATGAGATAGATAAATATTTGAAAAGAAAGAGGAACTGTGGGTTATGTGGAATTGGCATAGATAAAGGGTTGAAGCCAGCATCGATCAGCCATGATGACATTCAATGGTGCAAGAGGCCCAGTGTCCTACTCTAGCTCCTATCTTCAAATGTTCTTGAAAGATTAAAGGGAATTGGATGAGCGAGAAAACAAATGAGATGCAATGGGCCACATTTTATCACATCAAAGAACATAGGGAGATATGGGACCATGCAAGGTTTTGCCATATTGATTATGATGCAAGTCTTACCAAATTTTTTTAAGTAAGATTATTGTGGAATATTATGTGGCCCGAACATTTATTTTATTGTGTAGATCCCGCCAACAACCAGGAAAGACTCCAGAGATGCTCCTTGTCCCGCCCAGTTACTCGAGCTATATGTGTCTATCTTCGGTTTAAACCAGCATCTGCTGTTCCTTTCTATACAACTAGGAGAGATGTGTCTTTTCTGAATGAAGCAACCTGTATCCAATTCCAGATTGGAATTCAGTAACGGGCATAATCTTTTTATCGTGTCTGAAAATACCATTCTCTTGGTCTAGTTATTTGGAAAATTACATCGCATCGGAAATATCAATTGTACATGTAAATGTAAATAATAATTTTCCTCATTAATATTCCGATGAAATGAAAATATTTAAAAAAAAACAAGAGCTGAGAGAAAGAATGATTTTAAATTGATCACAATCCTCTGATGTTTTGAGTGGGGTGTTATGGTGAAACACTTTCCACACAGTCAGTGAACATACTATCTGCTTTCTTCTGCTTTGAGCAACAGCTGTGCTGTCGGGGCAAAGTGCAGATGCAGACTGAAGGCCAGGTGCTTCTCCACATGGAAGAAATAGAAATCACCCTCAGGATAAAATCTCTCTCAGCACCTTTTTGCAGCATGTTCAAGAACAACATTGCTGGAGGCAAGGGGCTGAATCACCTGCTTATTCTGTCAACTAAAGGACAGCAGCTGGAAGATAAAAGGACCCCAGGGTTATTTTTCTATTTGTAAACAAAAATAAAACAAAGAAGATAATTAGTGAATGAGCTGAAAAGGTAATGGATTGCGTCATTATGTGAGAGTTTATAGCATTTAATTGAGAGTTTGGACAGGTCACAAACAACATCAAATCAGATAATGAATTGTTTCCTTATTCAATAATCCAACTAGATTTCTTTGGAGACTAACTGGCTAAATACAGCAGCCAACATTTCCATGTAAATGACAGTACACTGAACATAGATGTTCAATTAAACAATGTCTGGTATCAGCAATTTCTTTCTTCAATCTCAGAATATTGCTATATTTTAAGGAAAGGTAAGAACATGTGGTTGACACTTTCTTGAAGTTTTCGTTATAATCATTTAGGGCCAGTGAGTTCCATAAGGATGAACATTATTTGGGGAACCAAATAATATTTAGATACAATTTATTCAGAGGTTTGTCACAGATCACCTCTTTAGTCAGAGGGTAGTTAATCTGTGGAACACATTGCCACAGCGAGCTGTGGAGGCCACGTCAGTGGATATTTTTCAGGCAGAGTTTGACAAGTTCTTGATTAGATTGGGTGTCAAGGGTTATGGGGAGAAGGAAGGAAAAGGGATTAGGTGGCAGGCATCAGCTATGATTGAATGGCGGAGTAGACTAGATGGGCCGAATGGCCTAATTCTACTCCTGTAATGTGAACTCCTGCGAATGTGAACTTGTCACACTGACGCAATAGTTTCTAGACTCCCATCTATGATTTACCACAAAGCACTGCCCATGACATTAAGCTGAGGGGTAGACATTACTTCAGCAGGGGTGTGACAAAATAGTGATGGATCACCCCAATTGATTTAATTACATCAATCCAATCCAAATAATGAATTGACAAAAACGTGTGTTTGCTGCTTACCTGCCTTTTGTACTTATTTAGGGAAAGCCATGTACAGGCGAGGATGACAATAGAACCAAAAAACACAAAATGAAATACTAACTTTTAAAATATGTCTTTATTGAGGCTTTACTTTCAGGATAAGAAATATTGACTGTCAACTGACCGTCAAATATTGACTGACACCATCCCAAGAAAGTTAAAATATATATGTAAAATGTAAGTAATAAATTTACCAATCAACATTTCTAGATTCTAAAACAACCCCCCTCGATGTTTTTTTTTAATTTAGTCACTTCGAGGTGGATATTGCTGGTTTAGCCAACATTTATTATCAATTCCCAATTGCTCTTAAAAGAAGTGATGGTGAGCTGCATTCTTTAATTGTTCTAGTCTGCGTGATGATACTTCCCTGGTGATGAATTCTAATCTTTTTAGAGAGATGGAAACAGGCCGCTCGGCCCACCGAGTCAGTGCCGACCAATGATCCCTGCTCACCAACACTATCCTACACACACTGGGGACAATTTACAATCATTTACTTATTGTTATCAATTAGTTATTTATTGGGGTGTGAGATTGCAACCTTCACGTGGTTGACCAATGCAATCAGCCCGACGTGCACAAACAAATAGATGTAGATTTTCATGCCATTTGATCTCCAACTTTAAGCTGTGCACGCCATACACAAGAAAAACAATTATTATTTCTATAAATTACCAAGCCAATTAACCTACAAACCTGTACATCTTTGAAGTGTGGGAGGAAACCAGAGATCCCGGAGAAAACCCATGCAGGTCACAGGGAGAACGTACAAACTATATACAGACAGCACCCATAGTCAGGATCAAAACCAGGTCCCTGGCGCCATAAGGCAGCAACTCTACCACTGTGCCATCGTACATATTTTGGATCTAACAAGAAAGAGGGAATGGTGATTATTTCAGTCATGAACCTGCTGTCCTGATCCTTCTAGGCAGTGGCGAGGTTCTGACAAATATCACTGAAGAAAAATTGACAAATAATTCAAAGTATAAAGAACAAATGATTTTAGTCTGAAGAAGGGTTTCGGCCTGAAACGTCGCCTATTTCCTTCGCTCCATAGATGCTGCTGCACCCGCTGAGTTTCCCCAGCAATTTTGTGTACCTTCGATATTCCAGCATCTGCAGTTCCCTTTTGAACAAGAACAAATGATTATTCATTTCATAACCTTCCTCATTTCGTTTGCTATTGTCCATTGAATATTTGCTCCTCAAATATTTTCATACTTGAAAGAATAGATTAATGTCCTGCTTCCAGACTTCCAGTTGCTTTGCCCTGTAATTGATCCTCCAACATTTTCTTTCTCTTTCAAAATATTGCATAGCTGAAATCCTAAATTTGATTTTCTTTCATAATTTTCAGCATAATCTTACATTTATTCCAATAAGCAGTTCAATGATATAACAACAAACGTTTGGGTCTTATTTCTGAATGCTCAAATATGACTTTAGTCACCCTCAGTTTCTACTTAGTTTGGTTTAGTTTAGTTTATGATTATTGTCACGTGTACTGAGGTGCAGTGAAAAGCTTTTGTTATGTGCTATCCAGTCAAAGAAAAGACTATATGTGATTATAATAAAGCTGTCCATAGTGTCCAGATACAGGATAATGGGTACAACATTTAATGCAAGTGAAAGTTCGATAATGTCCATTTAAAGATAGGCCAAAGGTCTCTCTTGAAGTAGACAAGAGACGAGGGCTGCACTCTAGTTGGTGAGAGGATGGTTTAATTGCCTGTTTGCAGCTGAGAAGAAATTCTCCCTGAATCTGGAAGTATGTGTTTTCAAACTTTTGATGGCAGAGGGGGGAATAGGGAGTGACTGGGGTGAAACTGGTCCTTGGTTATGCTGGTAGTCATGCCAAGGCAGTGTGAAGTGTAAATGGAGTCAATAGCTTGTGTGATGGTCTGGGCTACATCCACAACTCTCTGCAATCTTGTGCGGTCTTGGATGGAGCTGTTCCCAAAAACTGCTGTGATGCATCCCGATAAAATGCTTTCAACTGTTGAAGTTGTTGAGGGTTGTTGGGGACTTACCAAATTTCCTAAGTCTTCGAAGGAAGTAAAGGCATTGGTGTGCTTTCTTGGCTGGTCCAGGACAAATTGCTTGTGATATTTATTCCTAAGACCTGAAGCTTTTGACCATCTCTACTTCAACGCCATCAATGCAGACTAGGGTGTGTGTACTGCTTTACTTCCTGAAGTCAATCACAATCTCCTTTGGTCGACTCAAATTGCTGGAGAATCTCAGCAGGTGAGTCCTTTGTCTTGCAGACATTGAGGGAGTGGTTGTTGCCTTGGCACCAGGTTACAAGGTTCTCGATCTCCTTCCTGTACTCCGTCTGGTGATTTGTCCCTTGTAGTGATAAATGGAGAAATGTGCGGTGAAGGTAGAATCTCAAAAGGAGCAAGCAAAAGTGGGAGGATCTATTTGTATATATCCTGGTAGCTGGTTACAAACTGACACTGTGGGAATGCAGACTGAGGACTAATTATTTCCTTTATCCCTGGCATAATAATACGTGTATTGATATTGATATACAGGTGCCTGGGGGTTATTATGTGCTGTTGCAGATCCTGAAGTTAAATTAGATCACAACATATAATTAAGGACAAAAGCTAAGTGGAACTAAATCATAGAGGTTTTGTGAAAGTTTGAGCAGAAATGAAGGAACCCTGGGCACCACATCATTTAATGAATGAGCTGTAAATTAAAAGGCATTAAAGTAAATAAGAATAATAGGGCATGTTCGAACACGAAAGAAGAAAATCTCCCAGTTTGGAATGAAGGATCAAGGATTAATTAAGAAGGAGCAGGAGGAGTGATCTTTGAAATAGAGAAACAGGTACGTGAAGAGCATTGTACATTTTCTGAAAATATGTAGTATAATATATATGATAACAATTGATGATTGCACTGGCAACATCTGGGAGCTGCTAAAATCACCCTTCCGGTGAATTTTATTTGGAAGTCAGTCAAAAACTACTCTTACAGTATATTTTCCAATGTAGATTTCCTTGGGAGGTTTCACCAATTTGCACATTTCTAATCACAAAATAATATCTTAAGACGCACAGCCGATTGAAAATCAAATTACAATTTTACTTGGATTTATACTCAAAGAAAATGGATTTCCCACGAAAATGACCAACCAATCTACCTACCTGAGCACGATTTAGCAGCAACTACATGGTCCCGTTTTTCTCTCACCAGCCTTAACTCATAGAAACCAAAACTAAACAAGATACTTCTGATCCCTGACGTGCTTTCTTAATTGTACCGTAAAAAAATGTACATTCTTATACATGTGAATATTTTATACTTCCATATAACGCACAAGCTTGAGAATGAAATATGAATTAAACATAAAGAAGGATACAAGAAAGCCTTTGTCAATAATGGTATGTGTACAGATGGTACATTATGTATACTCACTCCTATTAAAAATATTACACACTTCTTCGTTGTTATCAATTTCTTTGAGGGCAGCTATGCAACATTTTTTTTGTACTCGTTGAAATGAATGGCATTGAGAAAGATTAAATTTGTCTGTGTCATTGAATCCATAATCTAATAAAATATGCATTGAAGCAAATGTATGTGGATATTAAACACTAATACATAAACGTGCAAAATTTAATATAATCAAATATAACACAAATTAAACTGTTTTCTCCATTCTGGATCGTTGTTCTCCAATGTGAAACCAAACAGTGGATTGTAGTTTTAATTTGGACTGTATTCAGTTTGATTTGAAAAGTATTTCAATGACGGTATTTGAAATGCAGTGAAGACATAAAATATCACAAACATTATTGTACATTTATACTTGATTATTCTTACACCTAATCTCCAGCTAATGAGCGATGTTAATTATTGGACTAAAAATGAAACTTCATGTCATTCACATTTCACGGGCATAAAATGTTTAATAACAGTGATCTATGCTTAAAGCATGCTTAGAAGTAGCGAGTCTTTTTTATATTTTAATAGAGTTGCCTAAGGCCTCGTTTTGACCCCTACAAATGAGACCCAGTAGACTCAAACTCTTCAGTGGCCTCATCAGAGACTGTCTTGAAATGGCTTCTAGCCAGTAAGAGCAATAGGCCATATCCTTAGCCCACCCAAATCCATAAGTATTTTTCCCCCTCAAACTGGCCCCCCAAAAAAATACCACTTATTTTCCACGGGACTTTTGAAGATAAATTTGTAAATATTTCCAAAACTGGATGTTTTCTCTACTTTTGTGGCTGGCCAAATTGTGTAGTGACAGGGTGAGTTTACACATTTTGCTGGAATGGGCCCTGATAGGCCTGGTGATCTTGCAGATTTAATGTTCATTTTTAATAATTTCAACATATAAAATCAATTTTTATTTTTACCATTAATTTCAATTCTTATGGGTTTGTATTTTTAGGATTGTGCAGAATTAGGCCTAAGAAGGCAAACAATTTATCAATGAAAATATACTATTAAAAGTGCCATGTAATCACATGTCAACATATAAAAAGTAAATATATTCAATCAATAAAATAAATCATACCTGCTTTAAATCAATTCATCCATTTCACAGTTACGCTACAATAATAGAAGAGAATTGAAAGATATGTTTTAAAATATATGACCTCTGGGACTGTCTGCTTCATTTTTAAATGGTTTGTCTGATGGTCAATGTACTAAAGAAGACCGATTATTAATATTTTTCACTGATCTATGAATTTGAAGTAAAACTGATATTTAGTTTAGTTTAGTTTAGTGTGGAAACAGGCTCTACGGCTCACTGGGTTCACGCCGACCAGCGATCCCCACGCGTTAACACTATCCTACACCCACTAGGGACAATTTTTACATTTACCAAGCCAGTTAACCTACAAACCTATATGTCTTTGGAGTGTGGGAGGAAACCGAAGATCTCGGAGAAAACCCACGCAGGTCACGGGGAGAACGTACAGACAAGTACTTGTAGTCGGGATCGAAGCCGGGTCTCGGGCGTTGCATTCGCTGTAAGGCAGCAACTCTGCCGCTGCGCCACCGTGACCACTCTACATTTATTGACATTTACTGGTAAAATAGCTTCTTACCACGACTAAATATGAGCTAAGATTGTAAAATTCAGTAACAATACATTCTGTTTATTTTTTTTTAATTCTGTCCTAATTATCATGATTCGTGTCACATTTACTAAGAAAGGTGTTGCTGTGTTTGGATTGATTTGTTTTTTGGAAAGTCAAAATCTACGTAATTTGGTTAACAAATACTGTAACTTGATGTACATCTGTTAATTTAGCAATTCAATTTGTAAAGCACACACAGGTCACGGGGAGAACGTACAAACTCCATACAGACAGCACTAATAGTCAGGTTCGAACCCGGATCTCTGGCTCTGTAAGGGCAGCAACTCTACCGCTGCACCACCGCTGATGCTTTTAGATTTGAGCTTTTTAACCAGAGGAGGGTTTTTTTCAGACATGTTTCACAAATTTTAGTCTCAATGTGATCTAAATATATTTACGGAGCTGTGAGCATAATTTTCAAAATGGAAAACTGAAATTGATATCGGTCTTCATACTGAGAGGAATTTGGTCAGCTAACAAAGGGAAAGTTGGGAAGCAACAAACAATTTCCAATCATATAATGTCAAACAGCATAATGATAGCAATATTTCTCTAGGCTGTACTACTGCTGTTTGTCAGCATCTTGGCTACCAACTACATATTCATTTTTCAAATCTACTGGAGCTAAGGAAATGTCCATTTGCTATAGTTATTTATTTTACATGCTTTGGTGCAAGAATGGTTGTGACAACATATCTTCATGTTGGCACTGAGGTAAAAAATGATGAGAAGTTCCAATGTTCATACATTTTACAGACGTGTCTCACTAAATTATTTTCAGCCTGGCCTTTGAGGGATGTAATTTACACTGTTTGTTTCCCACAAAATTTACACCGTTTCTCGCAGGGAAAAAGATGAATTGTATGTAAAACTGTACTGTAAACATATTACATTGTGAACTGAGGAATCCAAAATAACATCAGGCATATTTATATTCAGCAAGTCAGATAGAAGAGTATTATATAAATTCAAAACTGGACTTGAATCTGACCCAACCATGGCCACTGTGAAGCCAACCAAAGCATTTAGATGTTTCCATATGTGTCCCAACCTAACCCAACCCAGAGGTATTTATACAAAAACAGAAGAAAGACTTACTTGGACAATGCTATTGATCAAGAATGAGGACACAAACTAGCAAGCAGAGTCAGATTACATGGTGGCAACCAAGTCGGATCCAAGCCAAACCTACATATTTTTCAGAATGTGCAGCCAAGCTGAGCCAGGCCCAATGCATTGTCATATCTCATCAGGGCTGAAAATAATGTCTATTCCTTGGCTACAAAGTTTTCTCACTGGCATTGCCAATTTAACTCCTTTGTACAGATTAACAATTTTCAACCCAATGCACCATACTGGGCCCTACCAATTTACCATCACTGCTGAGTTTTACTGAGCTCATGCCTGGTTGGCAAGGGACAACCTGGTGGCATCTGTGAAGTGGTAAACAGTGGACATTTCTTGTCTGCGACTTGGATCAGGAGTGGATATTCTTATAGATGCAATAGATTTTAAGCAAAGACAAATTTGCGGCACAGTAGCGTAGGGGTACCAGAGTGGCACAGCTTGTTCAGCCGCTGCTTTGATTGCCTGAAGTGCTCAGAGTGCCAGAGACCTGGGTTCAATCCTGGGTTCAATCCTGACCTCGGGTGCTGCCTGCATGGAGTTTGCACGTTCACCCTGTGACTGCGTAGGTTTCCAGGTGCTCCGCTTTCACCCTACATCCCAACGACACGCGGGTTGATAAAGTTAATTTGCCGCTGTAAATCGCCCTTGTGGGTAGGTGAGTGATGGCATCTTGGAGTAGTTGATAACAATATGAAGATGATAAAGTTGAATTGGATCAGTGTAGGATCAGTATAAATGGGTAGTTGATGGTCAAATGGCCTGTTTCCATACTGTTTCTCTATATCTGTCTATAAAACAAAAATGATAAAAGTGCACAGAGATGCAACTGGCAGGAAACAACGGGCGTTCCTTAACTATCTGAAATTGTTGTTCACATTGTGGGGTTTGGGAGGTGGTAAAATGCCAAACTGAAGAATTAGGAGAAACTCTCAATTTTACACGGAGCTTTGAGAGCAACGTCAGAGGAGTTTAGGTTGTCCAGGAATTAAAATGGCAAGCCACCAGAACCTCCTACCACATCTCCTCATATCCCACCTTACGTTGCCCCCTTATTACCTTGCCTCAGGAAATCCCCAGGCCTCACCATGCTCCCTCCTTACCCTGCCTCAAATCACACCTCCTGGCCCCTCATTACCCTGCCTCAGTCACACACCCAACCCCTTCATTAAACATATCTCCCCCCACACTTCCTTCCCACTGAGCTTGCTTATAGACCATTATAACAGTGACAATTTCCAGTTTTGGTTGGGATTTATGTCAGTCTGATCTCCACCTTTCATGCTACTTTGCTTAAAGTCATTGGAAGCTCCTCTGTGAAATGACGTCCCAGCCAACTGTTAAGCAACCTCCTTCAGGAGGACACCAGAAGATATCCATCAAATGAAAATAAGTGAAAATATAACACATTAGTTGAACCATATCAGTCTTTTTTTATTGGTTAGATTATTGATCCTATCTTGAGGAATTATAACTACTGTTGGAGAATTGGTCAACATTGGCAGAGGCAGTGATTAAATAGGGTAAATGTTCCCATTACAAGGAACATGCATGAACACTGTCCAGATCTCACACTGAGGAAAGGTTAGTTAACTGGAATTATTGAATTCAACATTATGTCCTGGTGAGGGCTCAAGTAGATGAGGTAATATTCATTAACATTTGAGTCTGAAGAAAGGTCTCAACCCGAAACATCACCCGTTCTTTCTCTCCAAAGATGCTGCCTGGCCCGCTGAGTTACTCCAGTTTTTTGTGTCTATCTTCATTAACTTTTTGTTGGCCTTTGTTGGAATAGTGTGGAAGGCCAAATGCAGAGAGATTTCTAGCTAAGGAGCCGAAAGGGGAGGGGTATGAAAGTAGCTGCAACCAGATTAAAACACCACCTGGCTCAGGCTTGGATGGAGATACCTGAGAATAAGGGCGGTGGGAAAATTGAGCCAATCAATATTGCATCAGCAGTTAGTGATCAGTAGATCTAGAGAAGTTAAGAGGTCAGAAGGAAGGGTCCTGCAACTTATTTAAGATGGGAGAAAATGTCTGTAGTCTGCAGTGAAGAATCCTGATCAAAAAATGGGCAGTGGGGTGAAGGCAGCGAAAGAGCCTAATGTTATGGTCATGCTTGGAATTTATTGTGAGGTGGACTCAGGAGAATGAAAGTGAGACCGTTGCTGAGGATTGATTGTTTAGGATCAGAGAAAACATATCAAGGGGTACGTTTGTGGGAAGAGACAGAAGTCAGTACAAAACGTAGGGGGAACAAAGGTCCAGAGCGATATTAAAATTCAAGAACTGTTGAAATGTATGACCTTTGATGCCTGAAAAGAACAAAAAGACTTTTGTTGGAGCATCGATATTTGATGAACTGAATATTTGCTTTCTATGATGGTTCTTAACTGAAATTAATTTGGAAATAATAGAAACATATTCATTAAATTTTCCTAATTGTCCTGCATCATGAATTGGTCCATTTTTGTCCCTGATGAAAACTGACAAGGGCAAATAAATCCATTACACACATGCAAAGTAGACATTTCCTTTCAGATTCAGAAGAAGATCAGTGAAAATGCTTCATGCACAAGAACAAACAACACATATTAAAATTTATCTTGCACAATTTTTCGGAAGTAATTCACAGATCCACGCTGTGTTCTTGCTTCAGTTAATAATCTTTTAAGTTCATCATTATGGATTCACTGATGCATAGTAAGGCCAGGAAAGGTTGGTTCTATTAGTTGGTCCCATCAGACCATACCATAAGAGTCACATTGAAATACTGACAGTTGAATCCTGCAACCCATATAAAAAAATTAGAATTTTTAAGAGATGAGTATAAAATCCTTGGTATAGAATCACATGAAACATAGTGTTGCCTTGGTGTTGATTCTGTGAACTTACCTATTACTATGAGGTAAACAATGACAAATCAATTGTTCTTTTCTGGTAGATATTATTGTATTAGGCCAAACTGTAAAGGCAATATAATTTAATTTTCTTTATCTGAACAGCTGATGTGTTTCTGATCTGTATACTGTTGTGCCGATTTAAAATCTCGCATAAATTATGGGTTAGACTCATAAAACTTTAAAAGGTCAATTTTCAAGAATCAATGATTGATATACCAGAGGCCGGACACATGATAATGTGTATCCTTGATTTTCTTTCCTATCACTTTCCTGGAGTCTCTGTCCGTGTTCCACATCCCAAGTCCTAATTTGAGGAAGGACGTTCTTGCTATTGAGAGAGTGCAGCGTCGATTCACGAGGTTAATTGCCGGGATGGCGGGACTGCCATATGGTGAAAGAATGGAGCGAATGGGCTTGTATTCAATGGAATTTGGAAGGATGAGAGGATATCTTATGGAAACATATAAAACTATTAAGGGATTGGACACGCCAGATGCAGCAAACATGTTCCCGATGTTCGGGGAGTCCAGAACCAGGGGCCACAGTTTAAGAATAAGGGTTAGGCCATTTAGAACTGAGATGTGGAAAAACTTTTTCACACAGAGAGCTGTGAATTTGTGGAATTCTCTGCCTCAGAAGGCATTGGAAGCCGATTCACTAGATGCATTCAAAAGAGTTAGATAGGGCTCAAGGCTAGCGGAATAAAGGGGTATGGCGAGAAGGCAGGAATGGGGTACTGATTGTGGATGATCAGCCATGATCACATTGAATGGCGGTGCTGGCTCGAAGGGCCGAATGGGCTACTCCTGAACCTATTGTCTATGTATCCATATATCTAAGTCAAGATGGCCTACTCCTGCACCTAATTTCTATGTTTCTATGTTTCTAAGAGAATGCAGGTGGATGATTGCTCCCAATGTTCTCCAAAACCTGTTTTGTAACCATCAACTGAAACAGTATAACGGCACCACTTCTAATTTTGTAATGTCTACTTCACTTTCAGTATCTTTAAAACAATATGATAAGGTTTGACAATTGTCATCTCTTCTTGGTCTCATTCTTTCATGTTTTAACCATGAGATTTTCAAAATGGTAACATTTAGATTTTGCTTTACTTTTCATTCTCATTTTTCTCAGTCTCTCTTTCATAATCAATTCTCCATTTCCTCTTTCCTCTTTAGTTCTCCTGCCATACCTGAATTTGTATTAAATTCATCTATTCCCATCTATTTCCATTTAGAATGTCAAATTGTTCCTTGTGCTGTTAATTCCACAATTCTTATGTGCAGTTGATTCCTTGCCTATTTATTCAGATTCCAGATGCCCAGTTTCTTTCAATGAGATGTATCATCAAATAATTTGTGACGCAAAATATCATCAACATTTAAACCAGCAAGGACTATCAGTAGAAATGACTTTCCTAGCAATAAAAAAAATTGTTTTTGTTTATGCTATAACAAATTATGGGTCTAAACTTCATAGCTTACTTTTTTTATGGTGCATTGACTTCTATATCTGTCCTTATTTCATCAAGGCTACATTGAGGAAAGTTCCATTTTGTCAGTGTCTGAACTGAATGGAATGGAATGGTGAAAATGCAAAAAAAAAATAATTGTTTCCCCCACTGATCAATGTAATTTCTCCTACCTTTCCTCTCCTAAGGGTGCCAATTATTGCCAGACTATATTTCATTGAGAAGGTAAAAATAATGAAGTGCTTCATTTCGTTAGTCTCCAGCCAAAGGCGACTGAGGGACCACCTGATAGAAATCTTTAACGTGTTAAGGGGCATTGATAGGGTTGGTGAAGATCCTTGTGGGAAAATCCAGAACTAGGTGCAATACATTTGAGACGGTCACGCTAAAAAAAAAATCGTCTTGAAGTGTACCTTTAACTACAAACCAGTTAGAATGTAAAGCTCACTACCACAAAGAGGATTGAAGTGAGTGGCATGATGTATTCAGAAAAAGCAGAATAAACACGTAAGGAGCAGCATAGGAGGTTATGCTAAAAGGGGTTTAAGGAATGGTGAGACAATATATTTCTGGAGGACAATCATTTAATAAGAGCCCATTGCGCCAAATGGCCTCTTTTCTTGCATAATTCCTGTATTACCTCATTCCCTTCATCTTATATCTGCACATCTTGATTATAATCATGTATTGCCTTTTCATTTACAGGATAGCATGCAACATAAAAACTTTTCACTGTACCTCGGTACACATGACAATAAACAAAACAATCAAACTATCTAGGCAGTGAGCTATGTGGTCGATTAAACTTTGAAAATAAGCCATGATTTAATTACCTTATTCCCTTTTCCATGTTTTTATGATAAACTATTCAATTTGTAGACCGCTTAAGCTGAATCTGATCTTGCTTTTGCTAACTGTCCAAAGACATGCACATGGTAATACACATACACACATGGACTTTTAGGTAATATTCGGGAATATATCATTTTTATCTTTACCCTCTTTCAACCTGTACTTCCTTGACATACACCAAGCAATGTAATTTTTTTGGCATTTGTGCCATTTACATTCCTCCAGTGAAGAGCTCACTATTATGTTCGATACTACAAAGGTCACCATCATCGAATATCACAGCCTGGCCAAAATTTGAAAACCTTATCTCAAGGACACACTCCCAGAACTTTTGCTATGTAAAACATTTCATACAGGAATGTGCTCAAGGCATCTTTGTTCCTGCGCAATGAACATTTTACAGCAAAGTCGTTGCCTGAATCGAGTAAACAAACCTCTGTTTTACTGTGGTGCCTTTTGTACGACACAATTCCTATCAGGGAGAAAAATGAACTGATTTATGACATTGGACAATTAGGGAAACTCACATAGATCTCTTTTATTATGAAATCCCGCATCCTCTATTTAAACCCCACCAGTGGTGTCGTGCCTTGTCCTTCCAGCCTGAGCAGGCTTTGTTGTGCTGTGTACGGATTTTAACCTCTGCATTGGTGCCTGGCATTAGGTTAGATGTCAGTGTTGTTGTCAGGAACAAAAGCAGCCTTTACTACCGACCAGTCTTACCTGAAGAGTGCCATTTGTTTAGCAAAGCGGCCTCGGTTAACATCCCTCAGGCATGCTGGAGTTATTCAAAGGGGTATAAATGGCCTGTGGTGTGTTCAGCAGCCCACGTAATGATTGACTGTAAGAATAGTGTGGGGGTTGGGGCGTGCCGGTGGTGATAAGGGCTGGGGGATTGGGAAGGGGAACAATGATATGGAATGAGGGGGAGGAGCAGGAACAGACAGACATATACATTTTTGATGACAGATAATTAACTCCTTTGTCTGTGAGGTGAATGTGGTTTGGGAGTGCAGTACACATCCTCTCTGTATCGTACCGACCGCTGGAACACCACACCAACAGTGCTGCTTGAATAAAGGATTTTACCATTCTGTGCCCGGCGAAATACCTGGCAATTACAATTTAGGGGAATGGACTGCCCGGCAACTCCCAGATTCACAGCCTCCCCCACGCAGGGCAGCAGGTGCAGGGGAACACTCTGCTTCAGTTTTCCTCCAAGTCATGCAAGGTTGTATCAACATCCAAGAGCTTCCTAACGGGCCTGTCCCACTTAGGCCATTTTTCAGGCGGCCTGAAAAAGCGGCGACTGGAACGGCGACTGTCAGAGTGGAACACACACGCACGCACTCACATCGCTTCCTTCACCAGCCCGTAATGCAGACGGGGGACAGGGCAAGCGGGGGGCAGCGCTGTCTGAGTGAAATTCACACGGTGTAAAGCCAAGGTGATACAGACACACACCGCAATGAACAGGAAGGTTGGTGCTGTAATTAAGATGGTGAAAGCACAGTGTGCGGGAAGGGTTACGCGAGTCCTTTAAAAGAGGGAGGGAGAGGGGGGAGAAGGAGTGGAGACAACTTTTAAGAAGCCAGAGATACACAGCTGTGCAGCTCGGCGGACATTTAACATTACTGGTCGGTTATCCTTGGTTCTGAAATCTACTGCTTACCTTTTATTTCCCAATGAGCCAATGAAATTCACTGGTCAGCACCGGCTACAACCTACCAGAATCTACGACAACCTTTGACCTACTGGCAACCCACTACCACTGCACCTACAGCACGAGAATTCCCGCTACTCTCCATGGCGGCTTCATTCTGGCCGCCGCTAATTTTTCAACATGTTGAAAAATTCGCGGCGACCATAATGAGGCCGCGACTAGTTCCCAGAATGCGGGAACTCCTCACGATCATGAAGGTGACTACCCGGCAACCACCCGTGAACAAGTGGCGACCGCATAGTCTCCTGTAGTCGCCTAAGTGGGACAGGCCCATAACAGCACTATGAGAGTACTTTCATCAAAGCCACAGCAAGAGCAGCCATATCAAGGGAATTCACAGGAAATATACCTTGAATCTCACGGATAAATCAAGGAAATGATTTATATATATAGAACTGTTCATGTAAAGAAAAATTGACACTGGGCAGGGACAGTTGGAATCACAAGAAGGGTCTCGACCCGAAATGTCACCTATTCCTTTTCTCCAGCGATGCTGCCTGGTGCAGAGCCTCATAAGGATTTATATTTAGCTTTGACAAAAGAAGCTGGCTTTAAGGAGTATAATAAATGAGTAAAGCGAGGTGGAAAGAATGTGATGTTTAAGGATGGATTTCTGGAGCTTAAGGTTTTGGTGATGATAAATGGAGCTATGTTGATATTTACACAAAAAACTGTAGTAACTCAATGGGTTAGACTGCATCTCTGGAGAAAAGGAATAGGTGACATTTCGGGTTGAGGCCCGTCTTCATATTTAGTTTAGTTGTTTGGAAATACAGTGTAGATTCGGGCTCTTTGGCCTAGCAAGCCTGCGCCGACCAGCGATCCTGCACTATCCTACTCACTAGGTACAATTTACAATATTTACTGAAGCCAATTAACCTACAAACCGGATCACCCGGGGAAAACCCATGCGGTCACGGGGAGAAGGTTCAAACACCCATCGTCAGGATCGAACCCAAGTCTCTGGTGTTGCAAGGCAGCAACTCTACTGCTGCACCACCGTTATCTTTGAAGATTATAGGAGTGGAAAATAAGAACGAGTGATACCAAGGAGGGATTTAAAGACAGGGATTCAATATATAGAAGCAAAGTTTACTTATTATGAGGCAGAGTAGAGGGATAAACAGTGCTTAGTATGAGTACGGACATAAGGAGTCAAAATGTAGTGGAATAAGAAATGGCAGCCAGGAATGCAATGGAATACACAAGTTAGAGATTGTAACATTGTGGACAAGCTTTTCAGCAGCAGATGATGAGCTGAAGCCAGGAAAGGATGGTGAGGTGGAATTAGCTGGTATGGTGGGAACATGGATATGAAATCCAAAGCATAACTCAAGGTCAAATATGACTTCAAGACTGTGAACAGGCTAGATTAGTTTCAGATGGTTGACAGGGAGAGCAATCGAGGAGGCAGACGAGATTTTGAACAAGATTTATGATGGGAGTTCAGGAAAATAACTTTACCTTTCCAAGTATGGAACTGTGCTAAAGTTCTGTGTATAGAGAACTAAACCGGGCAAATAGCTTGATGATTTGGAGAGAATGGAGAGGTCGCAAGAGATAGTGGTGAGGTAATACTGGGTGTCATCAATATACATGTAGCAATTGATCGAGTGTTTTCTCATGATGTTGCTAAGGAGCAGCAAGCAGGTCAGAAATAAACTGGATCGTGATATATTATTGGAGAAAGCCGGAGGTAATATCACCTACTGGGAAAGTAAATTCAATTTTGGTAATTCTCTGATGACATGAGACAAATATGAATTAAATCACACAAATACTGGCTAATTCAGTTGGACGAGTGGAAAAACATTTAAGGAAGATGATGTGGACAAACACTTAAGAGGCTGCAAGAAAACATACTTTGTCACCATGACATTAGTCAAGTCAAGTCAAGTCACATTTATTTATATAGCAAATTTAAAAAACAACTCTCGTTGGCCAAAGTGCTTTACATTTGTTATAAGAATAGTATAAACCAACAAACTACATACATATATACATATAACCCTCGCTCAGTGGACGTCAGGAAAGGCTTGGGAGTATAGATAAGATTTTAGTCTTGACTTAAAGGAGTCGATGGAGGGGGCAGTTCTGATGGGAAGGGGGATGCTGTTCCACAGTCTAGGAGCTGCAACCGCAAAGGCGCGGTCGCCCCTAAGCTTATGCCTAGACCGCGGGATATTCAGCAGCCCCAAGTCGGCCGATCTGAGGGACCTGCAGGTGGAGTGGTGGGTGAGAAGACTTTTAATGTAGGAGGGGGCAAGCCCATTGAGATAACAAGAGTGGCTTTAATCAGAGCTGTTTCACTTCTGTGGTAGCTGAAGAAACTTGGATGAAAATATTTTTTTTTTAATGAAAGGGGTGATAAAGGTAAATTTGACGATGGGAACATTATCTGAGGAGTGAGGATTGAGACCAGTATGGAAATATGAATGATCAGTAACTTGGTTGCAATTTTGAGGGAGCAGGAGTTTGGATGTATTGATAAAATGAATCTGCAGAGGACATGGGAGGAGAATGGAAAGAATCTAAAAAATGCGGAGATCGTGAGAACATTAGAAGTTAGGTTCATTGCATTGGAGGTTGTGGTTGATGACTGGGTAGTCTTCCTTTTGACGAGGGCAAGATGCATGGGTTCCTTAGATCTGCTGCATTGGAAGAAAGTATAGAGAATGAAGGGAGATTTATTGTACATGGTTTACAGCTGAGAAAGAAAGCTGAGTTAACCTTCACAATCCACAGTGACACTAGAGTAGTGAGCAATTTTGGCAGATTGAAACAAGCTTCAATTATATTGTATTTGATCAATTCCTTCTGATGTTGAGTGGGAATTCTGTTGACATAAACAGAAATAGGTGTGAGTCCTATCATCCCATTGACTTGAATCCATTGATTCTAATATCTAAACTCTGCAGCCCTCTTACGCAAATAATTTTAAATATTCCCCATACTCTAGGTGATGACATTTCTTCTCATTTCCGTCCTGAAAGGCTAACCTCTTACTTTGAGACTGTGACCTCCTGGTTCTAGATGCCCAGCACAAAACAACAACTCTGCATCTACTCTGTCAAGCCCTTTAAGAATTCTGCGTATTTGATTGAGATCACCTTTTATTCTTCTCATCTCCGTAGAGCATAGGTTCAATCTGCCTGACCACTCCTCATAGGACAAACTCACCATCCTTGGAATTAATCTGGTGAAGTTTCTGTGCAGTCCCTCAAAGAGAACTATATCCTCCCTTAGGTGGAGGTATCTAGATTTGTACCAAATACTTCAGCTGCTATCTCACCAACTCCCAATATAATTGGAGCAATTGCAGTAAAGGCCAGCATATCATGTGCCTCTCTAATTACTTGGTGCATCTCCATGTTAACATTTAGTGCTTTATGTGCAATACCAACTCCCTCTAAACACTGGCAGTTTTAAATCGCTCATAAATGAAAAAGTACTATGCCTCACCTTTTTTTCTCACAAAGTGACTGATAATTTTTTCCATATTTTGAATTCCACCTGCCACACATTGCTCATTAATTTGTCCTCTCTGTATCTCCCCATGAAGCTTCTCTGATTTCACTCACACTCCATATTTCACCCAGGTTTGCAAAGTCTGTAAAACTGGATATATTCAAATTGATTGGCTCATCCAAATTATTAATATAATGAGTAAACAGCTGGGGCCCAAGCACAGATCCCTGCTGCACCCTGCAGGCCATAACCACCCAACTTGAAAAGCAGCCATTTATTCATATTCTTTTTTTAATCCGTTAAATAATAGTTTTTTACCCAGAGAGTTGTGAACCTGTGGAATTCTCTTCAAGAGGCCAATTCACTGGATATATTCAAGAGAGAGTTAGATATGCAGTAGTTCTTAGAGGGATATGGGGAGAAAGCAGGAATGGGTTACTGATTTTGGATGATCAGCCATGATCATATTGAAGGGTGAAAAAGTTTTTCCTCATCTCCGTTCTAAATGGCCTACCCCTTATTCTTAAACTGTGACTCCTGGTTCTGGATTCCCCTCACATCGGAAACATGTTTCCTGCCTCTAGCGTGCCCAATCCCTTAATAATCTTATATGTTTCAATAAGATCCCCTCACATCCTTCTAAATTCCAGAGTATACAAGCCCGGCTGCTCCATTCTATCAATATATAACAGTCCCGCCATCCCAGGAATTAACCTTGTGATGCCATAGAAATGGTGACATGAGGAACTACAAGTGCTGGAATAACTTAATGGGTCGGGCAGCATCTCTGAAGAAGGGTCCCGACCCAAAACGTTGCTTACGCATATCATCCAGAGATACTGTCTGACCTGTTGAATCACCCCAGCAATTTGTGTTTTGCCACAGAGATGGTTTTTGGTTTTATCAATCTAGAATTGAAAGAAATATTGAAGAAGATGAGGCATAGGCTCGATGGGCTCAGGAAGCCTCCTCTGTTTTTTTAGTTTTAGAGATACAGCATGGAAACAGGCCCTTCGTCACACTAACTCCACACTGACCACCCATTCACATTAGTTCAATGCTATCCCACTTTCTCATCCATGCCCGACACATTAGGTGGAAATTTTACAACAGCTAATTAACGGACAAACCTGAACATCTTAGGAATGTGGGAGAAAACTGAAACACCCGGAGGAGACGCACATGGTCACAGGGAGAACGTGCAAACTCCACACAGACAGCACCCAAGGTCAGGATCGAACCCGGGTCTCTGGTGTTGTGAGGCAGCAGCTCCACAGCTGTGCTACTGTGCTACAGTGTGCTAGAAATGTGTGCTGTGACTTTACTATTTTATATGAGGGAGCAAAAAGCTGGATAGGTTGGAAAAATATGGTTGTGGGGAGGGAGTGGTGGGAGAGTTTGAGGCAGTGCCTGTGTGAACAGTTGGCGGAAGGTCTGTACACAGGTATACAGTCGTATGCTTTCAATCCGTCAATAAGGTCAATAAGGCGGCACGGTGGTGCAGCTGTAAAGCTACTGCCTTACAGCGTCAGAGATCCGTGTTCCATCCTGACGAAGGGTGCTTGTCTATGGAGTTTGTACGTTCCCCCCATGACCTACTTGGGGTTTCTCCGAGATCTTCGGTTTCCTCCCACACTCCAGATGTACTGGCTTGGTATAAAAATATGTAAAGGTAAAATTGTCCCTAGTGTGTGTGTTGGGTGGTGTCAATGTGCGGGGATCACTGGTCGGTGCGGACTCGATGGGGCGAAGGGGCTGTTTTCGCGCTATATCTCTAAACTAAATTCAAAAAGGTGTGTGATTTGTATAACACCCAGTCTGATTTGTATGTAATGTTCCCTTCCCCTCCACGAAAAGGAAATTAACTGACGCAATTAAATCCATTCCAACTGGTCACTTCCCATCAACCAGACGCAAGGAATGAATAACTCTGGTCTGAATGCAGTCTATGTGCAGTCATAACATCCTGCAGGCTGCAGTTGTGTCCTACAGAGAATGAACAAGCAGCAGCAGTGAGGATAAAATTATACTTATTCATTCAGCCCTGAACTCCAGAGACGCAGTAATGGAATTTTATTTTTAATTTGTCCTATTCTGTCACATTTATTTTCTCTCTTTTTTGTTAGATTCAATGTTGAGTGTTAAAAAACTAGAGTGATGTAAAGATGCAACAGTCACAATCTTTTTGTGTAACGTCAAAACGTGAATGTGGAAGCAAAGTGTTATTTCATTTTCAAGTCGTCCAGACATTGATTAAGGAATGTGATTTTTCACATGACAGTGCACTCTAATTAGCAACTATTAATGTTTTAAACATTTCTTTACTTTTATCTCTCTCTTTTTTTCCACTGAAGTTACTTTATTGGATCAATGATAGTAGGAGGAGACTCTATTTGAAAACTTCAGTCATCAGAAACTAACAGTTGCGGAGTGGTTGTGAAGGGAGGGAGGAGACACAGCTTGCCCTGAGGATTAAAGGCAGTGTAGGAGTTATGGAAGGGCATGAGATTTACATCAAGCCTCCTTTTCCAAGAAAGGAAAACAAGACTGGCATTTATGTAGCACCTTTCACAACCTCAGGTGATTCGCAGCGCTTTAATGAAGTACTCTGTTGTCATGTGGTCACAGTTGTGTGGTAGGAAATGCAGCAGCCAATTTGTGCACAAGACCCCACAGAGCAACAGGATAACGTCATCTATTTCTGTGACTGTGTTTGGGGGGCATATATTTTCCCAGCTGATATCAAGCAACTAAACTATCCTACCACAACTAGAGAGCAGTTCTGAACTACTATCTACCTCATTGGAGACCCTTGGACTGTCTTTGAATTGGGCTTTACCGGCTTTATCTTGCATAAATGTTATTCCCTTGTCATGTATTTGTATACTGTGAATGGCTCGATAGTATTCATGTATTATCTTTCTGCTGACTGGTGAGCATGCAACAAAACCTTTTCATTGTACATCGGTACATGTGAGAATAAACTGAACTAACTAACTAACTAATTTACTTACTTACTTACTAACTAACATTCTGGAGATAACTAATTTATCTTTATTGAGCATGGTGCCACGGGATTTTATACCTTCAAGCAGGTACAGTAGTTTCTCAATTTAACCTGTCATCCAAAAGACATTACCTTTGACATGGCAATAGTTCTGTGGTACTTCCTGGAATATCATCTGTGCTTTTAACGCTGAAGTCTCTGTGATGGATCTTGAAACCACAAACTACTAACTCATAAGCAAATGTGCTACGTGACCTGGTTCCAAATCACATTTGGTCTCCAAATCTGAGGAAAGACATTCTTGCCATAGAGAGAGTACAGAGAAGGTTCACCAGACTGATTCCTGGGATGTCAGGACTTTCGTATGAAGAAAGACTGGATAGACTCGGCTTGTACTCGCTAGAATTTAGAAGATTGAGGGGGGATCTTATAGAAACTTACAAAATTCTTAAGGGGTTGAACAGGCTAGATGCAGGAAGATTGTTCCCGATGTTGGGGAAGTCCAGGACAAGGGGTCACAGTTTAAGGATAAAGGGGAAATCCTTTAGGACCGAGATGAGAAAAACATTTTTCTCACAGAGAGTGGTAAATCTCTGGAACTCTCTGCCACAGAAGGTAGTTGAGGCCAGTTCATTGGCTATATTTAAGAGGGAGTTAGATGTGGCCCTTGTGGCAAAAGGGATCAGGGGGTATGGAGAGAAGGCAGGTACAGGATATTGAGTTGGATGATCAGCCATGATCATATTGAATGGCGGTGCAGGCTCGAAGGGCCGAATGGCCTACTCCCGCACCTATTTTTCTATGTTTCTATGTTTCTATATTCCAATGGAAGTGTCACTGTCAATTCTTAAAGAGGGATTGCCACAACAGATATTTAACAAAATAATATTTGGTGCCCACTTTTATTCCAGCTTTACATATGTGTATATAGTAACTATATTTCTTAAAGCAATCAATGTATACATAGATAATTGAATGGTGGCCAAAGAATAAACATCGATAAAAATACAATCTTAAACCAGAGTGCCTTAAGGGCCTGTCCCACTGCGGGGACCTAATTTGCGAGTTTAGGAGAGTTTAAAAATGTGTCATGGTCTTGTTGTATCGCCGAAGTAGAACACTTCCTACGACCTCCTTCGACTATGTAGAGAACCTCCTATGAATATGTAGAAGGCCTCCTTCGACTATATAGAAGACCTCCTTCGATCTCCTTTGACCTCCTTCGACGATGTTGAAGACTAGCTGCCACTAGCTTCAGGAAAATTGGACACCAAATAGTAGAGAGTGAAGATGACCACCTTCGATCTTCTTCGACTACACTAACACTATCTACGACTACCTTCGACTACCTTCGATTACCTTCGACTACCTTCGATTGCCTTCGATTACCTACGAATAACATGCCTACTACGACCTACTTCGACTAGACCTACGAGGAAAAAATATAGATTTTTTCCATGCCGACCAGTTTTTACTGGCGGACAATTTTCAGCATTCTAAAAAAAAACTCCTCGACCAAACTGAGGCCTCAAGTATGCGGGAACTTCTCTCGAGCATGAAGGAGAGTTACATAGACCTCCTAGGACCACGTGTCAACCATGCTGTGAGTTTGAGTCGAGCGCAAATTCTTCTAAACTCGCAAATTAGGTCCCCGCAATTGGATAGGCCCTTTAGAGATCTTACAAATGTAATTGTTTCAATTCTCTTCTGACTGTTGAAACCAATAAAGATACCGGGTCATTTGCACCATTAGTTTGTCAATATTGTTACGTGACTCCATCTACACAAAGATGCAGTGCAGAGCGCCACAGGAGGTTCTTCTTCCTTGTGGCTATCAAACTTTACATCTCCTCCCCTTTCAGTTGTGGGGTAGACTGAGACCAACTCCCCCCCCCCCCCCCAAAGATTGCACATCCCCCAAGCCTTTCCACTCATCACTTTAACTTCATGTTTCATGTATTTTGTGTTTTGTGCTTTTTGTATTTTTATGCAGTAACTGTTGGCAGAACAATTTCCCTCCTGGGATAAAGTTCTATCGTATCGTATCATAAATTGTACATTCCTGATAACTGTCTGGTATCTCACAAAAGCAGCTATTTTCTCTAATCAGGCTGTTGGCATCTATTACTACTAAGCTTGTGCTTAAGGAACAGACAGCAAATGGAACTGAGAAAGCAGACATACTTGTGGAAAGCACACTGTACAGTCAGCAGCTTCTAATTTTAGGTCAATAATTCACTACAAAATTAATTGACGTTTGGAATGGCAGAGAATGATAAATGAAAGTTCACATGGATTTTTAAGAAAAATCCTTGTTCAACTAATTTGGTTGGATTTTTTGACAGAAGGAATGCAGAGGACTAAAGAAGGAATTGTGGTTGACGCTGTGTACAAAAGCCTCTTGAGAGCCACTAAATAGACTTCTTAACAAAATGAAATCTAATGGGATTAAACGACAATGATTATCTAGAACCAGAAGTGGGGAAGCCAGATATTGGTCGTGAACAGGTATTTTTTAGGCCAGATGAAAATGTACAGTAGCATTCTTTATAAATCAATATTAGTGCTCTCAACTCTTTTGAATATGCATTAATGAGATAGACTTAAAAAAATTACATGAATAATTTCCAAGTTTGCAGATAATACAGTTTAAAATGTTGTAAACGATTGTACGGTACTTCAGAAAGATGTGAACAGACTGGAGAAAAGGATGAACATATGAAAGTAATGCAGCTGAAATATAACTACTTTCATTGTAGTAATATGAACCAAATATGGCAATTTTAATGGGCTTGCAAACCCAGTGTACACAAACCTTTAATCTGTGCGCAAATCTTTGAAGGTAGCAGGACGAGTTGAGCAGGCCTTTAAAAGAGCATATTGAATAATTTCCTTATTAATAGAGGCATTAGAGCAAAAAGGCAAGGAGCTATGCTAAGCACTTGAAAAGATACTGAGGAGACCTCAGCATGAGTTCTGTTCAATTCAAGTGATTTCAAGAATGATCTCAAGGTCTCAGAAAGGATGTGGCAGAGATTTACTTAGATGGTACCAGGATTGAGGGACTTCAGTCAAATGGAGAGACTAATGAAGCTGGGATTGTTCTCCATAGTATAGATAAACTTCAGAGGAGGTGTTGAATATCATCAATGGCTTTGATTAAATAAGTAAAGATGTCATTTTTGTGGCATGGGACTGGTAATAAGAGGATGAAGATTTAAGACAATTGGCAAAACTGCCAGAAGTTAGAAAACATATTCAAGTATCCTTGTGATCATAAAATGCACTTTTCCCACATAGATTCGCTAGAATTTTATAAATAATTGAAAGGAAAACCTTTACAGTGTGAAAGGTAAGGGCAAGGTAGTAGGATTAAAAGTCACCACAGAGACATTGACAAATGATCTCTGCTGTGACACAGTGTGATAAGAGAATGGTGAAGAAAGTTTTGGCATTTAAACAGATTATAATAAAGGACCCAGTATCTTCCATGGCTTAGATGCTCAAAGTGCATATTTTAAGTGTTGATTAAGGAATAAATGTAAAAGGATAAATGTTAGCCAAAATATATCTCTCTCCAGCTCACAGGCGAAGGACATTGGAAGAATGCTGTGGGAAAGCAGTGTCTATGGAGGATAAAGGTAGATGTCGACATCTTCGGCCAAGAGACTCTGGCTCTTTGATAATCTCACAGGATTTTTTATTTCCACTTGGGAGTTTTAACATTGGCTGGCCTATTGCAGACTGCAGGAGTACATGCTGAGAGACGCACTTGTTTGGTGCAGCTAATGCCAAGGCTCTACGGGGGAAGACCAGAATGTAGAGTTGTAACATTGCAGAACATTAAGGGGTAGAATCTGATGGGGACACATCTCAAACAAGGGAAGGGATGTCTCCCCAAGGGACAACGTGAGTAGCAAGGGTAGACACAGAAATGTTGGAGTAACTCAGTGGAACAGGCAGCATCTCTGGAGAGAAGGTGTCTTTAAAGATAGGTGTGAACACTACTGAGTATGAAACTATTGAATATATGGACATTGTGTGAGAGTTTTTTGTAATTTTTGTTCTGTATATCTTTCATTCGGAATAAAGTGTCTATTTGAAAAAATCTTATGAAAAAGTACCACTTAGAAATTCTAGCTGAGCCAACAACTGTTTCTTGAAGGAAAATGTACCAGATGATGGTATTATCTGCAGACTGCCTTGAAGGGGATTAGGGAGGAAGCATGATTAAATTCTGGGTTATTGTTGGATCACTGGGAGTTGGAGGTATTATCACCCTCACTGTGAAGGATGAAGGAAACAGAAGGTGCATCTGACGATGTGTTCAATGCTTGATGGAAAATATTAGCTGTGTAGTGGTCTGGCATGTGTGGAGTCATTGGGGCTTGTGCTATGCTGTACTATGCTATGGTCTGGGAATGATGCAGAAGAGAAAATTGAGTTGCGGTGTAATATTTTGGTATGGATTGGAGAAAGGTTGGTTACCTAATTTTGAGAAGGACGCCAAGAGCCTGGAAAGAGGTATAAATAAATTCATTGCGTCTCAACGGAGTTGGCAGGTACAGTATAGTGTGGAGGAAAAGAAGAGGTTATCCACTTTGGAAGGAAGTATTATAAAAAACAAATGATTATCTAAATAGAATAAGGCTACAAAATGTTGTAGTACAGAGGGATTGACGTCCTAGTTTATGAAACAAAAATGTCAGCATATTATAGATACAACAAGTAATCCAGAAGGGTATGGAATTTTGGCCTTTATTGTAGGTTGTGTGGAGTATAAAAGTATTGATGTTTTGATAGAAGGTTGTAGGGTACTGATAAAACTACACTGAGGCCAGCCTAAAATACAAATGGCTGGATTAACTCAGTGGGTCAAGCAGCATCGCCGAAGGTCACGGATGGGCAATGGTTTGGTCCGGACCCGTCTTCAGACTCACAAAGTGCTGCAGGGACTCAGCGGGTCAGACAGCATCCCTGGCGTTACTGCATACGTTTTTTTGCCACGTTATCTGCATTGGAGGCATTGCAGAGGAGGTTCACTACATCCATTCCTGGATGGAAAGATTGTTATATGAAGAAAGGTCGAATAGGACCTACACTCGCGGAAGATTGAGGGATGGTCTAATTGAAAAATACATATGTGATTTTGCAAGGTTTCAAACGATATTCTTGGAGCTGCTGTTGTAATGTGGAAAATGCGGCAGCCAATTTAATGCTCAACCTGTTTTAGTGAAGTAGGTTGCGAAAATAAATGTTGGCAAGGGTGGAGAGTACTTTGAATTGTGCAACGAGATTTTTCTAATCCCGTCTCAGGAGTAAAGCGGAGATGTCAGTTTGAAATGTTTCCAAAAACACACCGCCCATCGACACCGCAGTTCTCTCCCAATGTTAATTTGATCAAGGTTGAAGTCTCAAAGCTTCCTGCTTTTAAGTGGGGAAGCATCGAACGGCGCTGACACCCAATATATGTAATTGTTGTACAAACCGTGGTGACTGTGCAAATCTTTACCACTGATGACCTAGACTGGAGTAAACTGATACGTTATATTCTAAAATTAAAACACAACTCACGTTTTCAAAATAAAACAAATTAAAGCCGTTGTCTGTCACAATATTACATATAATTAGGTGCAAATTTATGAGGAAGAAACAATCGAGAATCGTACATCGTTAGAAATTGATATGCAGGAAGGAACTGCAGATGCTGGTTTACACCGAAGATAGATTTTAAAAAAAGAGTAACTCAGCGAGTCAGACAACATCTCAGGGGAGAAGGAATCAGTGACGTTTAAAGTCTGAAGAAGGATCTCAACTCGAAACATCACCCATTCCTTCTCACCAGGGGTGCTGCCCGTTACACTGATTCCTCCAGCATTTTGTGCGTCTACCTTCGATAGAAATTAAACTACAATAAGGCACGTTATTTTGCAAAATGCCAACTTAGTTTGGAATTTTAAATGTGTAAAGAACTACAAATACTGGTCTGATGACACAAAAATCTGCAGTGACTCAGCGGGACAGGCAGCATATCTGGAGAGAAGGAACTGCAGACGCTGGTGAAACCAGTCTGAAGAAGGGTCTCACCAGCGTCTGCAGTTCCTTCCTACACATTCGAGTTACTCCAGCATTTTGTTAATATGTTTGGAATTTTAAATATTTAATTTATAATACTCCTAGTGCTTTGTGGTCAGTGGAATTAGATATTTGCATTTAAACGAAAAGTTATAGAGTTGCGTAGGCACAAAATGCTGGAGTGACTCAGCGGAGTTGGTAGCATCTCCAGAGAGAAGGAATGGGAGACCCTTCTTCAGACTCAAACCAAGGGAAGCAGGCATGCAACGATGTCTTGCAGGAGCCTGAGTTTCCCTGCCCCCGTGCTTTGCTGTCACGAATGCCGGGCACTCATCCCTCCCTGATGTCAGTGCAGGCTGCGGCTCTTCCTGACCCGCTGCCAGAGCGTCAGGGCTCTCCCTGGTGCCAGAGCGGGCTGCAGCTCTTCCCGCTGCCAGAGCAGACTCTCCCCAATGCCAGAGCGGGCTGCAACTGTCCCCGGTGCCGGATCGTGCTGCAGCTCTCCCTGCTACCAGGGCTCTCCCTGACCCAGAGTTGGGCTGCAGTTGTCCCCGGTGCCGGATCGTGCTGCAGCTCTCCCTGCTACCAGGGCTCTCCCTGGTGCCAGAGTTGGGCTGCAGATGTCACCGGGACGTCCGGGCTCCCCCTGAGCCGCTGCTCGTGCGCGTGACCCGCCCCCCTAGTCAGCCGCGCGCTCCTTATATGGCGTGAGAGGCCGCGGCTGCGCGCTGCCAGCATTGTGACGACTCCTTGACTGACACCCGACCCGACCAATCGAACCGCAGATGCCGCTCGGGGGGGGGCGGGTCCGAACGCGGCGGGAGCCAGACAAACGTGCTGGCCGTCATCCCGCGTGACTGACACCGAACTGGCCCAATAGAAGAAGGGACCGCCCTCTGGGCAGTCAGCTGTGGCCAATGAGGAGGGAGGGGGCGGGCACTGAGCGGGGTTAGGTTGCGCGGTGCGGAGCGGCTGGGTGCTGGGTTCGAATGCTGTGAGGAAAAAAAAAGCAACATTGTGGCGGTGCGGGCTGCGCGGTGGATACTTTTCTCTTTACACTGTGTGGAGCAGCATGGCGGAGGAGAGAGCTCAGCCGACCGCAAAGCGTCTCTGTTCAAGGCCCTTCCCAGTCTCCCGATCGTCCCAGAAACCCGCACTGACCGGGAGAGGCCACAACCCGGAGTCTCTCTTGGATGCCAGCGCTAAAATGGTGGCGGAGAAGTGGCCCTTCCAGCAAGTGGAGGAACGTTTTTCCCGCATCCCCGAGCCCGTCCAAAGACGGATTGTTTACTGGTCTTTCCCGAGGAACGAGAGGGAGATCTGTATGTACTCGTCCTTTAACTACTACTCTCCCGAGGAGACGGCAGCCGCCGCGGCAGGAGGTGCAACCGTGCCCGGGGACGATGATAACAGACTGCCGTTCAGGAGGGGTATCAAACTGCTGGAGAGTGGCTATGTGGAAAATGTTCTTCAAGTAGGTAAGTGCGATGGGAAAAAAAGAAGAGAGAAAAAAAAATCAGTTGCCCAATCCCCACAAAAATGGATTCGGTCCAGTGACACTTCCGTTTGAATTGCCTTCTTTCCCACCGTGGAGCAACTATCTGGAAAACAAATGCTACTTTACCCCCGGACATTTGGATAGTTTGTTGGTGTGAGATATCTTTTTCAGTTTGGGCTCAGTTGAACCGAGGAATTTGATAAAATAGCCCTCTGTTTCATGCCACAAAAGAATGTATTTATAGCCTTTGTTTATGTGGATTTGTTTTTTTAATCGTGGGAAGTGTTTTTTTTCTGGGGGGAGGAGGGTGGGTGTTGATTTAGGGTTAGGAGAGGGCGGGGAAATAAATGAGAGCGACTCTGTTGTCCCAAAGAAAGGTGTGTGTTACATTTTAGATAAGGTAATTGACATATTTATTCTGTCTGTTTGGATTGCAGCTTTGATGAGAACGCAAAAATTGCAGCTCGCTGTTTTCTTTCGCGAAACAAAAAAAAACATAATCTGCCGTGGGTTTTAATTGTATTGAGCTGTCAGAAAGGATAACGCCGGGAGTTGCCTGTCAGGAATGTTCTTGACTGGAAGGGGAAATACCAATCTCTGAATTAAATCCTAAACAGGAGCAAGCACAAATGGTTATGACAATTACATTTTGGATTGAGTCGCGGAAGTATTTTAATACGCAGACCAAGGTAGCGTTTTTACTTTTTCCCCTTCTAAAGGAAATATCCAATATACGAGCAAAGCGAAACCAGAGATAAAAGGAAATGGAAGGGAGACGGAGAAAGAGAGACAGGCAATTTCCATAATAAGGATTGTCTCTCTGTAGTGATGCCAAGCGAAAGAGGTGGGGTGAAAGAGTGGTAAAATGAGAGGGAACGCGGATTTTTCGCTTGTTTCATGGAAGGAATGATTTGTTTTTATTGTATGCAATTTACGAACTGAACATAAATTGCCTGCTTCGATACATTTCCAGTGGAAATGAATGCATTTTTTTTTCAGAGCGCGGTATGCCCTTGATATTTTCTTCATCTTTCTCCCCTGATTCCCACAGACATCAGGGAACCGAGCCAAAATTGGGTAAATCCTGAGATGACACATCACCCGAGGCTCTGTTGACTTGTTAAAATTGATTTAATAATTTATTTTAATCCTGCGCTTTATCAGTAAATTATAATCATTCAAGACTATACCGTAGCCTCGTTAATTTGTGACGTTTCATTTGAAAGAACTTCGCAATCAAGCTTTTTTAGCATCTTAAATGTTCTCCACGTCTTCTTAATCCGCTTTTGTGTTTACTGCCTCGCAAAAACTCCGAGTTATGTTTGGATCTTGAGGTGAAACAACACGATTGGAGCCATACAATTCATACAAGTTTGTACATGTACAAAGCCCCGACTTTTTAAATTATTAATATATTGATTCCGAAGGAGCTAGACGAAACCAGCGAGGAAGGGCATTCGGTTATGTTTGTTTTCCATTGTACCATCAATCGCCACTTCTGTTTGAGATCTAATCCCGAGTCGCGGAGTCTGTCGTTGAAGCTCCGCCAAAGGAGTCTGCTTGCTGCCAGCGCTGCCTTGACAGTATTCAATCGACTCCACTCCTTCCGTGAAGGTAGACGACTTCGCAACTTGGATATTTGCCACCTGAGGCTCCAGCCTGGCCAGCTGGAAAAGTAGATTGATGAAAGTGTTGGTTACTTGGCTGATCATTGTCACGTCTGCGTTTATCGCCTTTCAAGTATTTAGGCAGCACAAAATACCACTTTTTTTAAAAACCTTTTAAAATTTCTGATCAGGGTTTCCGGGCATTTGTTTATTGTCTGCGTCTGTATGTGTAAGGTCGAGACGGAGAGCGTTTAACGAATGCAGCCAAATGAATGAGATTTGGAATGTGACGTGGACTTATTAATACATCAGAACAATACAACTATTTTCGTGTGGTTATTCCCAGATTCAATCAAGAAAGAAAATAAAACTTGGTTTAACACTGTATACGGAACCAATGCAAAAATCCATTGGCTGGACTCTTGTTTTGTTTGTTTGCTTATCGGGAAGTATGTTTATAAAACCCGTTTTGATACAAATTCTCATATCTAGTTAGCTGCAATGGTTTCATATCCCGCCAGACTAGGGGTTTTATAGATGTGATTGCTCTGGTTATCATCCTCAAGTTTAGGAATGCTTTCTTTCCAACGCGTGCAAAACTGCAAGCACATTTATTTGTAACGTTCAACAGCATTGCTTAGCTTTTTAAAACATTCTCAGAGAATGTTGTGAATGGATGAAGGAGCAAATCCTCTTTTTTTCCCCTGGGTTGTTATAATTATAGCAGTTATTGATGAGAAGTTCACAAGCCTGACTTACTGATTACACATAAAAAAAGATGATGATTTAACAGAGACCTTCTAAATGTTGTAAAGATACTTTGTGGGGGGGGGGGGGGGTGTCAGTGACTGTGATCTTTTTCTTGGGCAGTGACTTGGAAATGTTTTTTGCTTTGTACAGTTACATGTAGATATCATAAAACAGTCAGAGGAAAAGCTTTTCTTTAATTCCCAATTTCTCCTGGAGAATGTTACCTTGTGGTTGTTTCCCAGAATCTGCTTGTTCTCCAGTATTTCGTGTGAGTGACAATGTGTATGCAGTTTTGCACTCTATTTGACAGTAAGGGCAGAGGGTTAGGGAGGGAGTGAAATAAGAGGTTGGTACCCACATACTTTCATTAAGGCTCACTTTTCCTCTTGAAGTGCAGCAACTGATTTTAGTGTCACTGCCTAAGTTTTGCTAAATCAGCACAAACCTGAGATTGAACCAGGAAGTCTTTTGATCTGCCCGACACATTTAAATGAACTTGTCGAAGCATCCAGCTTTGTGCAAATAACATCGACGTCAATAAACGTGTCACATCTTTTGGATACAGGGCATATTTTGGCAACGATTTCCTGAATTATACTGGGAATAGATTCTTGGGTTTGAACTGTTGTACCTATCATTTATTGGCGGTTTTACCTCAAGGTTGCAAATATTATACTGGAATTGCATGCTAGTTTATGGCACCCAGTCTCAATGAGAGAGTTTGAAGGAACCTTTTTGTGCACAAAATGCATTTTCCGAGCAGGATAATGTTGCTTATAAGTGATATCTCTTATCTTGCAGGTCCTGCATCGACATATCTGATAAGAAGCATAATGCAGTTTACATTTCTGGAACCTGACTCATTATTTATACTTAAAAGCATGAAATGCGTTCATTGTGCTAACTTCAATAGGCAAGAAGCATGCGGTTTAACATATCATGAATAATTAAAGCATCGAACAGTTTGAAATATAAAATATTCTAATTTTGAGGCATTGCCCTTCCGCACCGGGAGACAAGTTTGATTCTTTTGAGGAGTATAAGCACATGATCACAATTATGTGAACTAAATTATACTTACTCCCTTTTGGTACTTTATGCTTCAAACAGAAACCGATCACAACATTGTTTTCAAAAGCTTTGTTTTATTTATGATTATCTGGTGAATTTCCAAATGTACAAAATGTGTTCTTGTGGTGTGATGTAGAATTTAATTGCAGTGAAGATGTGCAATAGTGAATTTGGATCAGTTAAAATGTGTCCATATAGCAAACTACAGGTTCACCTGAGTGATGGAAGCCCAGTAATTAATGACATTGCAGTCAATTGCTAATGTATTATAGGCATTCCACTTCAAAAATGAAGTAAACTTTGAACTTTATTAGTTTGAATTTAATATACAGCAAATGCTTCAAGATGAACATGTGGTTTGCTAGAAATTATTTTACGCAGTAAGTGCGTGATAAATGCATTTCAAGGATTTGTAATAACCTCTGCAATTTTATCATCTTGCGATAAACATCTAAATTGTCCTCTAATTGAAAAATATAATAATGGCACGAATTACGAGGTCATGTACGGCATACGTTCGACACAGTGACTAAGAGTGTCTAGGGCACTGTGCCGTTATCTACATACAATTTGACTGATTGGCAAAACCTGTGAAAAAGATGAAAGAAATTTCAAATGCAATTTGAGTCTCTGGTGCCTTTACGTTTATATAAAAACAACCCCGTTTTGTATTGGAAGCCAGTTCTGCCTAAAAACATGTAGGATGTGCAATGAGATCATATTATATACCATGACAAGTTTTGGCACACTGCTTATTTTGTGAGCTTTTGAGGAGATTTTTAAGTAAGTTTTATTTTTGGGTGCAAGGCAATTATTTTTAGACTTGGAAAAAAGTAGAACAAATTTGAGTACATTTAAAAATCATAACACATCAAGAATTTTCAATTCCTTCAATTCATTTTCTACAGTGTAAAATAATGTTAATCCTGGATTTGCGCACATAAATGCTGATTTTGTTTCTTTGTATGAGATGCCTATTTCAACAGAATTATAAAGGTATATCGCTTGCCAAATATCCTATAGAATTTGTCATTTAAAGGGATAATTGTATTCTCATGTTCGCTTGAAAATTTGGCATTTGGTAACTGGCAAATAAATTGTCTATTGCCTGGTACAAAATTAGTCATCAATAAGTTGAAACTGGAGCAAAAAGAAATCTACTCCATCAAATGGTACAGTTTTGACTTCAATTTGTGTATTGGATGTGGATTTGCACATGAAAGCTACCAAATGAAAGCTACCAACATTGCCTTAGAGCTTTGATTAATGGCTCAATTGTTTAAAAGATGGAAAAATATAATGGATCATCTGATATTTGAAAGTAGAAATTCAGTTAACATTCTGAGTGAAACCACTCAACATATTACATCTTGATTTTATTAAAATCTCCACCCTATTGAGCCAATTTGTGTTTATCATACTAAGAATGATGAGATGCTGCAAAAGTTTTATTGTCATATAAATAAAAATGAAAGACACCAAATTCAGAGTGGGGCAAAAATAACGTGTGTGGGAGGGGGATCTCCGCTGAATTAATTATGTTGATTGTTGCAAATGGTGCAAATCATGGATTTGTGATCCATTTGCTGTGCCTTTATTTTCATTTCCAAATAAGAGTGATTTCTGAATGTGATTGGTATCTGGTCAAATGAGGGGGTCGTTCTATTTTTGCAGTGGGAGGCGGACATATGATACATTAGGAGAAGAATTATAAAGTAAACCATAAAGCAACAGCACACTGCATTTGTGTGTGTGTGTGTGGGGGGGGGGGGGGGGGGGGGGGGGGGGGTAGAAATGTTGCATTTGTTTTCTTTGAACCGGTAGAATAGCAGAAATGGTTATTTAAACTCGACAGCCTCTGTGCAATGCATCATTACATTGTAATTGCGTAAAAATGCAAAGTGTGGGGGAAGGAAAAAGAAATAAAAACTGGGAAATCAAATAAAACTTGCAGCTGGAGGTAAGAGTGAACAGACAATAGGGATAGGATCAAGTAGCATCATTCAAACTGAATTCCACTTAAATAAATGGAATAGGCAAAATGACATAGCTTGTCTAAATTGTTTTCTTTTGGGATGGTGGTGCTTAGTGTTCACATAAGGAATTTAGCAGTTGAGTTTAACCAGGCAGTTGTTTTGTGCAAGTAAATAGGTGTCTTTTGTGCTTCTCTTCCAAAGCTAATAAAAGCCTATGGCATTTAAAACAAAATTGTATATAATTATGTATTGCAGATCTTTATATATAAAAGCTTCATTTCGAAGTAAATTTCTGTTAAATCTTAAGCTGCAACTGAGGAAGCTTTTGTTAATAAAGAAAAACTGCACCGTGTGGTTAATTTTCCACATGTGAATATGAGCAGTATCTTTGGCTGTGTTTGTGATCGGGAATTGCAGCCAAATATAAGTTTGTCTGCATGTGGATTCCCAGCAGGGGTCACTGGTTAGCCACAAGGAATGGTCGTATGTTTAGTTGCTTTTATTTCATCCAGGGGGGGTGGGTGGGTGGGTGCTGAGGACTGTTATCATACCTGATAAGCAGTCTAGATAAGGACCAATTCACCACGGTTCAAACTTGGCTTACTCTGCAGTAACTTAGCATCACAAGATGCAATTCATTTTCGCTGACGAGCTATTGCAATGTACCAAATCAATTATTTCACTTTTCAAGAAATGGTGCAATATTGCTGATGCAATGAATCTTCTTGTTCAATATATTAACGAGCAGATTATAATTGTAAATGATTTTCTCGGTTATACAGCCTGGTTGATGGTGTTTGTTTTCAATGTAGGTTGGTATCTACTTGATGTACCTTTAGTGCGGTGTTTGAAATTTGGGTCTCTCCCGCCAACAGCTTGAGGATACTGGTTTAATTTCAACTTTCAATGTTGTTAGATAAATATTTTACGAAACACAAAATGTTTGAAGTACTCAAACCAGGCAGCATCTCTGAAGAGAGAAATAGAATTAACATTTTAGGTAAATGACCTTGCAGTAGAATGGGAAAAGTTCAAAGTTGCAGAGAAAGTGATGGGAAGGAGGCAGGGAGGAGTGGGTTAAAGGTAAGGTTTGGGTGAGAGGACACGAGACTGAATGAAAAATTGATGTGGAGCTTTTTGCCGGAAGGTGGTGAAGGTTTGTGAATAATAATAGGTGCACCTTGTACCTTTCGGGACAAATTGGAGAAGATGAATGAAATCTGAAGGAGGAGGAAAACACTGAGTGCTGAAAAATTTGGGATGCAAGCTGGAAACTTCATATTATATGGAAATAGCTGAGTCAGGAAGATTAATGTGCCTCATCGGAAGATATGTGCTATTTCTCAAGCTTGAGTTGATCTTTGTTGAAATAGTGTTGGAGATCGAAAAAATATAAGTAGCATGAAAAAGTGAAGTGAAGGGCAACTTGAAGCTTGCTCAAGTGAATGGAAGATGATATTGGAAAGAGGAAGAACTAAGTTTTTTTGTGTTCATATATAGGCAATAAGAGTTAGGAAGCAATGGGGTGCAAAACGGAATTGAATTGCAGGTCACTTTTAACCTAATTCGATGGGGAGCAGGAGGATATGGCCAGTGACGTTCGGGCGGGGAGTACAGCTGGTAGGAGAGGGGATGTGGCCTACCATGCCCTCGTGGTCAGCTGCAGGAGGTACCCCTGGGGAATAGCGGGAAATGTGGATGGGCGAAGAGAGGAACTCGGCGTCTAAGGGAGGAGATGGCTGGAGGCCTGCAATTGCCTGGGACCTGCCTGGTCTTAAGACCTGGAACGTGGACTTTAGAAATGGGCGCCAAAACATAGTACTTCTTGTAAGCGGGCTCAGGAGACTATTTCTGTACACTTGCTAATCGAGGATCCGGGGTATGGAAATACTGTACTTGACTGTAAGGAAAATTATTTCACTGTGTTAGCAGAGCGCATGTGACAACAAAAA
Organism: Amblyraja radiata; assembly: GCF_010909765.2. NCBI lineage: Eukaryota > Metazoa > Chordata > Chondrichthyes > Rajiformes > Rajidae > Amblyraja > Amblyraja radiata. The sequence goes on from NC_045965.1 coordinate 46,587,806, forward strand.
CACTTGAATCATTGCTGTATATAAAAACTGCATCATTCTTTCAAGTTTCTGGCACAATTTAAATGATTTATCATCTTTTGAATTCCTTGATTAGGTCAATGTTTGAGAGGAAGGCAATTTACTGATTTAAAAAAAACACTATTTCGGGATAGATTTCAACATGACCATGGTCAACATAATGCTGATGCCTGCTACGTTTGAGCTACAGGATTAATATGTCCAGTTGCAGGTATACTGATATGTCTTGTTGCAGGTATTTTTAGCCTTTGCAATGGAAACAAAGTATTGAGTTAATATTTGTGCCATCTTTTTGTTTGGACGAAATGAGTTGAACTTCACTCAGAGTAATTATTCAATTAATCACATTCTCACCAAATCCTGACAGTTCTCCCTTCTTGCCTTCAATACTGAATGAGATTAATGTTGAGATACTAGATTCTTGAAATTTCAAAACCATTAATAAATTTGGCTGTCAATGACTTGTTGAAAGTAAAGCATAATCGAGGGAAAGAATGTTAGAGTTCCACGTCTTTGGTACCCTAGTAAGTCCTTGAAGACTGAATTGGTGAGTACTTGAAAGCAGAAGACCAGTGACGAGAACTGTGAATGCATGCTGACTTTTAGTTTTTAATGGAGGAGAATAATGATTAGAAAGGAATTAAGTTTTGCACTACCACCTTCAACATGGAATGAACAATCTGGGTAATAATTACCGGTAAGTCTTATTCCTTTCTAATTGGCTGGTGCAGTAATGATTTACAAGGAGGTTGCCTGGACTTGAATGGCTGAGTAATAGGAAGAGGTTGGGCTGCCAGGGACTTTATTCCTTGGAGTAATGGGCCTGTCCCATGCAGTCGCCACATGTTCGCGGGTGGTTGCCGGGGAGTCGCCTTCAAGGTCGTGAGGAGTTGCCACATTCTGGGAAATAGGTGAGGCCTCATTATGGTCGGCGTGAATTTTTCAACATGTTGAAAAATTAGCGGCGACTAGAATGACGCCGCAATGGAGAGTAGCGAGAATTCTCGAGCCGTAGGTGGGTCACCCGGAGGTCCTAGTGGGTTGCCAGGAGGTCGAAGGTTCTCGTAGGTTGTAGCCGGTGCTGACCGGTGAATTTCATTGGCTCATTGGGGGAAAAAAAGGTAAGCAGTAGTTTTCAGAATCAAGGATAACCGACCAGGAATGTTAAATGCCACCGAACTTCTAAGCTGTGTGTCTCTAGCTTCTTAAAAGTTCTCTCCACTCCTTCTCCCCCTCTCCCCCCTCTTTTAAAGGACTTACCGTACACTGTGCTTTAGCCATCTTTTTACAGCGCCAACCTTCCTGTTCACCGCGGTGTGTGTCTGTTTCACCTTGGCTTTGCACCGTGTGAATTCTTTAGACAGCGCTCCCCCCGCTTGCCCTGTCTCCCGCCTGTATAACGGGCTGGTGAAGGAAACTATGTGTTTGTGTGTGTGTGGGTGCGCGCGTGTGTTCCACTCTGACAGTCGCCGTTCCAGTTGTCACTTTTTCAGGCGACTGCCGGCAAATTGACAGTCGCCGGCAGTCCGCTGAAAAATCTCCTAAGTGGGACAGGCCCTTAAAGCAGCCTGAGGAGTAATCATGTAGAGGTGTATAAAATCAAGAGGGGCACAGAAAAGGTGGATGTACAGGATAGTGTATCAAGAACAGTAGAGCATAGGTTTAAGGTGATAGGAGAATGCTTCAGTGGAAACACGGGGGGCAATTTTTTCACCCCGTGGGTGCTACATATATGGAACAAGATTTATTTGAAACATTATGATTTATCAAGGTTACTTTTTAAAAACATGTTTTAATCTGGCTGTCAAGTGGTTTGGTTGATGTATTCAAAAGTGAGAATTGGACTTGGTTATCCGAATCTGCGTTGAGTTGGGAAGATGAAATAACTATTTAGAAATCAATCTGATTGTTTTGCGCCACTTATGGAAAATATTTACACTTTCTAGGAATTTTAAATTTGCAGATCCTGAAATGTCTTGAATGACATCAAAATTTACACCTAGAGTCACACCAATATTCATGTTAATAATTTTTGCAGGAAGATGCAACAAAAAAGTGTCAAGTGGTGTGCCACATTCCTTCTTCAAGTTGTCCTTTGCAAAGAATCAAAGCCGCTGTTAATGCAAATTAGATACGGATTACTTAATATGTATTTGTGGAACTAGTTCAATAGTTAATACATAATCTTAATGCTTGAAACTTTAGTGCAGATAATAGAGTATATATTTAAGTTTTCAATTGGAAGATATCACAAGATATAATTTAAAAGTTAAATTGAATTGGAAGTTGTACAGTGTACTCGTATAGAGAAAAAAATTGGTTGTACAAAAATGGCCAAGTCACAAATGCCTGAATTTCCACAATCTTTCGTAGTAAATTTATCCATTATATCATTCTTGTGTTTTGATGAAGGTTTACAGTAGTTCGTAGCTGTTGAAGGATCTCTGCCGGGGTCTGGTGCTGTTGGGACAGGAGATCTGGCATTGGCTTGCCATCTATGGTCCCATTCAATCTGCACTTAACCTGGGCTTATGCTTATTAAACTTGGGCTTATGCAGAGTCAACAGACCTCACCCTATGCACCATGGAAACATACTGAGGCAGATAGGTTTCTGGTAGCACAAGGATGTAAGAGCAGGAGTATGTCACGTGGCCCCTCAAGCCTGTACCGCCATTCAATATGATCATGGTTGATCAGCTCCAGGCTTATCTCCCCTGTGCCAGTTCCCAAATCTTTCCAAATGTATCTACCTTGCCTTTTATATTTTTTACATCCATGGGCCGTACTTCACAACACATGCTTCCTTAAGCAAGAACCATATCCCTGTACTAACAAACTGCTAATAGAAATCTTTAGATACCATCAAAAGATCAGTAACTAAAAATAGCTTCAAAGTAGAACAAACTAAGAATCAATTAAAATACTAAGGAATAATCAAACAGATTTAGGTTTGAAAAATACACATTTACCTCTTTTATCTTCAGGTTATTCCATAATTGCTTGGAATGACCTTGGATAGAGACCAGCAATATCTGTCTCACTGAAAACATCCCAGACTTACCTTTGTCTAGGACTTTGTTGAACTGAACTCTAGTTGTTCCCTTTGGAAATGTTCGTTATAGTTGGTGTGATTTGACACACCAGTAGCACGGCCTGGTCGTGGTAAAATTCCTATTGTGGACAGTATGAGAAAGCGTGGCAACATTTTGATTCAGTTATACTATTTTTCATTGTGATTAAATGCATATTTTAATACCAAATATATGCATAGTTTGAGTGCAAGTTTCTCCTGTTTTCATAGATAATGGAACGTTGTGCCAATGCAGTCTTTTACTGTATACAATTTTTAAAAAAGTGAACCTTTTAGGGGAGATAGTTGGGAATGTAGCTTTGTCTCATCTTTGTCTTGCTTTGTGATTTTCTTTTTAAGCACGGCAATATATGAGCAGAACTATCGCTGGGAAGGGACTGATTCACTCTCTCCATGGCTCTGTTTTAATGCTGCCATGTTCTCAGATATTGATATTTTATGTATGTTTTAACTTGGGTTGGCTTTCTAAAACAGATTCTTGTTCTCATGCATGACAGCTGTACCCCGTGCTGTGTCTGGCCATTAAATGATGTGAATAATCCACAGCGGATCAGCTGTCGTAAACAGCATGCATTTGATCTTCGGTCTGTGGTTGTCTATTAATGAGTCCTGACAACGACCAATGAGTAGGTTCATTGCAGCATTCAATGGGATTTTGGCGGGGCTGACCCAAATCCTGTGGAGGGTAAAGTATTGTTTCAAGTGACCTAGAGATGGATGATTTGGCCATACACAAATTAAAGAATCAGCATGTGTATTGTATAGGAGGTCATCTTTATTGTTGGCTATATATTTATTAATAATGGAGTCCTGGAAAATAAGATACATCTCTTACGCCCTATTTAAATGTCAACAATTATATCACAACGTCTTTGCCCTTTGATAAATTGACATGTTAAATATGATGTACATTAATGGATTTAATAAACAATGCTCGGGGGACGGCATCTTCTGAAGAGATTTTCTCGTTTAGCTACAGCGCATAACTCCTCGAGGAAGTAGAGAAAAACAATAGTAAGGTAACTGTTACCTCTTTCAGACAATCTATAGGATCTCCCTTAATGCTGTCTTTCCAAAAATGTTTCTCCGATTCACTGTGATAAAATAACCTCATTATCTCACTATTTATTTTCTTGGTGTAAGCTCAAGTGTTTTGTGAAGGTGCTGGGTTTTATAGGGGTGTTCCACATATTTGAGCATCTTTGTAAAATATATATTTTCTGCCCAGAGATGATGAGGATCTCTGTCTATGGCAGTAAATGCAAGTCTGATGTTTATTCTGTTCAATATACAAATCCTCATGTCCTTTCTAGCAATGTACACTGGACAGTGGAAACTCATTTTAAAATCAAGTTTCCAAAATGCTTAGTCTTGCAATTAACATTGGGTGTAGGAGAATAATTGAGTGCACAACAGGCTTTTGCACTATCTTGCTTTTGCACTATGGTTGCTGATTTGTTCTTTGTTTGGCATATGTGATATGAAGGAAGTCATGTTGCCCATCATATGGGGAAAAGTGCAAGAGTGTAGAATGTTCTCTCCCATTTATGGAGAGTAGTTAACTCGTGGGCTTGATCGGTGTAGAAATTTGTCTTCATGGCAGAACTGCTAAACTGGATGTCAGTGTTGCAGTTAATGCCACATGTTAAGTACAAATGATCAAAGACATCAGGTCAATGAAAAGGGATCATGAATAATTTGCAGGTTAGTTTTTGATTATGGTTGTGATGTATGGTCCAGGTAGGATTATAATTTGAGTTTCTGGATGATTTCCAAGTTTAAAAAGGGTATGGTTAGCCAGGAGCTCATGGTTCACTTCAAGCCTTCTGATTTACCTGGACTTTCCCAGAAACAAAGGCTTTAGTAGCCATAGTTAGTGTGTGGCAACATTGACAAAACGAAGAGGGAATGCAGAGCAAGACAAAAGTAGGGGGAGATGAAAAATGTTCTCGGCAGGAGGGTGTACCTTTCAATGGTAATCTTTGGAACTCATTGTCATTGAGGGTTGTGGGGGCCAAGTCAGTGGATATTTTTAAGGCAGAGATAGACAAGTTCTTGATTAGAACGGGTGTCAAGGGTTATGGGGAAAAGGCAGGAAAATGGGATTAGGTGGCAGAGATCAGTCATGATTGAATGGCGGAGTAGACGCGATGGGCCGAATGGCCTAATTCTACTCCAATAACGTGAACTTGTGAATGATTGATGGAGCAATTATTGTACTTCCAATTTATGAGCCACGTGTGATTCAATAAGTATCCTCTCGCTTAAATATGCCACATCCTCCAGCCATACGAGGTTCACTCGGCCAGTGAATATTGAGGTGATGGTCGCCATTAACCTTTGTGTTGGTTTTTTCCCAAGCAGGTGGACATGCCTGCAAAATATCCTAGTTGGTCATGGAATGTTGCAGTAGGGAGGTTGTAGACTATTAAGTTATGTAGGTTAGTTGTTTAGATTAACCGTTGCTATCCAGTTCTGAAAATGAATTATGAGTTGAATATTACTGACAGAATGTTGGGGATATTTTAATGAAACTAGTTGGCAAGGTGCCTGTGTTTTATTGAATGTGTTAATAAATGATTGTAGGTAGACAATGCTGGAGAAACTCAGTGGGTGAGGCAGCATCTATGGAGCGAAGGAATAGGTGACGTTTCGGGTCGAGACTCTTCTTCAGACTGATGTGGGGGAGCGGGGGAAGAAGAAAGGAAGAGGCGGATACAGTAGGCTGTGGGAGAGCTGGGGAGGGGAAGGAGGGAGAAAGCAGGGACTACCTGAAATTGGAGAAGTCAATGGTCATACCGCTGGGGTGTAAACTACCCAAGCGAAATATGAGGTGCTGTTCCTCCAATTTACGGTGGGCCTCACTCTGGCCGTGGAGGAGGCCCAGGACAGAAAGGTGGGATTCGGAATGGGAGGGGGAGTTGAAGTGCTGAGCCACCGGGAAATCAGGTTGGTTATTGTGAACGGAGCGGAGGTGTTGGGCGAAGCGATCGCCAAGCCTGCGCTTGGTCTCACCGACGTAGATCAGCTGACACCTGGAACAGCAGATGCAATAAATTAGGTTGGAGGAGGTGCAGGTGAATCTCTGTCGCAGCTTGAAAGACTGCTTGGGTCCTTGGATGGGTCCTTGAGGGGGGAGGTAAAGTGACAAGTGTAGCATTTTCTGCGGTTGCAAGGGAAAGTGCCAGGAGAGGGGATGGTTTGGGTGGGAAGGGAAGAATTGACCAGGGAGTTACGAAGGGAAGAGGTCTCTGCGGAAAGTCGACAGGGGAGGAGATGGGAAGATGTGGCCAGTCGTGGGATCCTGTTGGAGGTGACGAAAATGTCGGAGGATTATCTGTTGTATGTGACAGCTGGTAGGGTGGAAGGTGAGGACAAGGGGGACTCTGCCCTTGTTTCGAGTGGGTGTGATGGGGAGTGAGAGTGGAGCTACGGGATCTAGAAGAGACCCTGGTGAGAGCCTCATCTATAGTCGAAGAGGGGAACCCCCGTTCCCTAAAGAATAAGGACATCTCTGATGCCCTGGTTTGGAACACCTCATCCTGGGTGCCTATGTGGCGTAGACAGAGGAATTGGAGGTAGGGGATAGACCTTACAGGAAGCAGGGTGGGAAGAAGCGTAGTCCAGATAGCAATGGGAGTCAGTCGGTCTGTAGTAGATGTCAGTCAGTAGTCTGTTACCTGTATTGGAGAATAGCTGTGGTACACAATCCAGGACAAAACATGTCTGGGTTTTTTTGTGTGCAGTTTTAGCTGAATTCCATTAGAACAGGTTGATAATGTCACAATTACTGCAGTGCCCCTGGGTTAGCATGGGAAAGCTAGATACCCCCTGCACAATGGGGAGCCTGGCAGAGATGGCTTGGATGTGTAGAACCTGGGGCCGTAAAGCCTGCAGGTGCTCCTTATTGAGACTTGTACATTAATATAATTGTTGGCATAAGTAGCTGTGGGTCGTATTGTCTGCGCAATCATTTTGCAGCAAGCTGGCACTGGCTTCAGGAAAATCAGAAAAAAGTGCAAGTTATGGAAAAACAATTTTCTTTTGGGCGATGAAATCAAAATATCTGCTGCTAATAACTATGAAAGCTGGTTTGAAGTTGGAATTCTCTCATTCAGTGGACTTATTTAGAGACTTTGGTGCTGCAGGATCTTGTCACTGAGGAGTCGATTTAGTGGGCTGCTCATTGGCATTCCCTTGAATTGATCACATTTGGCAGCTTTTCATTTATGCTACAAACACTAACAAGCTGGATCTTACTGTCCCCCTGCCTAGAATCTCTACCTGTAGGTTCCTCTGCCAATGCTTAGCTATTCAGATGAGGGCGGCCAACCTTGCTCATTTTAAAGCATCCAGGAGTCATGCAGCAAAGGGGCTTAAAGTGTTGATACGAGGAAGCTCTGATGGTCAATCCTTGCCTCCAGCTACTCTGAATGCAAGTCCCTCTGGTCCTCACCTTTCACCCCACCAGCCGGCAAATACAACACATAATCCTCCGCCATTTCCGCCACCTCCAACGTGACCCCACCACTCGCCACATCTTCCCATCTCCCCCCATGTCTGCCTTCCGCAAAGACCGCTCCCTCCGCAACTCCCTCGTCAATTCTTCCCTTCCCTCCCGCACCACCCCCTCCCCGGGCACTTTCCGTTGCAACCGCAAGAAATGCAACACCTGTCCCTTCACCTCCCCCCTCGACTCCATTCAAGGACCCAAGCAGTCGTTCCAGGTGCGACAAAGGTTCATCTGTATCTCCTCCAACCTCATCTACTGCATCCACTGCTCTAGATGTCAGCTGATTTACATTGGGGAGACCAAGCGTAGGTTGGGCGATCGTTTCGCCGAACACCTCCGCTCAGTCCGCAATAACCTACCTGAACTCCCGGTGGCTCAGCACTTCAACTCCCCTTCCCATTCCCAATCCGACCTCTCTGTCCTGGGTCTCCTCCATTGCCAGAGTGAGCAACAGCGGAAATTGGAGGAACAGCACCTCATATTCCGTCTGGGGACCTTGCGTCCGTATGGCATTAACATTGAATTCTCCCAATTTTGCTAGCCCTTGCTGTCTCCTCCCCTTCCTTAACCCTCTAGCTGTCTCCTCCCACTCTCCCATCCGCCCGCCCTCGGGCTCCTCCTCCTCCTCCCCTTTTCCTTCTTTCTCCCCCACCCCCCATCAGTCTGAAGAAGGGTCTCGGCCCGAAACGTCGCCTATTTCCTTCGCTCCATAGATGCTGCTGCACCCGCTGAGTTTCCCCAGCAATTTTGTGCACTCTGAATGCAAGTTGTGTTTTTCAAAAACTTTTAAAACCTTGTAGAAATTTGGAGTGACTTGAAACAATTGAATAAAAAATCTGAATTTTTAAAGGTAATGGAAAAACTACTGTAGAAACTGTTTAAAGGGGAATTCTATCATGGAATTCGTCCGATTTTGAGTTAACCATTTACACAAACGGGGTTTAACTAATGCAAACTCATTTTTATTTGGCTTTTGTCTACTAATGTGAAATTCTGCAATCCTCATTGAAAGTCGTAAAGTCTTGAAGTTTGTGCCAGGTCTTACCTGGCATGGTATATGAGAAGGAATTTTTTCCCCACACCAATGTAATGCTGCGAGTTTCACCAAGACTCTTATGAGAGTTCAGCAGTAGATCACACTGGCAGATTCAGTGTCCTGAATCTGATGGGCAAATCGGGAACTTTTAAATTCACTGATTTGTAGCTGATGTATATAAGTGGCTCTATAGCCACTGCTGTAAAGCCACCTGGGTACAGTTCTAATCAGCTTGCTTCTGACATTCTTTCCCATTCTCGTTTCTAGTTCTTGCATTCTAATATTTCATCTTTACTTTGTTACCATATAATCTGCTGAAATGCTTCGTATATTTTTAAAGTACAATACAATTGTCACAAAAGAGAAGTGTGCAGATGCAAATTTTTTTTTAAATGGTCAGGAAACATCTGTTGAAAGAAATAACACTGGTAAGATCTCTAGTCACTGATTTTTTTTTTTTTTAATTGCAGCTTTTTGCATAGTAATTTTTATTTTCTTCCTGCATTTTGCCTCAAATGGCCTTTTGGCTATTTAGGCAGTTATCAACTCATTCAAAGTGTTTGATAATGAAAGGAGACAAAAGTGCTGGAGAAATTCAGCGGGTGCTGCAGCATCTATGGAGCGAAGGAAATGGGCAACCTTTCGGGCCAAAACCCTTCTTCAGACTGATAATGTTTGACAATGAGTTGATTGGACTTCAAATCCTTCCTCCATGCCTTTCTCATAATGCTTCTCCAATATCATTTTCTGACCAGAAAATAATCTCAAAAATGAGGGCATCTGTTTCCTTTAAAAATAAAAATAAATAATTAAAAAAATGGAAACAAAACCTGTTCAGCACTCTCAACAGTATTCTTGGGGAGAGAAACAGACAACTTTTTGGGTTTGCAACCCTTAATCAGATGTCTATTGAGACGAGCTTGGTCGTTTGCAGAGGAGGGTAGGACTGGAGGGAAGAGGATATCTGTGTTTACTAGAGTCATCAAGGTAACAAATACTTTTTTACAAGTGCAGTTGGAGATAATAGCAAAGAAAAGAGAAACATAATTGAAACAGAGTTACAACCACATTTGTGGTGAGATAAATAAATATAGTGGTTATCGGAAATGGTTACATTTCCCAAAGTTTTCAACATCCACCAACTGAAGAAGAGGTTCTTAATCTTACATTAAAATAAAATGGGAGTGGGATGAATGGATGCTGAGGGATAGTCATATGAAACGTGGTCACCTCATTTGCATTTGGCTTTCCAATGTTGAGGAATTGCTGATGAGCAGTGTGTGTGGTAGACAAGACTCCAAATGAAATCCAAACTGCAGATGTTGGAAACCAGAAATGACAGAGGATCTCCAACCTGAAATGTTGTCTCTGTTTCTCTTCCCACAGATGTGCCCTGACCTGCTGAGCTTATCTGGCAATTTGTGTTTTTATTTTGACACTACATTGGAAAATTGCTGCTTTGCCTGGCAAAACGGATTGAGTCGCTAGACGGTGGGCAGAAAATGGATAAAATGTCACGTGTTCCATGATTGTTGTGGGAATTGCTCTGAGAGGGGGAGCAGTTGCTTGAGAGGAAAGAATGTATCGAGCAGGGAGTCATGGAACGTGCGGTCCCTTTGTAAAGCTGAAAGGGTAGAATAGGGTAAACGCGGTCTACTGGTGGGATTCTGTTGAAGTTGCTGGAGATGATCTGTATTCTGGGCTGAGAGCAGAAGAGCAAGAAATGGAGGAGGCACAATTAAGAACCTTGTTAATGATGGAAAGCCACGGAAGATATTTTGAACACAAATGTGGAAAGTCTTGTCATCAGAGCATCTATATTACTAAAAGTCTGATCTTGACCGCTTTTGGTCCACTGTGCTGCGATTTCCGAGAGAACCGCCACCAACGGCCGTCATTTTTGGCCACCTCGCTCAGAGCCCCCCTCCGCATTTCTGGACCAGAGGATTTTTCCTATCGATGAAAAATCAGAAAGATATTAATGTTTTTTAAAAATTCCCCATTCTCTCTGCTGCCCCCGCTGGCGGCAGGAGGAGGGACTATAAAGCCCGGATGTGTAGTGCCTCACTCAGCCTAGGCCAGATCCAGGAAGCGAGAGGGTCACGGCTCTCTGAGCTGCGAATAACACTGAACGCACGTCTACTCCACGGTGAGTCCCCTCAATGCGGCTGTAAAGTGGCTGCAGCCCAATTGTGTGCCTTGCCTTTTTAACAAGTTTGTGTTCACAAAATGAATTTTGGTTGTCAGGTGGCTGCAGCCCAATTGTTTGCCTCGCCTTTATAAAAGGTTTGTGTTCACAAAATGAATTTTGGTTGTCAGGTGGCTGCAGCCCAATTGTCTGCCTCGCCTTTTTTAACAAGTTTGTGTTCACAAAATGAATTTTGGTTGTCAGGTGGCTGCAGCCCAATTGTTTTCCTTGATTTGGCTTTTAAAATTGTTGCAACAGTTTGATGCCAGCCCAAGAATCCATTCGGCCCACAATGTCTATACTAGCCCTCTAATCCAGTACCTTTGGCCCGCAAACACCCATACTAGCGCAACAGACAGCCCCCCCACTGGCGAGCAATATTGGAATTGGTGGAGAAGTGGAATATTGTGTTGGTGACCAACCCTCCCATATGATGCTGGGACCCAACGGGTCCGACGTAGTCTAGTATATTATGGAGATGGTGAAACGGGAGAATGGGATGTAGACATTGTAGACAATGCTGATATATTTATCCCTAATTTCCCCTGACATAAGGAGGCATGTTAAGAGCCAATTGCACTGGTGGCTGAGTGAGGATGGCAGATTTCCTCCCCTGGAAATCATTGGTAAGCTGGTTCATTTCTTACGACAAACCATCAATTTCATAGTGACTCTTACTTAAACTTCCAAGGTATTAATATATTTACGAAATTAAAATTCAACTATTTGATTATTGTTTCTGGATCAATGGTGCAGTACAGGCAGTTCTGCTATTAGACAATAGTCATGTTCCTGAAAATCCTTGTGTTTTAGAAAATCGCAATATAAACGCAATTGTGTCAATGCGGAAAAGGGGGCCAGAGAATCTCAGTCTCGCAATAACAAAGTTATTTCTCCCACTGAATTTTCAAAACTAAAGTGTTTAAGAAGGAACTGCAGATGCTGGAAAATCGAAGGTACACAAAAAAGCTGGAGAAACTCAGCGGGTGCAGCAGCATCCATGAAGCGAAGGAAAAGGGCAATGTTTCGGGCCGAAACCCTTCTTCAGACTGAAGAACCCGCTGAGTTTCTCCAGCTTTTTTGTGTGCTTTCAAAACTAAAGGTCTCTTTAATAGCTATGTTTATTTTTGTTACTGCAAACTAAAAATACAAAACACTGTATGTTACATTGTTTCATAAAACATTATTGTACAAGTACAATGAAAACGATTGCTAGTTAATTTCAATGGCTACCTGTGGTGAAACTGACAAACTGTGTTTGTTTTCAAGAGACAACGGTGTCTTGCTACTAAGGGGTTGTTATATTAAAACAGTTTCCTTTAATTCCAATTATTTTTGTTTTTTTAAGTACTGTAGTTCTCTAGTTTTAGATTGAAATCCCATTTTAACCAATTTGGTCTGTAAATTATAACCGGTGTTCTCTAATTGCATTATATCCAATATAGTTATGAAAAGGTATTTTTAGCAGAACTACCTTTACCCCAGCAGCTAGTCCAGTAACTTATCCAGCAAGTTTAAATGGTGCTTTGCAGAGTCTCACTTAGTCTTGCACCTTATCCTCATCGACTTCCTATTTATTTGAAAAGAACTCCACATGTTGCCTGACCGAAGTCTTATGCAGCTGCAACGTGACATTCCACCTTAAATGCCCCAAGTGATGAAAGCAATCATGCTACATTCTGTCGCTACCATAGTGGCACAATGGTGAAGCGGTAGAGCTGCTGTTACTGTGCCAGAAACTCGGGTTTGATCCTGACTACAGATGCTGTCTGTGCGGAGTTTGTACTTTCTCCCTGTGACCACATGGGTTTTCTTTGGGTTCTCTGGTTTCCTCCCAAATTCTAAAGATGAGCAGGTTTGTAGGCTAATTGGCTTCTGTAGATTGTCCCTAGTGTGCAGGATGATCATTGGTTGGCGTGGATTTAGTGGGCCGAAAGGCCTGTTACCACGTTGTGTCTCTAAACTAGACACTTTCAGTTGTTATTGCGCTCCATAATCCTTCCGTGCATCAATGGTCCTAAGTGCCTTGCCATTTACTGTATTTGCAAAATGTTCAGATTAACCTCTATCTGCCACTTCTTTGTCCATATTTCTAGCTGATCTATATCCTGCTGTATATTTTGACAACCTTCTTTGTATTGTCTGCAAACTTACCAATCAGCCCAGCTATTTTCATCTAGATAATTTGACATTGGTCACAAAGAACTGAAGTGCCAGCACTTTTCCCTGTGGAACACCACTAGTCATAGATATCTATTTAAAATGACACCCTTTGATCAATAGCCTCTGTAGTGCCAACTTTGATATATATAACTCAGCTGGAGGAAACATTCCCCCTGTATCCTGTTGCCAAGCTCTGTAAGAATTTGAAGTTTCAATGAGATTCCCGCCTCATTCTTCTGAACTTTAGACAATTTGCATGTGAGTCACTGTGGTGAATCTCTTTAAAACAACTGTAGATTGTGAAGTTGGGCTGTCAACCTTTAGTAAGTGCGTCATTCAGTACCTGAGTAGATTAAATATCTTGTGTGTCTGTTTTTTACTAGTTATGCCAATCGAGACCTGAGATTAATTATATTGTGCTAGAAACGAGGAACTCCAAAAAAAGACACAAAGTGCCATGGTAACACATTGGATCAGGCAGCATCTTTGGAGAACATGGATAGATGACTTTTTGGGTTGGGACCCTTCTTCAAACATTGTGGGGGGAGGTGTAGAAAGCTGAAAGAGGACAGGCAGGACAATGCTTGCCAGCTGTTACAGGTGTAGTAGGGTTTTGATAGTCAGATGGTTGAACAAAGGTGAGAGATGGAAAGACAAAAGGTGTGAGGCAAAAAGATTGAAGACTTGCGAGTTATGAAGCTAGAGAAAGAAATGTAGGTGGAAAGGGAGGGCGAGGGGAGAAACCGGTGTGAGGTAGGGCACAGGACAGAGGGCGGGAGTAGAGGGGAGAGAAGATAGTTTGTAGTTACCCATAATTGAAGAATTCAATGTTCGGACCATTGGGTTGTAAGGTATCCATGTAGAATATGAGGTGTTGTTTATCCAGTTTGCATAAGGCCTCACTCTGGCAATGGACAAAGCCTAGGCCAGAAAAGTCACTATGGGAATGGTAAGAGGAGTAAAAATGTTAGCAACCAGGAAACCTAGAAGGTCTTGGTGGACCGAATGCAAAATGATCGTCGGGTCTACACTTGTGTCTGCCTGGTTTTACTAGTTATGTCATTCAATACCTGTTCAGTTTAGTTATTCCTTTTTCAGTACCTCTACAAATATTCTACATTGTACTGCTGCTGGGAACCTGCATAGGTGCTGCAATAGCAGGAGGCATAGATAACTAATGCAATCAGATTGTAGTATCACAGAGTGATGGCAGAATGTTTCCTCTGTATTTTGTTCAGATTATTCTTTGTATTCAACAAACCTTTTTTAAAGCCCTATGTGAGGCTGTTTATTTTTGGGATTTTCCTTACTTCCCCTGACATCGTGAATGGCAGCATTTAGCCTGAACAAGCAATGTTAGCGCAGAAATTCAGAAACTGGGAGTGTCCGTGTACCGAAATGAAGAATGTTTCTGATATTTACTGTGTGTGTCTTTGAAACCGAGTTCAATCCTATGCGAAGCTGCCACCTACATGTTCTTTTTTACAGCTGAATGAATAATGAAAAGGACCAGAAGCCTTGGTCATAGTGCCCTGCTTCTAGCTGGCGGAGGCTGAAGCCAATATGGATTTAACAGATGGAACCCTCCTGGCCTGTAGGGCTCAGCCCACATGATTCATTCACACAGTGAGCCATGGGGAAAATTTCTGTCTTGGCATAATGGTTTTTAGTTGTGACAGTCCATTATGTGGGAAGGCTCAGATTGTATGCCCCTGTCATTATTATGCTCACATGATTGAAAGTTCATCTGCTGTAAATAGCTGAAGCATAAATTTCTAGTTTCCGTCCAAAAGACTTCAAAAAAAATATTTCTTTCTTTATACTGGATTAGTGAATATCAACTCTTTTCAAAGGTTTTTTTAAAAAAAAGGTGTACCTAATCTAACCTACTGTGGGAATCTTGTTCATACTCTCCATCTCTGGATATTTGTGTCTTGAGGATTGGACAGCTATTTTCTCCCATTTTGGTTGTCATTAATGTTTGCTGTACTACAGAATATAATGCTTCAAGGCAATGAAACCAAATGAATATATTTATGGGCTCAAAATGCTGCTTGTTTAACCTTAATTAGCAGTACACACTGCTCTACATGCAGTTCGCAAACTGATTAGTGGTTGTGTTTTTGATTAAGACATTTTTCTTTCCTCTCCCTCCCCCCTATTTCACCAACCAGTTTCAGGCAGATTTATGCAGATTAATTAGCACGTCTGTCAGCCATTTGGGACTTAAAACAGAATGGCCCGTTAAATTTTCCAAAGACCAATCTAATTTCACAATTTAAATTTCAAGTCGTGTCAAGTTGTGTTTATTGTCATGTGCACAGGCAGGGTGAGGTACAGGTACAATGAAAATCATCCTTGCAGCAGCATCACAGGCACAAAGACTCAGACAACACACAAAAACACACATTATACATTAATTAAACACCATGCACTCTTTCAATTATTAACTTGAAATTAAATATACCATATAGCCGCTTGAATCTTAGAAGTACATTTGAGTTCAATGGTATGCAGACATGTTTACCATTTAGATTTGTGTCAGACAAAAATTAGTGGATGAAAAGCGTTGCACAAAGGAAGCTGTGCTGAAAGCTCATCAATAAAGATGGTTGGCAGATATTTGTGCTGAGCAGTATATGCGTGGCATTGTTATGAAGCACAGCTATATCAATAAATAAAAACTATTGGGCAATAGTCAAGAATCCCTCCAAAAATGTCTCTTTCCCCATCCAATTCAGCAACCCTGTATTCCACTCGCCCCTCTGTCCCCAATTAAACCATGTTAACGCCTAATTAAAATTGTGAAAAGCGGGCCTGATTTTGCTTTGTGTTTTGCTCTTTTGTTTGGTCTTCCTATTAATCCTTATTCTTTTCCTCGTTTATCACCCACAGTTTCCCATAGATTTGCATTCTGAGCCACTCTCCTTCATTTCAAGGGAAAGGATTTCTTTGTTTCCTTTTGCTCTGTGTTATCTTTCTCTTGTTTCTTTGGTATTGTTTTGATATCGTAATTTCTTTGTATGCAATTCTCTGCCTGCCTTGTCTATCCATTTAATTCCCTCTGCATGGAATCATCCTCTTATACATTTTGCATGCTCCCCATCACAAGCATTTAAGGAATTATTTTCCTCTTGAATGGAGAAAATAGTTTCTCAATTTCCTACTCCCTCCATGTCTCTCCATCCTTCTCTGTCCCTCCCTCCCTCTGCCTCTTCCTCCGTCGCTCTGTCTCTCCCCTCTCTGTCTCACCCTCTCTGTCTCTCCAATCCCCACTGTCTCTCCGGGGATCATGACAGAAGCCTCCTCGTGGTGATCCCCGGAAATCATGACGCGATGCACTCTGTGACGCATCGGGCGACAATTCTGTCAACATGTTGGACGACGACAGAAGCCAACAGCGAGCTACATCGTCTGACACACGAGCAAACAAACTGTCTCTTCAACCCCCTCTGTCTCTCCAACCCCCTCTGTCTCTCCAACCCCCTCTGTCTCTCCAACCCCCTCTGTCTCTCCAACCCCCTCTGTCTCTCCAACCCCCTCTGTCTCTCTCCCTCCCCCTCTGTCTCTCTCCCTCCCCCTCTGTCTCTCTCCCTCCCCCTCTGTCTCTCTCCCTCCCCCTCTGTCTCTCTCCCTCCCCATCTGCCTCTCTCCCCCCCCCCCCCCCCCCCACCCTCACTATCCCAGTTTTCTATGATAGT
This sequence comes from Amblyraja radiata, assembly GCF_010909765.2. Classification (NCBI taxonomy): domain Eukaryota; kingdom Metazoa; phylum Chordata; class Chondrichthyes; order Rajiformes; family Rajidae; genus Amblyraja; species Amblyraja radiata. Next base: position 46,604,517 of record NC_045965.1, read on the forward strand.
CATTCAGTTCCTCTGCCGCAAATCTGTAATTTTCGTCAGTGTTGCAGGAATGGAGAAAAGTGTGTATACGTTAGTCATATTATTTGGAGTCATACAGCATGGAAACGGGCCCTTTGTTCCACTGTGTCCATGCTGGCCAAGATTTCCCATCTACACTAGTCCCACCTGCCAGCGTTTGGTCCATATCCCTCTAAACCTTTCCTCTTACTGTGCCTATCAGAGCGTGTTATTTGTGAGTACCTTCTTATTCTAAGATCAAATGTTAAGATCGACATTTGGGATTTGGAAATGCAAGGAATAACCAAAGATGCCAACACAATCTTACTGAAAGCAAAAATAGACACAAAATGCTGGAGTAACTCAGCGGACAGGCAGCATCTCTGGAGAGAAGGAATGGGTGATGTTTCGTGTCGAGACCTTTCAGACTGTCAAACTTCAAAGAGAACAGTCTGAAGAAGGGTCTCGACCTGAAACGTTACTCATTCCTTCTCTCCAGCGATGCTGCCTGTCCCGCTGAGTTACTCCAGCATTTTCTGTCTATCTTCGATTTAAACCAGCATCTGCAGTTCCTACACTTACTGATAGCAAGTTTTTTGGGGGTTTTTAAGTGCTTCTTGGCACCCTGCTTCACTGACCTGAGACATGGACTTGAGTATAACTGTGCTGTGAATGGGAGCTATGCAGACAGGAAAGCATTCAATTAGGAGAAGAAAAGGCAACAGATTTTTTCAAGTTTTCATTGCTTGTGTGATTTCTGGTGGTTGACTTTTCTTGAGTGAATAATGTATTTGCAATGAAGTATCTACCATCGTGGTTACTCTTCCAATTTTCTGCAAGTGAAAATTAACCTAAGAGAAAAGATTCTGGGATATGAGTGGTACATTTGCAAACTGTCATCATGTCCCCGTGCTTCCATTATTTAAATAGATATAAATGTTTAAATAAATTTATGAAATTACATGCTTGTTCATGAAGCTCTTCCTCCCTCTTTATCAGCAATGTTTTCTAACTGAAGGCTGGTTCGAGGAAATCAGTTACAAGACCAATTAAGAATGAAACATATTCATTCCACTCATTATTGGTAAAGTTGTGGGTTTTCAGAGAGGGATCTGAATGATTTGAGTGCATCATTTTGCCCCATTACAACATTGACCAAAGTGTGATTTTTGTTCTCTTTCCTTATCATTAATTAGTGTGTCTTATTGCATTGCATCCTGTACTCTGACAAAGAAGCTTTCTGCTTGTTCTCTTTATTAAGTGAAATGGAACAGAGTAGAATCGTTCTGAGAGCTGGATATTTCCGCAGCTAGTTTAGCTCTCACATAATAATATTGGTAAATCTTCCCAAGGGCGACTCTCCTCCCCCCCCCCCCAGTATCATTGGGACTCACAGTAGAAACAAAAATAGAAGATAATCAATTTTTAACTCGCTGTTCATTATTTTAGAGTGATATTCTGCAGTCTTAGATGAGTGTACTTTTGTTCTGCCAAACAAGAAAACCCATGTAACAGTAGAACATAAATCTGTATATAAACCTCTAGCTGTGCAGGCTTCTCTAGTTCATTTATGTTCATTTTAGTGTATGTGTGCTCAAAACCAAAAGACAGAAGCTTAATATTAAGAAGTTTCCAAGAAAGGTTGGAGATCAGAATATGTTTTTAATTCCCAAGCATTAGCAAAGAAATGAGTAAGTACTCTGTAAACATTAACAAGACCAGACATTTTATTCCATAGAGAGGGAGTTTGATTCCATGGAACTTCTCTGAGGTGGTCCCAGGATGAGATGAATCATTTGCGGAAGAAACTATGGCAGGTATCAGGATGTTGTTGAATGTTGGGGTTGAAGGATATTGTGTAAGGAATAGAAATACAGGAAAAAAAAAGAATCAAATCTGAAACCAAAACAGAAAATGCTGAAACTCTCAACAAATTAAACGGCATCCATGGTGAATTTTACAGAGCTGCCTGTCAGAATTTGAAAAAGATAAGATAAATAGAGTATATTTTTATTTTTGTGCCTTGTTCTATAACTAGGCGTTGGCACCCAACTACATTGGTTTTTGTTATTCAAGAATACAACGAAAGGTGTTTAGCCACTGCTGAAGACCGAGCACAGTGAGGGCTCACTACAATGCTGCTGATGCACAACCATCCAGTCTGTGCAAGGAACAAACTTGTTATGTGCAGTGGAATTCACTGTTTTCATACTTTCTTTTCTCTGCGGTGTAATTGCTATTTTTCTGCTCTTTGAATTGTGGTATGGAATAAATTGGTGACCAACATTTGACTGGTTTGACATGCAGGAAAAAAACTAAGTATTAAGAAACTACTAAAGTGGTGAAGAGTATTTAGAGTATTACCATCTGAATTGGAACTTAGTGGGTCAGACAACATCCATGAAGGCAGAGGGATGGTGGAAGTTTTGGGTCAAGATCCCATTGACCTGAATCAATGACCATCCTCCTTTAAGTTGGCTTTCACAGCTCTGCCTCCACTGTTGCTCTCTGACCTGCTGAGTTCCTTCAACTTTGTGCATCAGCTTACAGCATCTGCTGTGTGCTCAAGTGTTTCTTGGTAAAACTCCTGTACCTGTATCTGTGCCAGGGCAGACTTCGCCACTGGAATGTGTGTGGCTGGATTTGGGAGGTTAGGTGATGCAGATGTGATCTTTTCAGCACTTTCCCACAGACCAGCAATGAAACAAACAACCAAAGTCAGGCTATCCTCCTTAAATTGGCTTTCATAGCTTTTTAGCCTTTGGTGAAAGACTGTGATCAGTCATTTGATGATGGCATTTGATATTTTTAAGTGATCAGCATTCATATGATCATATTTCACACACTGCCAGCATAAGTATCCACAATGGTAACATGTTACCGACTGATATTATATTTTGTTTTGTCATTGGGTAACCGTGAGATACTGTCTATCTCAAATGGCCAAGCAGAATAAAATCCCATTGCTTTCTAGAACATTTTTATCCATAGTTATTCACCAGATGGCTAGAGGGCCCTTTCCAGTTGCCCCTTATACTTTGTTCTCTACAAAGAAGGGAAAAGGTAGATTCAAGGAATGATAGTTGCAATGTATGATGGGGGGTGGTGAGCATTTGTTGAGAGTGAAAGGAATGCATGACATTAGATAAAGATGATCGAGCATATGAGTGACAAGGAGTGGTACAAAAATGGAAGAATTCCTGCAAGATAAGGTCGTGAGAAGTGGAATACTGGAAAAGGCACAAGAAAGCAGATTTAAGTATTCATAGATGTTGTATGCAATATACTATTTATTGTATTTGCCTTTTTTGCCCTGCTTTTAGCATTGACTCCATGAATAAGGCTCTGTTCTGCTGCAACTGATCTCCTTGACGTACCCTTGCTGCATCTTCCTTTTGGAGAGAGGGATTTCTCTCCCAGGACCCACATAGACCCACACAGCACATCCAAAAAGCCTCACCAAGATGCTTCATTCGAACATCTGGAATCCATTCCTCAAATTCCTCTTGTTGTATGTATTCATTGCAAAATGTATTGAATTGGATATTTGGAAACATCCCTTAAACGTCAACTATCCACAGATGCTGGCTGATCTGCTTAGCTCCTCCAGCAACTTGTTTAATAGCATCAGGTCCCAGCATCTGCAGTCTCTTGTGCCTCCTTAAACTCTGATGTTGACATATTAAATGGACTGTAGATACTGACCGATGTGTATTTTTATAGGCACTAGCAGCACTCTTGAGTGTTACTAGATGGCCCTGCAACCATGTCAACTAGACTTGGATTTTGAAAAGATTACAGAACTGGACATCCTTGAGACATTATCAGGCATTAACAACGATAGCCAAATTGTATTCCAGCCACAGTTAACAATTTTGTGGCTCACTGGAACATTATCATTGAGTCATTTTCTTTTCCCCAGTCTCCGTTTGTGCTCAGAGTAGGAAACAACTTGTTCCTTCCTCTACTTTGCGTAGGACACTAGCCCAGTTAAAATGTTACAGCATTTTTTAGGGATTATGGTGGCAAAATGAGATTATGATCTTACTTATCAAAGGAAACAATTATGGATATAAAAAATATTTTCACATGGTAGGTGGGAGGATCTGGAAGTCACTGAACCTTTGGTTTATTTAAGCAGTGCCTGGATTTATATTTGAGGAACCACGACAACAGGGCTACAGATCAAATGCTGGAGATGGGATTAGATGGCACTGCTCGTTCTTTAAAACACAGGATGCTGGGTGGATTAGCTTTCCGTGTTGCAACCTTTTAGTGGTGGAGAAGGAGGCTTCTGGGCTGGATGCCATTTCCTCTCTTGTATTTCTATTTCCCGTGCTCCATTGTTCACTCCTCTATCAAATTGGCAAGTTTTTCTAAAAACAAAATCAAATAATTGAGATCTTAGTTTGGCAATAACATGTGAGCCTTTAAATTAAATAACAAGAATACCAAGGGGATATCTGTTCAGAAAAGGGAACTTGCTCTTTTACCAGGAAGTTGACACAAGTATGAACTACATGTGATCACTGAAACAAAATAAGGAATTAGTAAGGATTTATTTATGTTGATTGTGAAATTTGATTAACATTTAAAAAAACCCCTGCAATTATAGGCACTTTCTGCAGTCAAAATGTCTGATATTTGAAAGATCCATGTTCGATTTCACATTACATTCCCCCCCCATCTTTCACAGTTTTTGTTTCCTTGAGTAAGTGACTATAAATATTTCTGGATGATATTTGTGAAAATACTTCATCGGAATGTGCATACATTTGAAAATGTTTTCTATTACACAAGGTAAAAGTTAAAATGCTGATCTATCTGTATGTCAATGAATGCCAGAATGCAACACTTCTTTTGATGGCTGCAAAAGTTTTTAAAGCATATTTTGTTGGTTTCCTGTATTTTAATTCCTGGGCAGACAAGCAGTCTCTTATATAAATTTGCACTATATAGAATTTCTTTTAGCAATTGTTTGTTCTGGCAATTTGAGGCAAATCCTTCACAAATGGATAGAGATTAAAAAAAATATGATCTCAGTTTAAGTGAAACTCGAAGAGAAGCTAAAGATGAAATAAATGCTTATCGATTCAGTCGAATCTTAGCAGCTACTTGTGTCAGCCGTTTTGCGGAATAACTCTGATGAAGTATTACATTAATAAAGATGTTTTTCTTCAGATAGGACGTTATCTGATGTAAGCAAATGCCATAAGGTGCTGTTTGGGGGAAACGAAAGGATAGATCTTTTCATGTCCAGGCCAATGGTTATTCTTCAACTAACATTACCAAAATAATTTCAATCATCTTGTTGTTAACGTGACCTTGCTACGGTGAACTGGTTGCAAGAGAAACAAAATAACTAAATTCCTTCCAAGTTGGATATAGACCTGTCTGGTGTTGGAATCACATGTTATAAAAAGACAGGCATGTCAGAAAATGTAGTGTTTTTTTTCTAGATTATATTTGGGCAACAATTAATTGCAATTTCAATATTTTTTTGCCCTTTTCACCAAAATCTATCAGTTAATAGGTGCAGGAGTAGGCGATTCAGCCCTTCGAGCCAGCACCGCCATTCACTGTGATCTTGGCTGATCATCCACAGTCGGTACCCCGTTCCTGCCTTCTCTCCATGTCTCTTGACTCCGCTATTTTTAAGAACTCTATCTAACTCTCTTTTGAAAGCATCCAGAGAATTGGCCTCCACTGCCTTCTGAGGTAGAGAATTCCACAGATTCACAACTCTCTGGGAGAAAAAGTTTTTCCTCGTCTCTGTTCTAAATGGCCTACCCCTTATTCTTAACCTGTGGCCTCTGGTTCTGGACTCCCCCAACATCAGGAACGCGTTTCCTGCCTCTAGCGTGTCCAATCCCTTAATAATCTGATATGTTTCAATAAGATATCCTCTCATCCTTCTAAATTCCAGTGTATACAAGCCCAGTCGCTCCATTCTATCAACATATAACTGTCCCGCCATCCTGGGAATTAATATGGATACGGTATACTGTCTATATGTGACACAAAATATCGTAATTTTGAGGTCTAGACTGTGTGGACTAGAAATCCATTGCTTTGTAGCGGCGCCTGCTAGCGCACGCAGATATCGAACCCAGCGTTCGGAAGCCGCGGTCACGTGACTCGGGAGGGGCTGTTGTTTTCGCATGGTTTTTCCCCTGCGCGCGTTAGTTCAGTGCTGACCACCGATGTGGCCAGACGTGTCTGTTAAACCTGTATGCTGCAACTTGAACTTTCGAATAAAGTATTGTTGAAAACTCCAGGAGTCGTTTATCAGACCACTAAAGTTTCATAGTTTTACATCATTTACCTTTACAGTAATAATATTTCCACAATAGAAAACAAATTAGGTGCAATCAAGCACCTGGGAACATCCTGCGGACATGAAAGGAGGCATAGATGTGACTACATGACAGTAAGATTGAACTCCATCGCATAGTCAATCTTGACCAGTGTAGTTGTAGCAGCAGATTTTCATATCTTTCGAGAAATTAACTCCCTAGCTGCCTTTTGGATGAGCATGGATAAGGGGAAAATCTTCCATATGCATGCGAGCTCACTCACTGAGACATTCAGAGCTTCTTCACAGATATAGCTTCAACACACAGTCTTTTGATGAATAAATGCTTTATTGTTGATAGAAAACACTGAGATACATCCAAATTTCTTCCGACTCGTTACTGCAATCTTCATCAAATTCTAGCTTGTTACTTTAAACATTAGAAAACTCCTCGTGTCTCTGTAACACTGGCATGATCTCGCATGATCTCCTTTATTGCTCCAGACACGCCAAAAAATATGTCATAAATCCCACCCACAATATAACGGGCCATCTAAAATTTAAAGGCACATACCATCATCAATGACATGCAAAACAGGCCAAATGGCCACTACAGTAGTTGCTCTGAAATAGGATTGTGTGAAAATGTATTTTGTGCTACTTAGATTTTGTCCTTTCAAATTTAAGAGCCAACTTTAAATTTACATGTGAGTTAAAAGAGGGGCAACCTGAAGTATTTTTGATTTCTATTGAAGGGAGAAATATGTCACAGAGATAATTTCAGGTGCCAAGTGGAAAATAGTTTACATGAAGTTCCTTGAACACCATGAAAACACTTATGTTTTATGCATTATGTTGTTGCTGGTGTAACTAAAAAATGTATGGTTAAACAATTGTGTAATAAGGCCAGCTCTTGGCTTCTGCAGTTCATAATCTGAATTTTTATAATTATCATTTTTCAACCACTACAATTAGTTAGTAAGAAGTAACCAATCTACAAAATCCTGTTCAGAAATCCTAGTATCTCTCATAAATTGGTTCAAATTTCTCCATACCTTTTTTCATCAGCTGTTTTATTCCTTTTTGCTATTTTAATTACCTATTTTAATTCTGCTTATTTATGATTTTATAGATAAAACAATTTAAGTGTTGCCTTGCCTTAATTTTTAATTCTGCAATGAATATTGTCAATATTGAGAATATTATTATGTTGACGGTAAATATAAAATGGGATTTTTTTAAGATCGTCCCAGCATTTAATATCCTCTTTTAATAAGCGCTCTTGGATGATTTGTTTGCAGAAGTATTTTGCATACATTGGCAAAAGGAATTAGCTACTGGGGGAAAGCGAGCCCAGGGTTGAAATAAGTCATGAATTAATAAAGGTATTATAAGGGAACCCAAGTTATCTGACTTATTGGTAGACAAAAAATGCTGTAGTAACTCAGCAGGTGAGGCAACATCTATGGAGGGAAGGAATTGGTGATGTTTCGGGTCGAGACACTTCTTCAGTCTCGATCCGAAAATTCGCAATTCCCTCTCTCCATAGATGCTGCTTCACTCACTGAGTTACCTCAGCATTTTGTGTGTACCTTCAATTTACCAGCATCCGCAGTTCTTTCTTAAACAAACTTAGCTAGCTTATTTTTTGTTTATTATGAATACTGTTATGCTACTGTAAGTAAGAATTTTGTTGTTCCCTTTTCAGTACATATGACAATTAAACACTCTATTCTTGATTCTATGTTTGCTGATATTTAGCTTTCTCCTGTTTCCCGCGATGCTAATGATGCACAACACGTGTTTGAACTTACTTTTAATAGAAGAAATATTCTATAATTCAAGCTTAGTTTTTGTTACTGAGTACGTAATAGTAATGTGAAATGACAATTGGATGTATCAAAGGCCAGTGATCCACCCATCATTTGTGTTCACATTAGCAAGTAGTACAAGGAAGTTCACTGAGTGAAGATCACTCAAAATCAAAGTTGTAGTCTTAGGAAATTGAAATTGCTTCCTTCTTATATCGCGATTGGTGAACATGTGTTTTTGATATTACTTCTAAAACCTCATTCAAATGATATACATTAGCCTTGAATTGCATTTCTTGCCAGGTTAATTTGTCATTGTGGGTTATTTCCTGAATGTTAGATAATTGAACCGTTCCTAATCTGAATGCCTTTTCTTGATGATATAAGACTACCACAAATATTCTGTAAGTACTCTGTTACAGGTAGAGCCATGAACATTTGTAAGTTTTTGAGTGTTAAAACCATATTTTATTAAACGGATACATCAGCTGCCTATTAGTGCAGTAGGTTAGAAGAGTTTGTGATGCATGCTTTAAGGGCCTGTCCCACGGGCGTCATTTGTGCTTCACGCAGATGGCGCGCAAAGATTTTGTCCATCCCAAAATCCTGGGGTGCTGCGCGCGACCGCGCATCACTGCCTACGTCACCACGCACTATGCGCGCTTAATGTGCACCATGAGCATGTAATGCACGCATCACATGCGTCGTGACGCATAAATGATGTCGCGTAAATGACATGCAAATGACGCCCAAGTGCGACAGGCCCTTTAGTTTCATGCTATCTTTCATCACGGCTTTTGTCTCCTGCGGTTATCACTTCTGTTAACCATCACCTCTTCCTGTTTCCTTGCACTTGTTTTCTTTTCTGTCCTTTGCTCCTTCATCAGTTTATTTGTAACATTTTTCTGATTTTGATAAAAGACTGAATTCATGAATCCCTTGACAGATTGTGTTCCAGAGTGTTTCAAGCATCCTATTTTAATGTGTAATGGTTTTTTGTACAGTTTTGCAACAATTGCAGAACTATTGTTCTAGTGTGAAGTACAGACGGAATGAATAAGACCAGTAAGGTCAGTATAAATGGTAATAAATACAGTATATGGCACTATTTTAATTCTTGAGAAAAGTTCCTTTTCTCATCGACTATCAGTAATAAAGAAAGCAAACTCAATGCTAGCATTTATTTTGAGAGGGCTTGTATACAAAAACAGGAATGTAATGTTGAGGCTCTAAGGCGCTGGTAAGGTTGCATTTTGAATATTGTGAACAATTTTGGGCACCATATGAGGAAGAATATGCTGGTTCTGGAGAGGGTCATGGAGGTTTACAAGAATTATCCCAGGAATTAGTAGGTTAACCAATGATGAGCGTCTGTCAGCACTGGGCCTGTACTTGCTGGAGTTTAGAAGAATGAGGGGTGGACCTCATTGAAACATACAGAATGGTGAAAGGCTTGGATAGAGTGGATGTGGGGAGAATCTTTCCACTAGTGGGAGAGTCTAGGACTAGAGGTCATAGCCTCAGAATTCAAGGACGTTCTTTTAGGAAGGAGATGTGGAGGAATTTCTTTAGTCAGAAGGTGGTGAATCTGCGCGGAAGGCTGTGGAGGCCAAGTCAGTGGATATTTTTAAGGCATATATAGATAGATTTAATTAGTACTGGTGTCCGAGGTTATGGGGAGAATGCAGGAGAATTGGGTTAGGAGGGAGAGATAGATCAGCCATGATCGAATAGAGGAGTAGACGTGATGGGCCGAATGGCCTAATTCTACTCCTATCACATGACTGCAACTGCATTTCTTCTCCCACTGGTTCCTCTTGGGGCCAAAACAGTGACTGGTTATTGAAAATATTTTCATAATCTGTCTTTAACATACACCCACAATATTGTGCCTCAATCCCACAATGACTAAAGCTATTGATGATATCTGCAATGGAGTTATTTTAATTATGTGATAGATTTCATGAAAGAAAGGCAGCAACGTTTCACCTGTAATATCTACAACATGACACAGATTGACGTGTTAGGTAGTTGAGGCAGGTACTGTAAAACATTTCAAAGAGATTTGAATAGGGTACATGGATAGGACATTTTAGACGGATGCAGGCCAAACCCTGTAAGGTGAAACTAGTGTTGATGGGGCATTTTGGTTAGTATGGGCAGGTTGGGCCAAAGGGCCTGATTCCATGCTGTACTACTCTAACTGTACTCTCAATCGTAGATCCTCAGTCAGGGGGAACATCCTCCCTGCATTGAACTTGTCCATATAGATGCCTTCTTTATTTTCAACATAGGGCCATGATTAGAGCATTTAGTTACTCTTGCTTACTTCATCATTCAAAAAGATGCATGGCTGATCTTTCATTTCATGCTCATTGGTATTTTCTTACGGTATCCCAATATCCCTTCATTTTCTTAATATGCAGAAATCTATTGATCTCTGCTTTGAAATAACCCCCAGCCCTTTGGGACGGAGAATTCCAAAGTTTCAGCCTCCTGAGGAAATTTCTCCTTGCGTTACTCATCTCAGTCCTAAACAACCTACCCCAAATTCAGAGATGTTGATCCCGCATTCTGGACTTCTCTGCCAGGGGAAATATCCTCCTTGCATCACGCTCCATTAGATTTTTATAAGCTTCAGTGGAACCACCTCTTACTTCAGAATAAACCTGGTTCAACCTATTTTTTGGTGTGCAATGTTAATGGGACTCTTTTGAGGTTCACTTTGAAGTCTTATCAGGGTACAACTTCCTTTTGACATTTCGCAAAGAAATGCTGTGACTGTCATTAAAACACATTACAGTTCTTTCTTTCGTACGTTGTAGAAATCATAAACATTGTGCAAAACTGAAGCTGCTCGATTCAGCAGGCCAGGCAGCATCAGTCCAAGGTAAGGGATAGATGACGTCTCACATCAGAACTCTTCTTCAGACATATCTTGTGGCTCCATTAATGTTGTTTTTGTTTAATCTTCTAGCTATAATGTGGCAGGAAACCGAGAGAGAGAAAAGAGTAGGTAATGACTGTTGTTTAACAGGTTTATAGAAGATCTTTTAAAAATCATCTTCTTTTACACTAATATGTTTCACACCTAACTTTATTTCACAAAGGTTCATTTTTAGAACTTGAAGCATTAGGGCCCTCAAGGAAACTTTTCTTGGGAAGATTTTTTTTGAGGATAACAAAACTACTGTTGAAGATAATAAAAGTGAACTTTGGTTGATGAGGATGCGAACCTAGGTACAGTCTAAATTCCGTTTTTCTTGCAGCATAGCAGCTTATGCAAAATACACATTTCACACTAGGTTCAGAAAAAACGATCACATCATCCAAACTTTGGACCACAATTAAGGCTATTTTGTAAACACAATGTAGGGTCAGAGTACAGTTGCTCCAAGAATACTCTGTAGTGTTTAAACTTGTCCAGAACTTTTGCGCTTTGGTTATGAATTGCAACAGCAGTGTTCATCAATAACTCGGCTGTGGTTTCAACACAGTTAAAAGCCAGACGCTATTGGTCCTTCAGCTACTGTTAAACTTGAGTGGAAAGTTTGAGTCAAAGTCTTAGTTGCGTTCAACTAGAGATGGTTGTGGTTAGCTATGTACTGCCAGCTCTTGGCCTCTGCAGTTCAAAATCTAAAATGTTATCACTATAATTTTTCAAAAGGACTTGAGATAAGCTTTGATTAAAATGAAAGAGTTGGCCAGTGAATCATTGGTAAACTAACACATTTTTGACCGTAAATAGGGCTTACACTTAAAGGGCCTGTCCCACTTTCACGACCTAATTCACGACCTTTTTTATTCGTGGACATTTTTCATCATGCTAGACGAACGCCCTGACCAACTTGATGCCACGAGTACCTACGACTAGCATCATGGCCTGCTACGACCTACCTATGACCTCCTATGACCTTGTGACGACCATGCTGCGAGTATGAGTCAAGGGCAAACTCGGCAGAGGTCGTGAATTAGGTCGTGAAAGTGGGACAGACCCTTAATACCACTATTCTTCAGCAGAGTATTGTTTTCTCATAAGACTCCCCACTCAAAATTATTTGCCTACCATACTTTGAGACCTAGAATTTAAGGCCCAGTGTTCTGTCTTTTTGTAGTACCAAGCATTTAAGCACCACTCTTCACTGCCTCAAAGGCAAGGTAAGTAAAAATGACACAATCCAATTTACTGTTCTGATTGTAAAGAATGCATATGGTTGACATTTAGGTTTATATATAGGATTTTTCCTTGTGCATACCACTAGTTTAACCTGGTGCCCAAATAACTGTTGATTTCTTTATATCGTACAGGTTTATTACAATCAGTCACTTTTGGCTAGCTCGCTCCAGTCGCCTTTGTAAACGCCCATAAGCTGTGTTGCCAAGAGAATACATGGCGGAATCCAATCCAAGCAGAGTAGTATGGAACTTCATTCAGATGGTAGACCAGTGCTTCTCCACCCCTATTGGAATGTCAGATGACATTCGTTGAAGAGCATCGATCATTGACTGTTTGAGAATAGATAACATGACAGAAGTTGAGGATGAAATTTATACTGGTATTTCCTACAGTATTATTTCTGCAGTGCACTTAATGCTCGTAAATAAGATGAAATACTGCACTACAAAATAGATCGCTGCATCATAGATTGTAAATGAGAAGTATTGAAAAAAAGTTTGTGTATTCTGCTGTTTTTTAATCTTTTATCAAGGGCATTGTTCTTTTGATGCTAAGATTCATTTTATTTTGCTACATAAATTGATTCCCCACAATAGGAGTGCAGGAGGCTGAGGGGTGATTTTTACTGGGGTATATAAAATCATGAGGGGAGTAGACGGGGTGAATGCAGTCTTTTTCCAGGATAGGGGAATCAAGAACTAGAGGAATAGGTGTAAGGTGAGAGGGGAAAGCTTCAAAAGGAACCCGAGGGGCAGGTTTTTGACACAGGTGGGTATGTTAATGAGCTGCCAGATGAAGTTGCGGAAGCAGGCACAATAACATTTAAAATACATTTGGACAGGCACATGGATAGGAAGAGATATCAAGAGATATGGGCAAGGGATCTAATGGGGATAATTTGGATGGGGCACCTTGGTTGGTAGTGGCAAGTTGGGCTGAGGGGCCTCTTTCATTGCTTTATGACTATGACTCTATTTGGAGATGGCTAAAAGTTTAATTTTAATATCAGATGATATTGAACCTTTACAAAAGTATTACAGTTTTATAATGTTATCCCTTTCTCTGTCTTTGCCCTCACCTTTACATTGTTCTGCGTGGCTTGGAATTGTGGATGATTTTCCTGATTTGATTTCCATTTCTGTAAATTACAGTTTAAGGAGGGAACTGAGATCACACTTATTGTGTACATTTGTTGCATATCTGGTGGTAATCAAAGTAAAATATTAGAATGAGGGCAAGGAAATTATCGCACCACAACTCTCCAAAGACCTTCACAAGAAGACATGAAAATATGAGCAGAGTTAGGCCTCTAGGTAGGCCCTTCAAGCCTGTCCTGCCACTTAACATAATTATGGCTGATCTGGCCATTTATGCATGCCCCTCTATTTCATGATCTATTACATTTATCCCCTTTAAATACCTATTATGATATGGCTTCCAACACACTACCGAAGTCCCTAGAAATGTCTTCTTGCAAAATGTAGGGGATAAACATGATAAAAGGAGGTGGGTGCCTCATGAAATCACATCAGCTGAAAAAAGAATGAAGTGAAGTTAAATAGTTGGCCTTCCTCAGAACATGAGAAATGGGAATAGCATCCTGATCTGCCATTTAATATGGTAATGACGGTTCTCATTTTTGGTGTCCACTCCTTCCAAATATTCTTAAACCATAATTTATCTTGTTTGGCATTCACAGTTCCCTGGGGTAGAGATTCGATGTTGCTTCTGAAGTAATCCATCTATCTCATTTCTAAATTTGTGACATTATCTTAAGAATAGGTCCCACATTTCAAATTTTGGTTATCCCCTTGGATTTGTTATCACACCACTACCCTGTCACGCACCCTTGGAGTCTTGTTTTAATCAAACCTCCTCTCATTCTTCTGAAATATAATGCAGAAGCATTGCTCAAAATGCATGAGTTATTCATCACAGCTCAATATACTTGAGTTGCTCACCTGTTCCATGAATAAAGTAGGTTTAACATTTCACAAAAAAACATATTTTTTAGTTAATCCATTTTTCTTCCCAGGAGCTATCTAGTCTAAAGTGGCACCATAATTGAACTTCAGTTTCATTGTTCCTATGTCGTGTCTTGATCTTGGGGATTTTGGAATATTTTTGCCCATATTCCACCCATCTAAAAACATCAATGTGCCCCTGGTCATTACTCTCATCCTTTGCTATCTCTTCCATTACATTCTCTTTGTATGTCATGCATGTAATAATCATGTTAAATGTTTTTGTTTTTTTTAAGCCATATGTAACAATCTATTGTATTCTAGTATGTTGCTAGTTCCATTATTTTGGTGGAAAATACACCAATTTACTGTGGCAAACTAATTTATGGTGTTTCTATTTACCAATGCATTCTAAATGTTCCATTAATTCCTTTCAATTCATTTTGTGTTATGGAACGTTTCAGGCTTATCTAGATTCACAGTAGGACCAGATGCCTTGTGCTAGGCATCTTAAAAACATGCTTACTCTCTAACGATTCCCTGTTTTGATAGAAAACCATTGACCCAAATGCCTGACACTATTTGTCTTTATATCTGTGTAACTTTTCCCCGTTTTATGATATTGAATTTAGAAAACAAAGGGTGGCAGCACTGTGACCTGAATAAATGTAGTTTGATGGATAAATAGTGTCATCGCGAAGCTGGGTATGTTGATGGTAGGTGAAGATGGTGGGTGTCAAGGGTTATCGGGAGAAGGCAGAAGAATGGGGTTAGGCGGGAGAGATAGATCAGCCATGATTGAATGGCGGAGTAGACTTGATGGGCCGAATGGCCTGATTCTGCTCGTATCACTTATGACCTAATGAAGCAAGATTTAATAGAAAGGTTAGGCATGAACTCCACATGGTTTATTTTCCACCCAATGCAAAACCTTGTGGACAATGCAAAGAATTAACTTGTTTATTTAATGGACAAGTGTTGTACATGCATCAGATTTCACTTGAATATATTATGGTGATGAAAGCTTGTTCAATTTTCAAACATTGCTAAATTTAGAGGTGTGTCACCGATTGAGCTTCAATTGCAATGCAGTATATATATAAGATCTAAAACTATTATCCTTTTGAATATTTACAGAAGTCCCTTGATAACAAAGAAAATGAAATGTTCAAAACTGAACATATTCACAATAAAGCAACGATAATCGGTCATCTGATTGCACGGAAATCCTAACCACTTAACGTTTGGTTTGAACATTAATCCTGCATGTGAACCTGGGGTCTGGAGTGTGGCTGAGCTGTGGGCCAGGTGTGCAGTGAGCACAAGGGCTGTGTTTGGGATCACCAAGCATCAGGAAGAGGGGTATGATTGCAGCTGGAGCTGAAATCCCGAGTATTTGTGATTTGCAGCTCCCTTTAAATGTTCTGGTCTCACTGAAAAATGTATTGCACTACTAATACCTAACTGTTTGGATATTAAGAGGATGAACAAAAGGGTGCCAGATTATCAAAATGCTACTGTATTGAACTTAACTGCAAAATCCTCTGGTGATTGCCAAAGTCTTTCATGGATTTATATAAGCTAGTTATTTTGCATTTTTCAGTCTTTTATGGCCTGATGATGTGAACAGATTTAAAACATTTTCAGTACAGCTTGCTGTGTTTTAGTAATCTTAAACTTGAAATGAAGCGGAACATACCAATGCTTTCTTCAGAAAAATCATTTTAGTATGTGAATTAGAGCCGCATCAAACTGTGATGAGACACAATAATGTGTTTAGTGATGGACACTACATACTCCTTGTTAATTGATTCATTGTGTATTTGAATTAATAGAAACCTTTTGAATCCTGAATGACAAGAGCAAGCCGAGTCACAGCATGGGAAACTTTAGGAAATAGTGTTAAAGCTATTGAATAAATGTAAATTTCTGTTTGTGACATTTGCAAATTAAAAAAAAACTGATTTATCCATCAGTGTGGATTAAGCATTATTATTGAAGCAGCACCTCCAAGGATAACAGCAATGCTATATGATAATAAATTAAACAAAAACAAACTTTGTGAGGAACTCAGTTCTGATCCAGCCCCGCATCCATTGAAGGAAATGGACAGTCATTGTTTCAGATCGATAGCCTTCCTCAGCGCATATTGACCCAGAACATCAACTGTCCATTTTCCCCCAGTTCCATCAGCAGTTTTTTTTCTCTTTTTTTTCTTCTTCCAGATTTCAGTATCTGCGGTCATTTCTCTCTCTCTGATAATAAGTGAGGTGGTAGGCTCAGCCATTATATAAAATACTCATGATTGTGGTTTGTTCATGCGAATGGTGTATTTGACTAAATGAATTTTAATTCCATCCACAACATCTTAAATTCCATTGGGACATCTGACTATGTTTTTGACCAATGCTTTAGCAATTACATGTAACTCTATACCTTGGCAGTGATGAAGAGTTTTTTGTTGTTGCCTCAGTCTGGAAGCTGGATGAGCCCACGTCACTTGGATCTCTTACTCACTTGTGTTAACTAGCATTAGCACCTTTTCACAGACATCAGCAATTTCCAAGTTGATCAGCAATCACGGAGAACGCTTTCTATTGTACAATGGTCTGATGATTTTCGGAACAGAAGACTTGAGCACTCAAGTGGGTTTATTGCTTCAGAGTTGGTCATGGTGCCTTTGTGTATCTTTGATTTGTGTCTTCTGTAGCCGCTTGCTGTGCTAGTGCAGCAGCTAGTTTACATTGCCAACAGTAGCTGCTATCAGGCAAAGTAACATTGCATTCTTTTCAGAATTTCAAATCACGATTGACTTTTTCCTCTCCGATTTATCCAGGCACAGACTTAGAATTATGTCTCCCTGATTGTTCTTCAGTGCAGCTTGTCAAATGGGTCGTTTTCTTTTCAGAATTAAAATGCTGTTGGCTCAGGAAAGAAAAGAAATTCAAGAAATTTCAGAAATGTTGTCACTTGCCGCCAACCTGCTTGTCTCCCTGTATGTGTATCTCAGTTTGATATTTGTCTTGCTATTTGAGCAGCTGATCCACTATGCAAATTCAGGAACAATCCAAATGTTTTTTACTGAATTAATATACCTTTTTGAGAGCGATGAAGCCAGATAACTGGGGAAGGTTACCTGTTCCAGCTTGACATGGCAAGCTCAGCGAAACCTACTTGTGTATTATTTCTCTTCAATAGTTCTAGTAATTAATGGTTGTTCCTTTCCTGCTTTGGGGACAGATGGATGGTTTGAGCATGATATGTTGCATTTTTGCATCATTTCTGCTTTTATGTCAGATGATGTAATTCCAGGGTCTTGTATTATAAAATTGCCTTCTTCGGTCACTGGTTCATCATTTCACTCAGGGGATGGGGAGGTGTTGCCTCCAACATTGACTTTTACATGTCAGGGCCCACTTGCAGTGGGAAATCGAATATGAATTAACCAGTAATTCAAATTAAGACGTCTGAATTAAACATGGTTTCAGTGGAGAGTATTTTTGCATTTATTTTAATTCAAATTACCAGATAGCTTTGCTACGAAGATCTCTAAAACAAAATCTTGTAGTTGCTAGTCAGGCATAATAATTCTTGTTTTAAATGCAAAAAGATTCCTGTCACCCTGGGTCAAATGGCTTGAATGCTATGGTGCTGAAAATTACATAAATATTACAATAAAGCCCTTGAACTTTAAGAATACCATTATAATAGCCTCTTAAAATAAACAAAGTAACAATTTTAACCAGACGTATTAGTTAAACGGGCTTTGTACAAAATCTGATATCACTTTTTTTCCCACTGATTGTTCCTACAATCTTTGATTTGATTCTCAGTAGTTTTGCTAATGTTATGTATTCTTCGTAGCTTAAGCTTTTATTATACTTGAAAGATTCAAAGCAATTTAAAAAAAGTTGTGTTTCTTCCATGCTCTTAACATTGCATTTATAGAGTAACTTTAAAAACATTGACTTTTGATTGCTAGTCCTA
This sequence comes from Amblyraja radiata, assembly GCF_010909765.2. Lineage (NCBI taxonomy): Eukaryota > Metazoa > Chordata > Chondrichthyes > Rajiformes > Rajidae > Amblyraja > Amblyraja radiata. The sequence goes on from NC_045965.1 coordinate 46,622,748, forward strand.
CCATTGTGTATCTTGACTAAAGTGATATTTCGTCTCTCGATGTAGAATCTGTATGATTTGTAATTAAGTCAGTAAGTTACAAATCGGGGTGGTGATTACTTATTTGATAGTAGCCTGTGTAGTAAAGATGAAAATGAAATTGCACTCTCTTCTACCCCCACCCTCCCAGTCACATATCAGACTATAGATTGAGACATTTACAGCAGAACACCTCATGAGGTATATCTTCATACACAACATGTACGATCATTGTAAATTAATTTCAGAAGCAGAGATTAATTTTCTGTTATACATCCCGTGTAATGAAAAACGTACCTTATTTTAACACTGGACATCATATTCAAAAGATAGGCACAAAATGCTGGAGTAACTCAGTGGGACTGGCACTATCTCTGAATAGAAGGAATGGGTGACGTTTCGGGTCGAGACCCTTCTTCAGATGTTTCAATGGTTGCGTCGCTCTTTTTAAAAGGCTTCATAAATTATCAGTATTTTATTCTTCACTATTTTACACTTGCATTTCACTTCCACCCCAATTCCTAGTCATGAACATTCTCATGTTAGTTAAGTCATTAAAGCCAGGGGGCTGGCACATTGGCATAGCAGTGATGTTGCAGCCTCTCAATGCCATCGATCTGGGTTCAATCCTGACCCAAGGTTCTGTTTGTGTTGAGTTTGCACAATCTCCCCGTAACCAAGGCAGTTTGCCTCGGGTGTCCATTTCCTTGCTTGTTCCAAAGATTATTTGGCCATTATAAATGATCCCCAGTAGAGATTAGTAACAAAAGAATCAACGGGGAGTTCATGGGTGTGTGAGAGAGTAAATTGCAGAACTACATTAAGAAATATGAATGGAGTTGATGGATTGTTTTGCTGGGAACTGGCCTAAACCAAGTGACCTCCTTTTGTTTCATAATTATGTAAAGCTGCTTTCTTTCCATCTCTCTGATGTGTCCTCCCCCCATGGAATATTCAAAAGAAAAGCAATTGGGTGTATTTTTTCTTCCATTTTTCACATTATGCATTTGAAGGCTGGGGAGTGAGATTTCTAGATCTGTTTTATCTCAAGTTGATATGCATTGAAAACTAGGATGAGACAAGGAAAGACATTTCACTGATGGCTCTTATGGCAAACAGGGAGTAGTACATTTTATTCTTGTAATCTGAATTTAATTTGATTCTCTCGGTCCCAGTAATCCCATTGAAAAATGTCGTGCTCTTGCACCATTCTAACCACCTTTTCTGTCATTATACTTTTATTCTTAGTTATGCACATGCACCTTCTTAGTTATGCACATGCACCCTCTCCATCATGGTCTGGTTTAGCTCGGCCACCAAGCACGACACCTGGAGGCTGCAGCGAATCGTCCAATCAGCAGAGAAGGTTATTGGCTGCAACCTTCCCTCCATTGATGAACTGTACACTGCAAGGGCCAGGAAGCGAGCGGGCAAGATCATCTCTGACCCCTCTCACCCTGGCCACAAACTCTTTGAATCACTTCCCTCTGGAAGGCGACTCCGGACTGTCAAAGCTGCCACAGCCAGACATAAATCAACAGCCAAAAATCTGTAGCCTCCCTTTGATCTGGTATCTACCTTACCCTCAGTCTCACTGGGTTCCCAACACTTTCCTGAAGCTGTTCAAGAAGGAACTGCAGATGCTGGAAAATCGAAGGTACACAAAAAGGCTGGAGAAACTCAGTGGGTGCAGCAGCATCTATGGAGCGAAGGAAATAGGCAATGTTTCGGGCCGAAACCCTTCTTCAGACTGATCAGAACTTTCTGACAGAACTTCCCTGAAGCTTTCTGGTTCACAGTGAAGCTCATTATAACACTGTGCAACGTCACTCAACTAATTAAAATTGTATTGAAGTATTAACATGAGTAACATTCAATCTGGAAAATCTGCTAGCCCGTCACCACCAGAGACCTGAGTGTGCTGCAATGTATCTTCCTGCAGCGTGGGGAAATGTAGCAAATAACTGGTTTTCCACTTTGCTCATTTCTATTCTTAAAATGTGTCTCATTCAAAAAATGTTTTTACTCCCCCAACAGTCAATTCCCCACCAGCACCTCTCCCCCAAACCAATAAACCTGGAACCAGCAGCATTAAAATTTGAGAAGGTTGTTCATGCTGCCAAGTAGAAAGTACTTGCTCGTTTGTTTCAAGTTACCACATAAAAAACAAAAGCTACTGCGCCAGGTTTCTAAAATTAATATCAGTGTACTTTTCAATTGCCTTGGTTGTTTAGTGGTTTAACACTTTGCCGTCTTGATATTGAGCTGCACTGTCTGCATGGTACACAATACACTGTCTGCATGGTACTCGTGTTTGCTGAATGATGCGTTGTCTCAGTTGGAATCAAAGATCATAGAGCTCTAGTATCTTTGGTTGGAATGGCCAAGTTCTGTGTTGCAGGAGATTAACAACTTGCCTTCACTGGACAGTAGTGCCCCTGTTGAATCATTTATATGGATGTTAAGTCCATACAAAGCAATTGCCATGGTATAAGGCTTCCCAATTTGACAGTTTACTAATAACTATTCTCACAAATTAATCGTCACTTTGGTAAATTGCTGATGGATTGATACCATTTGTGGAACCATATCTTGGTGTGAATCCCTGCCTCCAGGATAAAAGGGAGGAGAAGGTATTTGCTTCAGTGATTTCTCGCTCTTTATTAGCTACCTGTGCTTATCTGGCAGGTGCCGAGTTTGCATATTTCGGCTCCCTAAAGTTCAGCCATGCATTTTGAGTTGAATTGCTGATCTGCATAATGTGAAAGCAGTAGGTTGTGATGAAATTGCTAATTTTACACAGTAAGTTTGTACCAGAAGAAACTCCCTCTGTAACTATGAGGTCTGAAGCAGGGTTTGAAATAGCAGCATTTGAGCTGTGGTCAGCTAAGATTTTAAACAGTTTGGCAAAGTCAGAGAGAAGGGAACTGGCAAACCACACTTCTTGGATCAGTTGCCACGAACAGCAACACACTGTGTATGTTGATCCGGTGGCCAATTGAGTTATGGTTTGGCTTAAAAGGAAGTTTTCTAGTGAAATGAAACAGTCTTGCATTTCATACAGGAAAATGTGCCTCTATCTGTAGAGCTTGAGGTTTAAGTGGTGAGTAAAATAGAGCTGTGGTGTTTTTGTTTTTTTATTATCCTTTTTAACATTAACCATTAAACTTTCTGGGACTTGATATTCAATGTAATCCAAACATATTCACTGTTGTCCAGATCCATACCGTGGGAATGCAAAAGAGTTGCAGACAAATGCCTTAGTTGGTCCTCACCCTCAACAACTTTACATTTGACTCCTCCCATTTCCTCCAAACACAAGGCGTAGCTATGGGCACACGCATGGGCCTTAGCTACGCCTGCCTCTTTGTCGGGTTCGTTGAACAATCCTTGTTCGAGGCGTACCAGGGCCCCATCCCCGACCTCTACCTCCGTTACATTGACAATTGCTTTGGTGCCACCTCCTGCACCCACACACAACTGACTGACTTCATCCACTTCACCACCAACTTCCATCCGGCACTCCAATACACCTGGACGATTTCCGACACTTCCCTACCATTCCTTGACCTCACCATCTCCATCGCAGGGGACAGACTCCTGACCGACATACATTACAAACCCACTGACTCACATGGCTATCTGGACTACACGTCTTCCCACCCTGCCCCCTGTAAAGACTCCATCCCCTACTCCCAATTCCTCCGCCTACGCCGCATCTGTTCCCAGGATGAGACATTTCATACCAGGGCATCGGAAATGTCCTCGTTCTTCAGGGAACGGGGATTCCCCTCCGCCACCATAGATGAGGCTCACACCAGGGTCTCATCCATACCCCGTAACACTGCTCTCTCTCCCCATCCCCGCACACGCAACAAGGGCAGAGTCCCTCTGGTCCTCACCTTTCACCCCACCAGCCGGCAAATACAACACATAATCCTCCGCCATTTCCGCCACCTCCAACGTGACCCCACCACTCGCCACATCTTCCCATCTCCCCCCATGTCTGCCTTCCGCAAAGACCGTTCCTCCGCAACTCCCTCGTCAATTCTTCCCTTCCCTCCCGCACCACCCCCTCCCCGGGCACTTTCCGTTGCAACCGCAAGAAATGCAACACCTGTCCCTTCACCTCCCCCCTCGACTCCATTCAAGGTCCCAAGCAGTCGTTCCAGGTGCGACAAAGGTTCACCTGTATCTCCTCCAACCTCATCTACTGCATCCGCTGCTCTAGATGTCAGCTGATTTACATCGGTGAGACCAAGCGTAGGTTGGGCGATCGTTTCGCCGAACACCTCCGCTCAGTCCGCAATAACCTACCTGACCTCCCGGTGGCTCAGCACTTCAACTCCCCCTCCCATTCCCAATCCGACCTCTCTGTCCTGGGTCTCCTCCATTGCCAGAGTGAGCAACAGCGGAAATTGGAGGAACAGCACCTCATATTCCGTCTGGGGACCTTGCGTCCTTATGGCATTAACATTGAATTCTCCCAATTTGGCTAGCCCTTGCTGTCTCCTCCCCTTCCTTAATCCTCTAGCTGTCTCCTCCCACCCTCCCATCCGCCCGCCCTCGGGCTCCTCCTCCTCCTCCCCTTGCCAAATAAAGGATTCAATTCAATTCCTTCTTTCTTTCCCCACCCCCCATCAGTCTGAAGAAGGGTTTCGGCCCGAAACGTCGCCTATTTCCTTCGCTCCATAGATGCTGCTGCACCCGCTGAGTTTCCCCAGCAATTTTGTGTACCTACAGACAAATGTAGTTTTGTTTCATTGGTTGCTTCACCTTTGCATCTGCTTGCTTGCAACCTATTCCGAGGCATTCTACTTGTGCTGAATGATCAGAGCAAAGCAATGTTACTTTTCTTCAGGTGGACAAAAATGCTGGAGAAACTCAGCGGGTGAGGCAGCATCTATGGAGCGAAGGAAATAGGCAACGTTTCAGGTCGAAACTCTTTAGACTCCGAAGAAGGGTATCAACCCGAAATGTTGCCTATTTCCTTCGCTCCATAGATGCTGCCTCACCCGCTGAGTTTCTCCTGCATTTTTGTCTACCTTTGATTATCCTAGCATCTGCAGTTACTTCTTAAACATTACTTTTCTTCAGGTTGGATTTGTAGTCAGCCACAAAATGTTTAGAGGGACAAGGTTTAAGGGTACTGTGCAGGACATAGAGAGGGGTGAGTGTCTGGAATGTGATGTCAGGAGCAGTGGTGGAGGCACGTACATGCTGTATCTCTTGACTAAACTAAACCAAGTGGCATTTAAGAGACTTCTGGATTGGCACATGGATATACAATGAATGGAAGGATATGGATTATGTGCTAGTGGATAAGAGTTGGTATTGGTATCATGTTTGGCACAGACATTGCAGGCTGAAGGGCCTGTCCGTAAGGTCATAAGGAATAGGAGTAGAATTAGGCCATTCCCCCCCCCCCCCCCCCCCCATCAAGTCTACTCCGCCATTCAATCATGGCTGATCTGTCTCTCCCTCCTAACCCCATTCTCTTGCCTTCTCATCATAACCTCTGACACCTGTACTAATCAAGCATCTATCCATCTCTGTTCCTGTGTTGTATTGTTCTAAGTTCATTAAGGGTGGGTGCTGTGTGGGCAGAGCTCTCAGTGACAGGTAAAATATTATACTTTTTGAATTGTTCTGTTTCCCATTAATCATATTTGGATGATCTCAGAGAGCTGACCATTATGGCACTTGAAGTCATCTCTCATTTTCAAGTTGTCACGATGTATTTGATCATTCATTTCATATTTTTACCTTTGCTACTAAAGCTTTTGGCAAGGACCAGCTTTGAATTTACCTATGGTACACAAAATTGCTGGAGGAACTCAGCGGGTGCAGCAGCATCTATGGAGCGAAGGAAATAGGCGACGTTTCGGGCCGAAACCCTTCTTCAGACTTGAATTTACCTATAATGGGGGAATCAAAAACCAGGGTACAGAGGTTTAAGATGAGAGGGGAAAGATTTTATAGGAACCCAAGGGGGGAAAAAATTCACACAGAAGGTGGTGGGTATGTGGTACGATCTGCCAGTGAGGTAGTTGAGGTAGATACTATAGCAACATTTAAAATATATTTGAACAGGTAAGTGGATAGGAAAGGTTTAGTGGGACATGGGCCAAACCATGGCAAGTGCGACCACCATATGTGGGGCATTTTGATTGGCGTGGGCAAGTTGGGCCGTAGGGCCTGTTTCCATGCTGAATGACTCTATGACTCTAACAGACTGGACAGAACTTGTTAATGTGATGGTCAAAATGCTGGCTAAGGTTCTTGAAAAACATGACAGGTTTATCCTAAAAGGCCTAACTATATTAATCGCTTAACTATTTGGCGTACCATCCATCTCATCTTGTGAATGCCAGTATAATTATGCAACATATCCCCATCATTTAGCCCTTCAAGTATTACTCCTGGTGCCAAAAGTTACCCATACAATCTGTTGGTGGTCCTTTATAACTTCCCATTCTTATCCATGCTATGATTCCTCATTTAATTTAGTATTGGTTCCAAGCTTGGACAGGCAACACACTGTATATAGTTAAAAAGCTGTGACCACAATTAAGATGCGCAGAGAATAGTACTTGTTGCCTGACAATCAGAAAATGCCTTTTTATTTCCATTGTGCAACATCTACCTCCTAAGGCATTGCAAGGTTAATTCCAATTGTGCTCTCATTTTTGTTTTGCTAATAATCCCTCATGCAAAGGCTCAACGATGTCAAATAGATTAATCAGATGTAGATTGCAGGAAATGGTAGATGATGATTATTGTACACAAGACACATTGTATGATACTGAATTAGCCACAGGGAAGCAGGATTTTCTGAGTCGAATTGATGTTTTGTTAAGAACAAATATACTTATGCAACATATCCTAGATGCATTTACTGGAATGAGATGGCAAAGAATTCCATTCCCTACCTTCCGAAGCTGCACTTCTAATTTAAAATAACTAACCAAAGGCAATTTTCTCATTTCATTATTTCTCTCGCATAATGGAGATAATTTAATGGGAAAGTGTCTTTGGCCATAATAAACTTACACCTCAAATAGTCTGTACCTGCATGCAGAATAACTGGGCAACATTCAAACATGAGGTGTAAAATGTCATCAACATCTGTATCATGAATACGAGTCATGGGCTAATTGCACCCTCCCTCCCCACTTGACATTCAATAATCTTATCATCACCAAGTTCTCCATCAGTGGAGACAAAAGAGACTACAAATGCTGGAATCTTGAGCAAAAAAACAAAGTGCTGGAGAAACTCAACAGGCATGCAGCATCTGTGGTGAGAGGTGGATAGTGACGTTTCTGGTTAGAAACCTTCCTCAGACTGAAGGAGTGGCATGCAGATAGTTTAGTTTAGAGATGCCCGTGTGCCTCATTGCGACGATGCAAGTCGGGCAGCATCTGTAGAGGGAATGGATGGGCATCGATTCATGTTAGGACCCTTTTCTGGATCCTTAAGGGTCTGTACCCAAAATGTTACATATGTGTTCCCTCTAGAGAAGGTACCTGACCCACTGACTTCGAGATCCTCCAACAGTCGTATTTTGTGCGGAATATTTTTCTGCATGGGTTTGTAAAATAATCCCGTGTGATAAAGTGAGTACGGTTTAGTTGGCAGGAAGCCTGTACACATTCCTTGGTTCTGATTGAAAGTGCTTTACAGTTGTACGTTTTTCAAACTCCTTTAGTTTTAGATTTAGTGGGAAGGAATTATGGTTGTCATTTCAATAGGGAGAATGTCAAGAAGAGCTCGGATTAAATCGTAAGCTTTTCCAGGAGTCAACGCTTTTTGAGAATGTAGAAAAGCAATCAATCAGATTGGAAGGGAATTAATTTCAGTTTTTCTTTAATTTATAGTTCTTTTGTCTTTATCAAGCATGATTTGGACATAAATTCAAAACCTTAATTTGAGTCATCAGTGAAGAAACGATTTGAAGATTTTAAAAAGCTTTCTTTTTGGCAACACAGTAAAACAATTTGCTCTTTCAATTAAAGCGATCCTTAATGTGCCTTTACCCTCAGATTACTTTGCAGTGAACCATTCTTCCCTTTTCCACACCTGAAAGCTATTTTGATTCAAAGTCTTTATAAATTAAATAGTTTATCAAAGTGATGTGGTGAATAGATGTGAAGAACCAAGCAATTGGTATCTATTATGAAAAATGATAAGAATTGGATTTTCTTTCCTAAGCTCTGTTTTAAAGTTGATGCCACAAACTGCGCGCTAACCAAGCAGCTCAGTACTGTACCACCTGTTCAGTTGTTTGGAGTGCACAGTATTTCTTCCTTCCGGTTTGGGAGGCAAAATAAATAGAAACTACTCATGTTACTCACTTATGATACTGCTGCATATGATGCTTATTGGAAATCACTTTTAATATTCAAGTGTTTCATTCAGATCAGGCATTACTGTCAATCTGATGCTCTAGTGCTGTACACATTATAATGAAGGTTTGATTCTTGCCTACATTTTTGGAGTGGAGTAAGAATGTAAAATCAAACTATGAATCTACGATACACGTGAGTTATACAGCACAGAAACAGGCCCTTCGGCCATGCCAATCAAAATGCCCCATCTAAACTAGTCCCTTTGGTTCATCTCCCTCCAAACCTTTCCTATCCACGGATATCCCGTCCAAATGCCTTTTAAATGCTGTGATAGTACCTGCCTTATCTACCTCCTCTGGATGTCCGTTGCATATACCCATCACTCTGAGTGGAAAAAGTTGTCCCTAATGGGCCTGTCCCACTTAGGCAATTTTTCAGCAGACTGCTGGCAAGTGTCAAGTTGCCGGTAGTCACCTGAAAAACCGGCAACTGGAACGGCGACTGTCAGAGTGACACACACACACACACTCACTCACTCACTCACTCACTCACTCACTCACTCACTCACTCACTCACTCACTCACTCACTCACTCACTCACACACAACCCCCCCCCCCCCCCCCCCCCCCCACCCTGGCAACCACCGGCGACTCCCCGGCAACCACCCGCAAACATGTGGGGACCGCATAGTCTCCTGCAGTCACCTAAAAACTCGCTGTGAGACAGGCCCATTAGGGTTGCATTACATCTTGCTCCTCTCACTTTAAACATATGTCCTTTCAGGTACCCTTGGTATGTTTCTATGTTTCATGTATTTTGTGTTTTTTATGACTGTTGGCAGATTAATTTCCCTCCTGGGATAAATAAAGTTCTATCGTACAGTTTCGTATCGTATCGTACCTCTATAAGGTCACCTCTCAGCCTTCTGCCTCCAAGAAATAAAGTCCTAGCACGCCCAAACTCTGCATATAGCTTAGCCCTCAAGCCTTAGCAACATCCTTGTAATATTTCCTGCACTCTTTCTAGCTTAATGGCATCTTTCCTATTGCAGGGTAACCAAAACTGAACACAGTACTCCAAGTGTGGCCTCACCAATGCCTTGTACAACTGTAACATAATGTCCCAACTTCTATACTTAGTACTCTGACTAATGAAGGCCAATGTGCCAAAACAAAGCACCTTGACCACCCTATCTACCTGTGATTCCACTTTCAGGGAGCTATGTACCTGTACTCCAAGATCACTCTGCTCCACAACACTCCCCAGGGACCTACTGTGAAGGCCATGTCCTGGTTTGACTGCCCTGGCATTAAACTCCCATTAGCCATTCCTCGCTATACTTTCCGACCTACGATGCCACCCTTTAATGTTATCTGCTAATTTACTAATCATCCTTTGTACATTCTCATCAAAATCATTGGTAAAATCCACAAACAGCAATGGGTCCAACACTGATCCCTGAGGCAATGCCACTTGGTACATACCTCCAGTAGTAGTAACTCCTTTCCACCACCATCCTCTGGTTCCTTCCATGAAGCTCAATCTGTATTCAGTTTTGTAACTCTCCCTGGATCCCATGTATAAAGTATCCTTTATACCTTTGGCCATGCACCTGCCTGTTGGTTTTGTCAGTCAGTTAATATACAGATGTTGAATAAAACCTTGATAGAGTAAACAAGTCAGAACCTTTTTTTCCCACGGCTAAAATATCAAAGCTAGGAGGCTTTATGAGCCATGATCATATTGAATGGCGGTGCAGGCTCAAAGGGCCGAATGGCCTACTCCTGCACCTATTTTCTATGTTTCTATGTTTAAGGTGAGAGGGGCAAAGTTTAAAGGAGATATGCTGGACAATTTTTTACACATAGAATAGTAGGTGCTGGGAACGTGCTGCCAGGGGTGGTAGTGAAGGCAGATACGATAGTGCTGTGCAAGAGGTTTTATGATAGTCATACGTATATGCAGGGATATGGATCACGTGCAGGCAGAGGAGTTTCGATTAACTTGGCATAATGTTCAGCATGGGCTGAAGAACCTGATCCTGTGCTGCCGTGTTCGAAAGACATGCTCTAAGTTTATGAATTTGCTTTTGTAGTCAAAATTGCAACGTTCTTCAGCTGTACAATTTCATATTTCACCTGGAAGGGAAGTTGGGATGTAATTCCATGGGCTGTAGTAAGATGCCACCAAGGTTTCCAAGTGAAAGAGGAGCCCATAACCCTGAGAAAACAGATGTGTGAAGCTTGCTTAAGATTCGCATGTGGGATGTGATTTTGAGATCAACAATAATATTTGGTTTTGTACCAATTTTTGTATGTAACTTTTTAATTATCTAGTTTTGCATATGAAAAGTGGTACTTGAAGATATCAAGTATGCATAAAGCTATTGTACTTGTTTTATTTGTGGTTGGAAGTGGGAGGTCGTGTGATGAAATCTCAAAGATGTGACAATTGGCAAAAACAGAACTGGCAACCCCAATCAGCCAGAAATTACACTTTGCTCACTTTGAATTATTTTCAGAAGTATGTTATTATACAGAAGAGAGATGGGCAGGTAATTTCACATTGTTATTGCAAATGATATCATGAATGATTTGCAGTTAATTTGTTAACTTCATAATCCAAAAATATGAGAGAGAATGTATTTATGTAGGACATGGAGGACAGTGAGATCAGTGTGGCGAATACTAATATGGAGGGGCAGTAGAGAATAAGGAGGAGACATTGGGGTTCTTGAAGTCCTCGGGGCCTGATGAGATCTATCCCTGATTTTGAGACCGAGAAGACAGGAGATTGCAGGAGCATTGATGAAGATCTTTGCATCTTCTCTAGCCACAGAGGAAGTCCTGAAGGGCTGGAGAGAAGCCAATTCAGTGTGAACCATTTAAGGAGCAATTTTGGAAAAAGATTGCAGACCAATAAGTGAGAGGAAGAAGTCATATATTGATGTGACGATGGAGTTTACTTTAGTTTGGAGATACAGCGCGGAAACAGGCCCTTCCGTGCACCGAGTCCGCACAGACCAGTGATCCCCGCATATTAACACTATCCTACACGCACTAGGGACAATTTACACACAAACCAAGCCAATCAGCCTACATACCTGTACGTCTTTGGAGCGTGGGAGGAAACCGAAGGTCTTGGAGAAAACCACGCAGGTCACGGGGAGAACGTACAATTCCGTACAGACAGCACCCGTAGTCAGGATCGAACCCGGATCTCCGGCACTGCAAGTCTTTATAGACTTTAAAGTGATTTGTCATAATAATGCTAACCTGCACATGTTTGGTGTTAGATTTCCCAAAATACGTCGTGCTTGTGTTGGTTGGAGCGAATGGTCCCTTTTGTTGAAGTTTTAGAGATAAACTTTCTGGAGTAAAAAATACAACATTATATCATGTTGAAATGGGATAACAACTGTAGAAGAGCAAAGAATGCATTTTCATGCCAAAATGCTAAACATCCGTATGCTAATATCTCAGCATCATTTAGTTTCTTACTGTTCCTGCAAAAAGTATATTTAAAATTTTCTTTTTTTTAAAGCCGTAATTCCAACTTAAGTTTAAATTGAATGGCAGTGCTTTATTCTAATTGTAAACTGCCTGGTTGAAAGAAGTGCTCTGTGCTGACATTGTGAAATGAACTGTTTATCTCTCTGAGACACTTTTTGAAAATCCCGAATTGCCTGTTGAAATGGTTTATTCTCTTGAAGAGATAATGCCTTGACTTTAATCCAAGGTTGCATCTTTATGACCAAACTGAACACCTTAGTCCAAAGTGGGCAGAAGCAGAAGTGGTAACGTTGAACCTTTGCAGCGACATTCTCAAATAACCTTCTATTTAGAAAAAAAAACTTTTCTATTCCAGATTCCTTTTAATATTGAATCAATGTGGATTTTCAATGACGTGAAAAGAAGAAAATAAATGCAGGCTGCAGAGTGAATGAGAGACTTTCTCTTTTCTGTGTATATAATACAATATAACAACTCCCCTTGTCATGGATGAGAGCTATTATAGAGTAGAGATGAATGTTACTGAAAGCCACAGAAGTAGATTGCAATACACCTCATGAAAGGTTTTTTGTCCGCTGTTTCAACTCACTTTTAACTGTGACAAAAGCACTAAACGTACTGGCCCAAATGTTATAATCTGCACTTGCACCTTGCAAAACAAAGGAGTCATAATACAGTGCTGAACAAAGCATTTAGAATAGGGAGACTCCAATGTAAACAGAATTGTTCAACTCTGATTGATAGTATTCTATTTAATGTAACCCATTCATGACTGCACACATAAATGGATGAAATCTATAAAAAACATTCTAAGGTAGAATTTTCTAATAACAAATTGTCATGCTCATATATGTTGATGGTCTTTCATGGTCCTTGTGTGTATTAGATTCAGTTTTTATCCATTTGTGAAGAATCTGCTTTTATTTTAATTGGTTTAAGCTTTGCACATTTTGTAGCAATACTTATTAGGTATTAGAATTTTGCAAGATGATGGTTGGATATGGGTCAGGAGCTATTTTCCTCGATTTCAGTAATTTCCTGCAAGAACACAATTCCAGATGCCCACCACCATGGCCGTTCCCTTTCTCTCTTCTACTTTCTGAGAAGATGCAGGAGCTTGAAAGCACAGATGTCTAGACTAGAGCAGCTTCTTCCCCACTGCTATCAGACTCCAGACCCAATCATTTATTTCACATCCCTTTCCCAGAGGTGCTGCCACATCCTCTTATCTAATTCTATTCTGTTATTGAGCTTCAGTATTTCTATGGTTTACTTCATCCTGCACTGCAATCTTTGAAGCAATCTACCGTTTTGCACTCGTCATTGTATATATTGTTGTATTTATCATTGCTGTATGTAAACTGTTTACTCTGAGCTTCATTTGAACAAGGAATTTTATTGCACCATAGTGTGTATGATAATAAACTAAACTAATCCAAACCCATCACCATGACTTTCATTTCCCTACGCTGTTTACAAACAACTGCATCTACTTACAGTGCCCTCCATAATGTTTGGGACAAAGACCCATCATTTATTTATTTGCCTCTGTACTCCAAATTTGAGATTTGTAATAGAAAAAAATCACTCGTGGTTAAAGTGCACATGGTCAGATTTTAATAAAGGCCATTTTTATACATTTTGGTTTCACCATGTAGAAATTACAACAGTGTTTATACACAGTCCCCCCATTTCAGGGCACCATAATGTTTGGGACACAGCAATGTCATGTCAATGAAAGTAGTCATGTTTAGTATTTTGTTGCATATCCTTTGCATGCAATGACTGCTTGAAGTCTGCAATTCATGGACATCACCAGTTGCTGGATGTCTTCTCCGGTGATGATCTGCCAGGCCTGTATTGCAGCCATATTTAGCTTATGCTTGTTTTGGGGGCTAGTCCCCTTCAGTTTTCTCTTCAGCATATAAAAGGCATGCTCAATTGGGTCCAGATCAGGTGATTGACTTGACCACTGAAGAATTGACCATTTTTTAGCTTTGTAAAACTCCTTTGTTGCTTTAGCAGTATGTTTGGGATCATTGTCTTGCTGTAGAATGAACCACCGGCCAATGAGTTTTGAAGCATTTGTTTGAACTTGAGCAGATAGGATGTGTTGAGCATTCAGAAAGTATTCAGACCCCTTCATTTTTTCCCCACATTTTGTTAGATTACAGCCTTATTTTAAAATGGTTTAATTTCATTTTTTATCATCAATCTACACACAATATCCCAGAAAGAAGCAAAAACAGATGTTTAGAATTTTTTTTCAAAGTAATTAAAAAGAAATAACTGAAATATCACATTTACATATTCAGACCCTTTGCTATGACATTCAAAATTGAGCTTAGGTTCATCCTGTTTCCATTGATTATCCTTGATATATGTTTCTACTACTTGATTGGAGTCTACCAGTGGTAAATTAAATTGATTGGACATGGTTTGGAAAGGCACACACCTTTCTATATAAGGTCCCACAGTTGACAGTGCATGGCAGAGCAAAAACCAAGCAACGAAGATGAAGGAATTGTCCGTAGTCCTCCGAGACAGGATTGTGTCGAGACACAGATCTGGGGAAGGGTATAAAACAATTTCTGCAGCATTGCAGGTCCTGAAGAGCACAGCGGCCTCCATCATTCTTAAATGAAAGAACTTTGGAAGCACCACTTCTCTTCTTAGAGCTGGCCACCCGGCCAAACTGAGCAATTGGGGGAGAAGCCTTGATCAGGGAGGTGACCAAGAACCCGATGGTCACTCTGACAGAGCTCCAGATTTCCTCTGTGGAGATGGGAGAACATTCCAGAAGGACTTTCGGCCTTGAAGAAGGCTTTCGGCCCGAAATGTTGCCTATTTCCTTCGCTCCATAGATGCTGCTGCACCCGCTGAGTTTCTCAAGCATTTTTGTGAACCTTCCAGAAGGACAACTATATCTGCAGCACTCCACCAATTAGGCCTTTATGGTAGAATGGCCAGAAAGAAGCCAGTCTTCAGTAAAAGGCACATGGCAGCCCACTTGGAGTTTGCCAAAAAGCACCTAAAGGACTCTCAGACCATGAGAAACAAGATTATCTGGTCTGATGAAACCAAGATTGAAATCTTCAGCCTGAATGCCAAGCGTCACGTCTGGAGGAAACCAGGCACCGCTCATCACGGTGGTGGTAGCATCATGCTGTGGGGATGTTTTTCAGTGGCAGAAACTTGGAGACTAGTCAGGATCGAGGGAAAGATGAACGGAGCAAAGTACAGAGAGATCCTTGATGAAAGCCTGCTCCAGAACATTCTGGACCTCAGACTGGGACAGAGGTTCACCTTCCAACAGGACAACGACCCTAAGCACACAGCCAAGACAACGCAGGAGTGACTTTGTGACAAGTCTGTGATTGTCCTTGAGTGGCCCAGCCAGAGCCCGAACTTGCATTTGATCGAACATCTCTGGAGGGACCTGAAAATAGCTGTGTATCGACACTCCCCATCCAACCTGACAGAGCTTGAGAGGATCTGCAGAGAAGAATGGGAGAAATTACCCAAATACAGGTGTGCCAAGCTTGCAGCGTCATACCCAAGAGGAGTTGAGGCTGTAATCGCTGCCAATGGTGCCTCAACAAAGTACCGAGTAACGGGTCTGAATATTTATGTAAATGTGATACTTCAGTTATTTATTTTTAATTACTTTGCAAAAATTTCCAAACACCTGTTTTTGCTTTTTTTATTATGGGGTATTGTATGTAGATTGATGATAAAAGTTTCCAAAGGTGATGGAAGGGCTGGAGGAAAGACTAGGTGCTGAGAGCTCTCTTACACCTGCATTAAAGAGGTAATTAAACACACCGGTGAAGCCATGTGTCCCAAACATTATGGTGCCCTGAAATGGGGGAACTATGTATAAACACAGCTGTAATTTCTACATGGTGAAACCCAAATGTATAAAAATGACCATTATTAAAATCTGACAATATGCACTTTTTTCCCCACAGTTTTTCTATTAGAAATCTCAAAATGTGGAGTACAGAGGCAAATAAATAAGTGATGGGTCTTTGTCCCAAACATTGTGCAGGGCACTGTAGTAGTCACAGAATTTAGGATTTATGAAGGATCCGAGTGGGTGAAGCAACCAGCACTCGAGATGCATTTAGAGTATCCAGTGTGGAAACAGGCCCTTCGGCCCAACTTGCTCACACCGGCCA
Source organism: Amblyraja radiata (assembly GCF_010909765.2). Lineage (NCBI taxonomy): Eukaryota > Metazoa > Chordata > Chondrichthyes > Rajiformes > Rajidae > Amblyraja > Amblyraja radiata. The sequence goes on from NC_045965.1 coordinate 46,638,810, forward strand.
ATAATGTCCCAGCTACACTAGTCCCATTTGCCTGCGTTTGGTCCTTATCCCTCCAAACCTGTTCTCTCCATGTACCTGTCTAACTGTTTCTTAAACGATGGGATAGTCCCAGCCTCAACTACATCCTCTGGCAGCTTGTTCCATACACCCACCACACTTTGTGTGAAAAAGTTACCCCTCAGATTCCTATTAAATCTTTTCCCCTTCACCTATGTCCTCTGGGACATTTAGAGCTGTAACAACTGGGAGCTGCAGATGCTGGTTTACAAAAAGCAACACTAAGTGCTGGAGTAAAGCAGCGGGCGGGTCAGGCAGCCTCTCTGGAGTTTATGGATAGGCAACATTTTGGGTCGACACCTCGTTTCAGACTATTTAGAGATTAAGAACTGGCAGCTGTGGCACAGTGGTGCTGCAGTAGAGTTGCTGCCTTACAAATCTAGACATCTGGGTTCAATCCTGACTATAGGTGCTGTCTGTACAGAGTTTGTACAATCTCCCTGTGACTGTGTGGGTTTTCCCCAGGTGCTCTGGTTCCGCCCTGCATTCCAAAGATGTACAGGTTTATTGGTTAATTGGCTCTGGTAAATATTGTAAATTGTCCCTAGTGTGTAGGATAGTGCTAATGTACAGGATGATCGCTAATCGGCGTGGCTCGGTGGACCAAAACTAAAAGTATCTTTCCGCACGATATCTCTAAAGTCTAAGGTTTAAGGTCACAGTTCATCATAGTAGATGATGTTGATTATAAAAAAGGAGAAGACTGGCAAAATACTCATGTCTTTAATGCTGTGAATTAAGATCAGAAAGGGCAGCAGAAGAACATTCTGTTTTGACCAATTGATTAAGTAATTTTCTAAAAGCCGCAGGAATATCGGAAGAGAGCAGAAAAACATTACATGGCAAGTTAAATCAAAAAGCCTCCAGTACAGCAAAAGTGGGACGAGCTTTCGAAATGCAGGTTACCGTGATTTTAACAGAAAGGGAAACCTGCTATTCTGGGGAGTAGCTCTTTCTATATCATTAGTTCTATTGTGAATGGGGAAAGGGTCTTGACATGAAACATCAGCTATTCCTTTCCCCCAAAAAGGCTGCCTGTACCGCTGAGTTACTCCAGCTTTTTGTGTCTATCGTCGGTTTAAACCAGCATCTGCAGTTCCTTCCTACATTCCTACATCCTCTTGTGGGTTAGCTGGAAGAACAAAGCATGCAATAACGGCCTGTATTTCCTTCAATAGTGCTGAATGCAGAAGCCATGGGGTGGGGAAGGGGGGGAACAGGCTTTTGAAATTGTGACTTTGCTGGTGATTTGGGGGAAACAAAGTGCTATTTTGTAGCATGTGGTACAATGTATGAAGGGAATTTGTACAAAATTGAACAGAAAAATCATACTTTTGTTATAAATTCTATGAAAGTATTTGTTAGGTGTTAATCATTGACATTAATGGTTATTTTCTCTTTAAATGAAATATAAAATAGAGTATATATTTAAAGTCTAGGATTTTCAAAAATGTACCTTTTAAAAACTTGGTTGTGCAGCATGCCATTGAGTAGACCTGCGCTGCCTTCAAGAAGGTACGCGGATCCCGATGATGGGTGTCAGCCGTGCTGTCCTGCTGGGGATGCCCGGCTTCTACAGGGACTTGTTGAGAGTCTGGAACCTGGTTGCCGGTGGGGGTCCCTCTACGCAGGGATTCTCCCCCTCTACATTGGGGACCTGGGGTGGAGGGTATTGCACCGAGATGTTCCCTGCAACCTGTTTCTCTCGCGGTTCACAGACTCGCCAACCGCCTGCAACTTTTGTGGGCTGGAAGAGTCTGTGTGCCACGTGTACATGGAGTGTGTGAGGCTGCAGCCCCTGTTCCATTATCTAAAGGGGCTGCTCCTTGCCTTCTGGCTGCATTTTTCACCCACCATCCTCATCTTTGGACACCCTGTCCGTAGGGGAGAGGATAGGGCCGAAGATGTCCTGGTTGGGTTGTTCCTGGGTCTGGCCAAGCTGGCCATCCGCGAGTCACGGCGCCAGGTGGAAGAGGGCTCTGTCCGAGCTGGCTGCCTGCCCCTTTTCTCGGGGTACGTCCGCGCCTGAGTGGGGTTAGAAAGGGACTACGCGCTGTCCACGGGCACCCTGGGGATTTCCGGGACCGCTGGGCACCGCAGGATGTTGAATGCATCCTCAGTAAGGATTGTAACATAGTTGTATAGTAGTTTATTTAGGATATTTGTTTATTGTATTATGGTGGTGGGTTCTGTTTTGTTTTATTGTGGTGTAAATATTTTTAAATAATTGAATACGTTTTTTGATTTAAAAAAATGAGTAGATCTGCGGCTTGCTGGAGGTATGGGAGGTCAGAGATCACGGTCTAGAAGAACGGTAGATAGACATAAAAAGCTGGAGTAACTCAGCGGGACAGGCAGCGTCTCTGGAAAGAAGGAATGGATGACGTTTCAGGCCGAGACCCTTCCTCAGACCTGGTTAGGGATAAGGGAACGAGAGATATAGACGATGATGTAGAGAGATAAAGAACAATGAATCTTCTTCTTGCGTATGGCGTGCACAGCCTAAAGTTGTAGGTCAACTTGTTCTATTTGATCTTGTTTGTGCACGTCGGGTTGATTGCATTAGTCGAAACAGGGTGGACCACGTGAGGTCCCAACCCTGGGTAAATACCCACAGGGGGTAAATTTTGCCTACCCAGGGGGTACATTTGTTGATTCAGGAATTGTACATATTTTTTCTCATTAACTGACTGTGTTTGGTTCTGGTATACCGGTATCTGTTCATGATTAGTTCATAAATAAGTTAAATAACATTGTTATGTGCTATTCAAGTTGCCTGGGGTAAACGGGGCAAAAAAGGTTGGCAACCCCTGGTCTGGAGTATTTGACATGTTAAATCAATGACGGAGATATGCAGAAGACTGAAGGGAAAGCACCCAATAGGGAAATTGTAAATGTCACATTCTGTGAGCAGTTGAACATTATGAAAAAATAGTGTTCATTGAAACATCAGATTGTGTTATTTTACAATATTTAAAAACCCATTTTAAAGCCATTTCATGTTTTTTCCCAAGTCATAGGAGAGGCAGAAGAGGAAACTAGTAGCATTAAGCAGCTTGAGAAAGAGATGATGAGGGAATGTTAACTAAATTTCCATCAAATTTCATGGAACATCAGAGATTCCTTTCCCTTTCTGTCTTTTGTCTCCTTTTTTCTGCGTGATCTCTTTCTCAGACTTTATTTTGATCCCACTCGCTTTTTCATTTCGTAATCTCGAGATTGCTTCTAAACCAGCGGGGTGGGGGGGTGGGGTGGGGGGGGGGTGGGGTGGGATTCAGCCCTGGATGTCTCTTGGCATTCAGGCTTCCTTAGACTTCATCCTTATAGGACCACATTGGCCCTGAACTCCCTTGAATTCATGATTTGAATGTCTCCCACTTGCTGGCTGTAGACACTGTAAATAGCTTTACCCAGTTTATTTTTGCTGGGTCCCATCTTATGATCGAGGCAAGAGTCAAGAGAGTTTATTGTCATGTGTCCCAGACAGGACAATTAAATTCTTGCTTGCTGTAGCACAACAGAATATGTAAACATAATACAGAACAGGAGATAAAGGTTCAGTGTGTCTATATACCATAGACCATATATATATATATATATACGCAATAAATGAACAGATAAAGTGCCATAGGCTGTTATTGTTCAGAGTCTGTTTGATGGCGAGTTTAATAGCCTGATGGCTGTGGGGCTGATATTGAAATCAGCTTTTTCCCCCAATTAAAGGCTTAAATTTCTGGATCATCATCCCTTTCCATAACTACCTGGAAACTTGCAGAGTTACAGTCACTATCTCCAAAATGCTACCCAATTGGCACTTCAACTATTCACTAAAATTACATATCATCATATTCCATAAGATTAGCCCCACTCTGGTCGGACTCTTTGCACAGGAGTTTGAAGCACTCTCCTTGATGCACTTTAGAAATTCTACATCCTCTCTGCTTGTAACATTAAATTGATCTCAGATAATATTGAGAACATTGAAATCCACAATTACCGTAGCCCTATTACTCTTGTGTCTGTTTTTCTATCTCTTGCTAACTGTTAAAAGGGAAATTAGTTTAATCCCTTCCCAAGAGCAGTAGCAAACTTCCCTGCAAGAGCATTGAATTCGTTCTGCTTCAAGGACAAATGTCCAGCTTGTATAGGCCCTACTGTACCCTGAAATTGTCCCAGTGATCCAAGAATGTAAAGCCCTCCATTCTCCACCATCTCTATACATCCTCTTTATTCCTATACTCAACAGCACTTTATACCAGAAATAATCCTAACATTTCAACCTTGGAGATTGTGCTTCAGCTCCAGTTTGCGGGGTTGAAGAGTACCTGGAGCGGGGCCTTACATCATCGCCCCGCGCGGCTTTGAATGGCTGTGGGACTTGCTAGCGCCCGCCGGGGACTCCAACACCAAGACCCGGAATGTGGCCTTGCATCGCCCGGCGCAGCTTTAATGACCGCGGGACACTTACCATCGCCCGCCGGGGGCTTTGACTCTGACATCGGGAGGAGAATGGGGAGTGCAGGGGAGAGATAAGTCTTTGCCTTCCATCACAGTGAGGAGGAGATTCACTGTGATGGATGTTTGTGTAAATTGTGTTGTGTCTTGGTTCTTTTCCTTGTGTGTATGACTGCAGAAACCAAATTTCGTTTGAACCTCAACGAGGTTCAAATGACAACAAATAAATTGTATTGTATTGTATCTCACTGTATACTTTGACTGCTATCCCTACAGTTCCTAAATCCAGCAATATATATAACAATGGGTCCCAACACAGATCCCTGTAGAACGCCACTGGTCACATACCTGCAGCCTGAATGTTGCCCTTCCCCAACAACCCTCTGTCCTGTATCAGTAAGCCAATTCTGATTTCAAATTACCCAAGTCAATTAAAGGCACCCACTCAGATAACCTTATTGCATTGGCATCTTTTGGTATTCTATCTACATATCTGATCCTCTATCTTCCACTTTCTATCAGGGGGCCTTTAGTATAATCCCATTAGAGTGCTTGCATCTTTCTTGTTTCTAATCTCTACTTGTGTTGCCTCAGCAGACCAACACTCTAGTATGTCTGTTCTGAATGCTACTGTGATAGTTTCCCTGATTTGTAGTGCAACTCCTCTACCTCTTGCCTTTCTCTCAATCTCGTCTGAAACATCAAAATCTCAGAACATGGATCTGGCAGTTATGTCCCTCTTGCAAAGATGGACACAAAATGCTGGAGTAACTCAGCGGGACAGGCAACATCTCTGGAGAGAAGGAATGGGGAACGTTTTGGTTCGAGACCCTTCTTCAGACTGATGTCAAGGGTGAGGGAGATGCATAGACAAGGAAGTGTGAGGTGTGTAACTAGGACAAAGGGAATCGAGATCAAGGAAAATGTAGAATAGATCATTGCTAGGATCAG